>NC_137018.1:8887194-9364694 GCF_032717465.1 Coenobita brevimanus | reverse complement strand
CAGATAACCAATATTTCAATTTAGCAATTTATTTATAATGTTACAAAAGGGAAACACCAAGACGACTTCTGGTTAAGAATTTAAATACTCACAACTCGAGGTATGTCATTTATAATCAATTTTTGTTACTTTCAGAAAGATCTCGTGTACTAACGGGATTAATGAAGGCTATATCTAACCTCAGTAGTTCGAAAAATCCCTCCAAAGCTAAATAAAATCATCTGAAGGTAACATAAAATATAAAACAGGTTATCTGAGTGAAGTGGCTGAAAACTGGAGAAAAGTGTCCGAAGGCGTGAAAAGCGAGAGGCAGGGTGTTGGAGGGGGAGTTGGGGGCAGGGGGAGTGGCATTAAGGGCGGCCCAGAAAGACACGTATGAAAACCATACCAGAAGAGCCTTTGTCCGCCATTCTGCCCCGTGAGAAAGAGTGAGAAAGACGGCCTAGCCACTGTGTCCTAAGCCTCCTTGCACCGACACAGCTCCCTCCACCACACATCCCATGGCCTCACCTAAGGACTTGGAGCGTGGAAATCGCAGTCGCAATAGAATAACAAACTTTGCCATGATGTTTGTGTTCTGCCTGATGACGCTGTATTCTCAAGACCTCTCTGATGAACGTAACTGTCTTATGTGATGCTGTTTAGCCCTTTCAGTACGATGGCTCCTTGTTATGTGTATTTTCTAAGTGCCTAACTCTGGGCATACACTTGTCAGTCTGTTCCCTAAAGCCCTACAGTCCTGCGTACCACACATCTTCGCATGTCACCACTTCAGCGTTGATACCCACCGCTCACAACTGAATACATGCTAGGGCTGTCTCATGCAGTACTGGTGTTAGGGTATATGCAGCGGTGCGAGTCTTGTGGAAGATAATGAAATATTCTTTGACGAAATTCAGTTAATAAGATACGGGCCTAAGTATCTGAAGGGTGTATAGCATAGTGTGTGTGTGTGTGTGTGTGTGTGTGTGTGTGTGTGTGTGTATGTGTGTTACGGAAATGAGTATGTAGTCCTGAATGAACTGGTGCACAGTAGCTAGTGAAATGAGTGCTTTAGTGAAATTATGTGTGTACGAAGGAAATGAGTGTGTTGATTGGATATAAGTGTGTAGAACTGAAATGAGTGTGAAGTAATGACAGTTGTACTAAAATGAGTGTGAAGTATCGGTATGAGTGTGCAGTACCGATTTCAGTGTGCAGTACCTATATGAGTGTGCAGTACCGATATGAGTGTGCAGTACCGATATGAGTGTGCAGTACCGATATGAGTGTCGATATCAGTGTGTAGTGCAATGCTGCTCATGTACAGTCTATGGGAAAAACAAGCCGTTCTTCAGCCTCACTCGCCGACAGCACAGGGAGGAAATGCATTGTGTACTTCATCTTTAACAGTCAGCGGGGTGGCCCACACTATCGCCATCTGCACCTCACACAGCCTCGTAATATCCATCGTAACTTACTATCCTCGTAACTTGACTAAAATTACGTACCCTTACAATATTCATCGTAACTTACCATCCTCGTAACTTTATGAACTTCACGGAACCTTGCAATATCCATCGTAACTTTATCAACTTTACGTCACAACTCCACATAACTCCTTAAATCAAATGACCTATTCTTTTGGTTCATTCTTGCTGCCTCCAGACGATTTTACTTATTTGTTTATCATTTAGTATTTATTTTTTGGGAATATTATTTTACTGAGGAGTAGGTGAAAGATAATTGACTCCCTGGTTGAAAAAGCCTCCCTTAATTGGAATAAAATCGCACGTACATATGAAGGATGAAATGTAGAATGCTGAATGCGTACAACTACACGACTTTACAGTTATGTGAAAGGAACTGTTATACAATGTCTAGCCTATCTTCTCTCTGCCGTCTGTCTGTCTAGCACACACACACACACACACACACACACACACACACACACACACACACATACACACACACACACACACACACAGGCACTGCACACCACCACACATTACAGCCTCGCATAAACAGCTCGTACGTTTACCAGGAGATCCGATGCTTAACTAAGTAGAGAAGAGCGGACCGTCAGAGCGCTAACTGCCCCACAACAAATGTCCCCCATAACTCGCTACTCTTAACACCTGGCCGGACACAGGCAGGTCGTCTCGTTAACATAATGCCCGGCGCACCTCCTTCGCGGAGTCAGGGCTTCAAAGGTGCTCCCCTGATTTATAAAGAAAGCCAATTTAGCCGTGTGTGGGGCTGGCCGGCACCCGAGTGTGTCGATAGTCGCTTGTATTTGCCTGTATTGATTGCGAGAGCTGTGAACGTGGGAGGGACCGAGCTGGTGGTAGGGGGCAGTTTATAAGCCAAGAGAACTTTGAGCCGTACAAGGAGGTGTGAGGGAGGGGTGCTGGAGGTAGGGGGAGGGGTGGTGGGGGGACAGAGGCTGGGGTGTCGTGGTAGCTGGTGGGAAGTAAGGTGCAGAGGGTGGGGTGTTGGTGCAGTGGGTGGGGTGTTGGTGTAGAGGGTGGGGTGTTGGTGCAGTAGGTGGGGTGTTGGTGCAGAGGGTGGGGTGTTGGTGCAGAGGGTGGAGTGCAGGTGCTGAGTTGTGTGTGAGTGTGTATGTGTGTATACTGTACATGTGTATTATGTATCAGCCGGTTGATTAGTTCTAAACAGCATGCATGTGCGTAAGGAGTGGGAGGTCAAAGGCGAGATACATCGAGACAACGGTTGACGACCAAGAAAAGCCAGAGGGTCTAGCTTCTTCAGTACGATGGCTCTTGCTGCCACTAGGCGATTTTGTCAAGCTTAGGAGAGAAACAGTGTTGCGTACCAGTTAGGGAAAATCACTGATATTCCTCTGAGTGCGAAAGTTCCTTCATAATTTTATTGAAACTGTCTTGCAGCAACCAAAATGGAACAGGAAAAGAGGCTTCGTAGTGAAGGAGTTCACCAAAGAGAAGTTAATTAAATCATCATCTCTTAAGCAACCTTAAGTTGTACTCTGTTTTAAATAATGATAAAAGGGGCATAACAGGGTATAATATAATCATTTTTTTTTTCATCTTCACGGCACCCTCTAAATACACTTAAATATTTAGAGGATCATTACAGAGCAGGTACAACATTTACCATAATAATCTTATTTAAAAACTGTGGCACTGCATCCATTGTTATAAGACTCTTTGTTATTATAATTCCTACCTTTCCACGATAAGATAAATGTAGAATGTTTCATGGGTGTGTGGTCGACATTAGTCCTAAAAAGATAAAGGAAGTGAAAAACCGTATAAGCCTATGATAAGCGATCTCGGAAAAACACACTGACGTAAGAAGCTCAGGTTGTTTATTCTGTACTTCTACATATAAAACCGCAGCAGTTCACAGAGGGTTCACTGCAGTACCGGACTTCTCAGAGGGAGAGTGATAGCCAAAATAAACCCTTGCCGATGCTGGCGACGTGCTAATGGGGAAAGGGTGTTAATAAGAAGAACAATGTGTGAAAAATCTAAAGTGCTGGAAGGGCAATGCTTGTGTGTCGGAGTCTGTATAAGTCACTAGTAGAGCCGTCAGGGTGCAGACATATGTGCTGACATACTTATAAAAACATATGAAAGGACAGATTACTGCGAACCCTTTAAATGTCCGTCACGGTTAGACACATGCATCTCGAGACTAGTACGCTGCAGCTACCGAGCCACTGTAGCTGCATCCTCCATTTCATTTATAGATAGAAGTAATTTCTGTAGCACTCACCATTCTCCTACAATTCCACACTCAGCTTGGGTCACATTAACGATATTAGAGGATTATACCGTACAGTATCCTCATAACACCAGTAGGGGCCAAGTAGGTGCTGGAGAGAGACGCCTTCTCACGATGGCACTGATATAACCGATCGGTTTTGCTGCCCAGTTATACAAACGTGTCTTAGCTCCTTCCCTGTCTCCCGAAAGGAGGATGGTAGACTGGAGGAGGAGGGCATCTTAGCCTGGGGTTGCGGCTACTAACTGCTACTGATACTGGAGGTCGAGCAACTACGTGGATTTCACCCAGACTTTTACTTCTGTAGAGATACGTAGCATTTTGTATGTCGGTATGTCGTAAACTGATCCGGGGAAAGGAAAGGAAAGGGATATAATAACTAGACAGCGAAAATGGAGTCTGTAAAAAAAAAAAATGACTCTAGAAGACGAAGCCTGAGACTCTGCTAGGGACAAGGTGCACAAGGGAGGCTGTGCTGTTCTTCCTTATCAATAAAGCGATGATCACCTCCTCAGGGGATGGCTTAAGGGGGACACGGGTTGATGAAAACACAAGAGTAATGTAGAGGCTTAGCAGTTCATAAGCTTATACTGTTCAGTGATAAACAACTATGTCAGTAAAGTACAGCAAGTAGCATGTAAATGGTTGATAATGATGGGAATAATCTCTACAAGCAAGCGAGATATGAGGATGTCAGTGGAGAAGCACCCATCTTTGCATCGATTAAATTCCCTGCATCTTTGAACCGCTCTGTGATGATGCGATAATGTAATGCGTGTCGCGGGCGTAACAACTTCTGATTCATAGATCCTCTCGCTGATGATGGCCAGAAATAGCTCACAACTAAAGGTAATCAAATTTTATACAACGATTACATTGTGGGAGTGACAGGTTCCATCGCATGAAAACAAACAAACTGTAGTTTTCTGCTGCTCTATTTCGTATTGCGTCCCACGGGTAATGGAGGAACCAGATCAATGACGCTACTGTTGCACACGAAAGAATAACTGATAGACATATGGGCAGATAGATAGACAGATAGACAGATAGACAGACAGACTGACTGATAGACAGGTAGATACATAGATAGTTAGGGTTAGTGACAGGATTGCTTTACAAACAATGCATTTTTAGATATACAGAATATTCCACATTGAGACTGAGGTGATTCCGTATAGATACAGTCCGAGTAAAATTGTAAAGCAAGACGAGGCTTATAAATTCACCTCCTATAATCACAGTCTTACAAATTCTTCCATTTGTTTACAGTGTGAACTGCTGCAACGTCTGTCGCAAAATGAGTGTGCAATAGTATTAGTATTAGTATTGGTATTAGTATTAGGTTTAACTGAAATGTGAACCCAGTGGACTGCAGGCTAAAACTGTCCTCTTCCTGCTGTCCACCATTCTCGTACTGGAGGATAGGAAGAGAACTGAGGGACGTCTTTATCCGGGTAGTGGACCCACCCATTTATATCGGTGCCGCCACATGAAGGCACCCCTCTCCACTGTGCAGCACATGAATGTGCAGTAAGCCGTCACCACCGTCACGTCACAGCCACCAGCTCCTTCACCGTGACGCTCACCATGGACATGATGACTGAACACTGAGGAACAGGTAAGCGGCGGTAAAAAAGCTCAACCTTCCTGTGTGTCCCTGCCTGTGTAAGGTCGCTGTTGGTGAGCTGGCCTTTGATTACTCCCTTTCATGGCCGGCCTCTCCCTCTCCGCTCAATTTTTCCTTTTAAATGGCGACCACAAAGCCCGTGAATGAGACCTGACGTGGGTCTCGCCATTTTTCATGGTAATCTAAAGCACAGGTGTCATGAGGCTCTGAGATCGTATTTAAAAAAGATCTTAACCAGCTTTTGCGATAAACTATACTTCTTTCACCTTAATTTGACCCAGAGTTTTGGTCTTTTGCAGCTGATTCCACGTACTTCAGTAGAAGAAATATAATGCTACGACTGTACATCATTTCCATGGCACTTCTTCGTGACTAGTATCATATTCGTGTCAATCTGTTTTTACCAGTCACCGTTTAAGACGAAGGGGTGGCAATTTTAGGCCAGGTTAAAATCAATACAGTCTCCATAAGCACTAAATTATCACATACCTTTTTGTTTTCCGTATAATGTGAAGTGTTTGTTAGCTGTACGAGTGATAGGAAATGTATATACAAGCAATCACAAACACGACTTAAGCCAAGGAGAGTTTATAAGTAGAGTTTCTGGTTCACAGTTTGTCACACGCTTTTTATATTTCCTCGAGGTGCTGGAGAGGGGCGCCTTCACGTGGTGGTTCTGATATAACTGAGTGGCTCCACTACCCAGTTATATACGCGTCCATCCGTTCCCCTCCCTATCCCCCTGCATTCCACTGGGTTCACATATAAGATGAACCTACAACAGCAACAACAACAATAACAACAACTACTACTACTACTACTACTGCTACTACTACCAACTCAACGACAACAGTAACAACAATAGCCACTAATACTGCTACTACTACTATTATTATTTCTACGCTCAGGAGCCATCAAGGTACCTGGGCGAACCGGGAGATGATGGACTTTGCGTGCTTAATCCTTGTCCAATTCCATCTTTTGAAGGAGTGAGTTTACCCTGTCACAATACTTCCAATACCTGTTCAGGGAAACTGTGAACTTTTCTCTTTTGTCCTTTTCTCTTTGTACGTCGGTCTGCCTCACATCTATCTATATTCTATCCATCCATCCATCCATTCATTCATTTGTCTGACCATCTGTCCTTCTATCTATCTATCAATTTTTCTGTCTGTCTATCTATCTACCCGTCTCTGTCTAGGTATCTTTCATTTTCTTTCGTTCTATCCGTCCGTCCATCTACCCATGCATTAATCCATTTATTCGTCTATCAGTCAGTCTGTATATCCGTCTATCTGCCTGTCTACCTATATCCACCTGTCTATCTATCTATTCATTATCTATCTATTTACCTACCTACCCACCCACTTATATAACAACTGTAGCATGGAGTTCGTAAAAAAACATCCACATCAGATCAGAGGTATATACGTCATTTATCAAGGTATCAGAACACCAATACATCACCTGCCTCTCCCTGACGTGGCTTACAAGGAAGCTTAATACACCAGTCAAGATTTCCCTTTATCATTTTCTGTGTCTGTACTGTTGGAAAGATTCTGATAATGTTTTCAAAGCTTACAATTAGAAACAAGGGCTGTAAATGCTGGACAAGACATGGAGTAGATTATATATATATATATATATATATATATATATATATATATATATAGTGTGTGTGTGTGTGTGTGTGTGTGTGTGTGTGTGTGTGTGTGTGTGTGTGTGTGTGTGTGTGTGTGTGTTAAAGAAAGGGTACAGTCATGAGGAAAAATTAGCTGATATCATTCTCTGCTAGATGTGGCAATGAAAAGTGCTGCATGGACTATTTTTATGTGATAGGATTATGGGACATACAGCAAACAAGCATGTGAAAGAGAGATACTTTGCCGTCAGCTTCATTCACCCGAGGTTAGGTTAGATGAGAGTCGGTTAAGATAAAGTTAGATTAGGGTAGTCTAGGTTATGTAACGTTTGTTCAGGTTAGGCTACGTTAAGTTATGTTATGTTATGTTAGGATTCCCTAAGTTCGGTTACGTTCGATTACGTTAAGTACCTACTACGAAAACTCAGGTAAATACAAACAGACTACAGGCCACTTAGCACCTACTACTAGAAGTCAAGTAAAATCAGATGGCATATAAACCATCAGGCACCTCCTATAAAAAGTGTCACATCAAATTTGGCCAAGAAATATTGAGGTGAGAGCACTGCGCCTTGGAGGTATGGCTGCAGCGGCGGAGGGAGGTGGAGGGTGGCAGGAGGCGGCTGGTCGGGTCACTGGAGGAGGAATGCCCACTTTATAATTGCAGTGCGTCAATTCAGAGCCCAGAATGCAAGCAACAAGCCGGTGGGACAGGCGGGAGTCACAGCGGAGACGCCCGTCGCCCACACTGATATTCTCTTGACATTTCTCATTTCATATTATAATATAGACTGCACACGGTATTGTCCGCGGAAGGAGGTATTTTGTTAATAAAGATACCGAATGTCCCGGGAACACGGTCGGACGCGTCACACACGTCGACACCCTCGCTGCATAAATTACCTCACCACCAACTCAGGCGGTGAATAAAGCAAATAAATGAGATACATTAATGACCAATATCATTAAGTGTTACTATTTAGAGCAAACCATGTGGTCCTTGTTGAGGAAGTTGGTCGAGTTTCACCTCATGATATTATTTGATAGAACGTGCAAGACCCGCGCCAGCCCCGGCACCCTGTCGCTCTCCTTTTTAACTTAAATGCCAGGTAACGGTACTCTAGCTTAATAATGTGTCTGTGTAATATATGTATATGTTTATGCATGTAAATGTACACTGATGCATATGAAGTGATGATTATTAACCCCTACACGTCAAAAAGCTATTCATAAGACTACAGTCACCTATGGGTAGCCAGAGTAAGATGGAATTTCTGTCACTGCCACGTTACTGGAGACAATTGTTAATTCTTCAGCTGACGAGAAGACACTTCTAAGCTAAATCACATCACCCGGCACTACAAAGAACAAAACATAGTCAGTTTGTTTTCACCTCATGAAGCCGGGCCCAGTCCCTCAACATGAATGCTAAGTAGTACCTGCATGAAATTCAGTAAGCTCATATGAGCAAACACTTCCCGTCCTGAGTGTCCGCACTGAACAGCGATGCCGTAGCCTGGTGTTTCCTTGAGAATTCTGTAGGGTATGGTAGAAAAGAGATGGTATGACAGAAGATGGGTAAAGGGCTACTCTAGGAGGTACTGTAAATTCTGGAGGCATTCCATGTTATAACCAAGTGTGTTTCGTTTATGCAGTGAATCGATGCCGCAGACTATACTCTTTTTACTGTTACTTGTCCCAGGTTCTCGTTCTTCTGCAACTTATTTCACGTGGCTCAGCGGTAGAAAAAGACAACACTACAGCTTAACATCCTTTACACTGCATTTCATCATGACTAGCATCATGTTCTAATGTTAATCTATGGCTGCATATCAGCATTCAAGATAAAGAGATAGCATTTTAGGCCAAGCTACAGAGTAAAAACAGTATGGTGAAAATGAACGCTAAAAATGCAGCGATGTGATAGGTGTTGATGATGGAGGCTGTAAGGCTTGGTGCTGACTCTCCATCATGCTTAATTTATGTAGTGTAGGGAGGTCGTAAATCAATGCTTCATGAAGAGTTGCATTAGGTAAAAAGATGTAGTTATGCCATTCTATACTAAGAATCGCATAAAGTTAAAGCTTTCTGTGTGACAAAGGGTGGATGACGGGACGATGTAAGGGAAGTTAAATCTGGAGGCGTGTAGTGCTATTACTTGTAGTTTATACATTGCGGCGATTCCGTAGTTCAGTGCTCTATACAGAGTTCCATTCACTGAAATGCAGCAATGATACAACGAGTGAATGACGGGATGATGGAGAGGGGAGTCAAGTGCGGGAGTCGCACTGTTATTTCGAGGTTTGTGCTGTATTGACTATCATGTGTATCAATGCCGTAGACCAGTGAACGTCCTTGAGAGCTGCATACGCTAAAAATGAGGCACTGTGACAGAAGCAGGATGACGGGCTGCAGGGGGAAGTTAAATTCGGGAGGCGCACTATGTTATTTCGAGCTGACTTGCTATCATGTTCAATTTATGCAGTGTCAATCCGGCGTCCTTGTGCAGCAGCGGGTCCCCTTGTGAAGCATTGTTGACGGCACACCGGGGCCTGTCGATCACAACACAGCCGCACACAGCCCTCTCGCCCTCTCCCCCCGACCTCCTTCCCGGCTGAACACCAACGCTGATATTGTCACCGCCTCGACTCATTCCCCCCGCGCCTGTGACCTCACCACGCCCTACACCATTTCAACACACATTTTCACCACCCCCTACTCATTCCGCCCTTTGTGTTTCCTTGATTATGTTGGCAAGTAAAGGGGAGCGTTCATACGACATACTTAACTCCCGAATACAATTAATGCTTTTTCAACACAGTCCACACCATTACGAGAAATTTTAACTCCCTTACTCATTCCGTCCTTTGTGTTCCCTTGAATATGTTGGCATCCAAAGAGAGTGGTTCATACTGCATAATACTCGTAAACCCCTTGAATATAATGATTTTCCTTCATGTCGTACATTAATATTAAAATCTTCACCTCCTCTACTCATTCTCTCCATTGTGGTCGTGGGACTATTCTGGGAAGTAAAGGGAAACGGTCATACTGTAGGCTATCATACAGTCTAATATTTAACTCCTTTAGCTGTAATTATGCTTCCCTACTCCTTGTATTATTTCCACGCATTTTCATTACTCATACGCCCTTTGTGCTCGCTTGATTATAGTGCCACATACAGGGAAATACTGATGCTGCTTAACAAGGCCCTGAATACAGTTATTCTTACTATTATTATTATTATTATTATTATTATTATATCATCATCATCATCATTACTACTACTACTACTACTATTTTCATTATCATTACTATTATTTTTTAGCATGCCCTTAACTATACTTAGGTCTCTTTACGCCCTATGTTATTTCCAAACATTTCCGCTTCCTATTCATTTTGCTATTTGTGTTCGCAAGAGCACGTCCACAATAATTTGGAGACTTTTGTTATTCTGCATTGTATTTCCCGTATCTTAATGACAGAAGAAACTATTACGGCTCTAAATCTTTTCTATAAAGCTTCTTCGTGACTATCACCAGATCCTAGCGTTGATCTCTTGTTGCAAATCAAAAGTAACAATGCAGAGGAGGCAATTTTAGGCCATGTATTAATCGGGAGAATGCAATATATTGAAGTGAGACGCCAATGCTAAATAACTCACTGAAAAGGAGAGGTTAACAAGTATCGCTGTTGGGAGTCTGAATAAAGTAAGGAATCATATGGTCGTTCTCATATCAATATAGAAATAATTTTGGTGGATGCTAGGGGGAAAAAAATAGTCTAGTGCCAGACAGACCAAGCTATAAATCGATAGTTGGCAGTCACAGCTGAAAAGAGGGTCGTCGTATTGAAAGAAATAACAAATATTGTGTGATTATTCGTTCTAGCTTTATCACGAATCAGCGCAAAACCGAATGCAGTTGATATTAGCCTTTTCACCACGATGATATACTGATATACTATTTTCGTATATTCTTGCCACAGCTACACGATATTATTTAGTTTCCAAAAGACCTCTCGTACTGAAGGGGTTAATGAAGGCCATATCTAATTCCTTCCTTCTGTACAAGAAATCTTTCCTAAGCAGAGCAACATCGTCCAGAGATAGCCAAAATAAAAAACTTAGCGCGTTCTCGGGCTGAGGGAGTTAAACACACACACACACACACACACACACACACACACACACACACACACACACAGTCCTGCCATCTGGACTTCTTAATAATCCCGGAGAAGAAGCTTTACCTCCCAGCACAAAACATCCTCCGTCAGACTCGGGCCATCACTGTCCCTCTCATATAGTCACCCAAAAATCCACAGTCATTTTTCCGATATTATTCACGTTGCTCACCAATGACCTCGTATTCAGGGCAAGTAAAAATCATCGACCTCAGCCTCGCGTATTACGAGGAATCAATGGCTCAGATCACAGTTAATCTCCCCATTCAGCGATGACCCCCATAATTCCGGCCAAAAGAGCCAATAATACTGAGGAAAGCGAGTAATGATACCTCCCTTTCTAAACTCTTGGATTTTCACATTATTTCGCTTTTCCCTCCTCGCGGGTATTTTCTATTATTCGTCTTTTTTGTGACAACTGGTTAATCAGGAGAATCACTGCTGCTTCGACTTTATATGCGAGAGGGGACGTATGGGTGGAGATACCAGTCAGGGCTTAACCCCTTCACTCCAGTGCAATACTTTATACTCTACTTCTGCTGCCATTAAATAATTTCATTCAGTTCTGAGGAGACGTCTGGTAATGAAAGGCTCAGCAAAGCTATCTCTAACTCCTTCAGTTCGATAAGCCTTCCTAGGCTGAATAAAATCGTCCATGGCAGCAGAGATAAAAAGTACCGGTTCATCAAGGTAATGAACCGGTTAAACATCTCAATCTTTACCGTGTCATAAAGCTAATAAAGAAAATGTATGCAGGCAAAAAGAAGGACAGGGCAGAACATATAATCTGGGCAAAGTATTAAAATTATGGAGATACAATAATTAATAAATAAACAGATAAGTATATAACTGGATTAACGATTGTAAGGGTATGGATGGAGTCGATTTAGCACTTATCGTCAACACTAACTCGACTGGTACAGGACGACCCTCAGCTTTAGCATACTTTTCCATTCAGTTCATACGCACTGTGGCGCATGTATTCATCAAATGTTTACAGACCCCCATCAAGTAGCGCTGGCCCGTGACCCTTAAAACACTTGGGTCTACTTTAATCCCTTCCGAGGAGTGGCCAATAATTAGAGCCTTTTGTAACCCTCGGGACTCCAAACCTGGAACAATGAAGTGCCTGGAATTGGCTGGAATGACCATTTACTGGCCGGAATGACCATCCAAAGGCAGACAATGGTGCTCCGGGCCTCTCTTCATTGGCTATTCAACAGTGTTGCCGTCGCGGGGGTCCTCACATTGCTTTAACTAACTGGATCATCCTAAGTTTCTAGCGGGAATCAACTGCGCTCATTCTGACAACACAGGCTTTCCTCACAAGCCACACACATACTCGTTTCGCCTCTAATCAGCCCGAAGACGCCGACATTTTCCTGTGGCCAGCTTAAGACCAGCTCCTATACAGTAGATGATCAAGGGAGAACCAGCAGAGGACGCGCCGGCTGGACTGCCAGCCAGAGACCCCAATTCACCCTAGACAATTGACGGTCAGAATCAAATTGTTGGATCAAGCTTGGCTGAGTTGGATGACATGTGACAAGCTTCTATATTACTTAACAGCCTTTTCAGAAGCCTGCTATATCCAGATTATTCATAATATATTCCCGCTATACGGCAAACTTCTAATAATACGAAACACCCTTCTTATAGTTCCATTATACTAATTTTGCCTTGTATATTTTACATCTTTATGTGGCAGTTATTGAGTAACCCCGTCTGTCTGGCCCAGCAGACTCATCAACTGCAGGCAAGGAACCGCCATTCCTAGGCCACCCTGTGCAATGAACCCATGTTCTGTTGCAGTCGTCTGGCTCCCGGATGGACGCCGCATTTGGTTCTCTCCACCCAGTTAACAGGGGCACCATGGTAGACTCCGCATCATCCCGTAATCTGGCTATATAGTTACCGCCCAACGTTGTAAATGGTTTCCTTGGTTACAGAAAACCATTAGGGTTGTCATTCAGTGTACAGCCACCTAAAGTGGAAAGAAGAAGAATCCAAAGCGACAGGAAGGATGGAAGAAATAGGAAGAGGGGGGAGCAGGCACAGAAAAAGAATAAAAAAGTTAAAGAAGGGAGAGAGAGAGAGAGAGAGAGAGAGAGAGAGAGAGAGAGAGAGAGAGAGAGAGAGAGAGAGAGAGAGAGAGAGTGTAGTTAAGTGGGGGAGCAGGGAGTGTCAGAAAGGAAAGGGGAATGCGGTAGGGTGAAGGGGAAACGGCAAGGGAGTGAATGTGTGATAAGACCTAACAGAGTGTGTGTGTGTGTGTGTGTGTGTGTGTGTGTGTGTGTGTGTGTGTGTGTGTGTGTGTGTGTGTGTGTGTGTGTGTGTGTGTGTGTGTGTGGGAGAGAGAGAGAGAGAGAGAGAGAGAGAATGGATGGAGGAAGGTAAGTGAATGTAAGAAGATATACGGAGGGGATGAGAGTATTTAAGAGGGAACGGAGGGAGACGGTAAGATAAAGTAAGAGGGGATGGAGAAAGACTGAACGGGAAAAAAAAAAAATGAGAGATAGATGAGATCATGAGATATGGGAATGTCAAATGGGATACAGGAATGTGGGAGAATACCAGGGCGGAAGAAAGGAGGAAAAGGAGATAAAAGAATGTATGTGGGAGAGGAGGGATGGTGGGAGGTGAGAGAATGTAAGAGAGTGAGTGGATGGAAGGGGCGCGCCGACCCCCCGCCGCTCACTGATGAAGCTCACTGATAAATAAACGCCTGAATACGTCTGGCCCAACGACCCATGATTGGTGTTCAGCTGTTGACCGCCGAGTGTGTGTGCAAGGTGGGGCAATAATCCGGGCCAAGAGAGAGCTAAGTGGAGAGCCCTGTAAGGCCGTGTTGGCGACTGGTTCCATTGTGGGTCAAACGCAGGGAACCGCACGAGGACATTACCATCTCTGCTTGGGTCGAGAAGGACTGTACGTACCCTTTCCACCCGAGTTTGTTATTTTCTAGTTATCTCCTGGCAATTTTTTTCAGTTTAGGACAGTGGAAGAGGAAGACATAGACTTCTTTAACACTATAAATCTAATGCTATTGTAGGTCAAACGCGGGGAACCGCACGAGGACATTACCATCCCTGCTTGGGTCGAGAGGAGCTGTGCGTACTCCTTCCATCCTAGTTATTTATTATACTAATGATCACCTGGCGATTTTATTCAGCTTAGGAGAGGCTTTTAGAACAGCAGAAGTTCGATACAGCCTTCACTTGTAGAACAATCACATGGAACCGCATGGGGACATTACCATCCCTGCTTGAGTCTACAAGGGTTGTGCTTACCTTGTACCCTGTAGTACTTATTTTTATGATATCTTAGCTATCTCCCGGCGATTTTATTCAGCCTAAGGGAGACGTTTTGGACAGAAGGGACTAAATATCGCCATCAGTAGCCCTGTAAGGCTGGTGCTATTGTAAACTAAACCCAGGCAACAGCTCGAGGATACAACCATCCCTTCTGGAGTCGAGAGTGGCTGTGCGTATCCTTTCAGCCGAGGACGTAGCTTCTCTTTTATTCCAGTTATTTCCCGGTGACTATTCACCTTAGAAAAAAAAAAAACTCTCATACTGTAGGGGTTAATGAAGGTTCAATCTAATCCCTCCAGATCGTATTCTCTTATGAGCCTATTCGTCTGAACATAACACAAATGAAACTATTATACAACGATGACGACCTTTGCAATTATTTCTGGCCAGTAGCACCTCCAAACGATATTATGCAAAGGTGGGATTCTCAGGGGTATTTACGAAAGGCTTCCTGTTGTATTTCAGATTATTTTTTGCAGGAGGGCTAACGACACTAGTATTCTTCCTGCCTTGTATTCCTTCGTCAAAAGAAATTCCTGGTTTCGTGAGGAAAACTGTCGTAGCCATTACCTGTTTTGGATGGCAGGAGAAAGGAGGAAAACAGGAGAAACCTTCCATGTCTCCAGTTCTTCCTGCAAATGCAAATCACAGTTACGACAGGGACTCGATCGTAAATATGTTTGGGTACCCCACAGCTTAGGAAAGACGTCTCGTATTCAAGGAGTTAAAGGAGGCTGTATCTAACCCTTCCAGTCAGTCAAAAGCAGAACATAACAATTAAGAGAGAGTAAGATCAAAATATAATCACATCCTCTGAGTGAAGGCTTAGCTGGGAGTACGGAGGGGAAGAAAAGCACAAGTAGTGAACAAGCCTTACGCCGATGTCGTCCGAATTTGCATGCAGATATGTTCCTAAAGGACTGTGTGTGTGTGTGTGTGTGTGTGTGTGTGTGTGTGTGTGTGTGTGTGTGTGTGTGTGATGAGATTTGTGAAAGGGCTTGGAAATCACCTTCATCATTATCCTTAGCTGAATAAAATCGTCCGGCTTAGCTGGCATATAATACTAAACTTGCCCAGACCATAAGAGGGTTGAGTACAGTCAAGGACAAAAAATTCGACCTATATTTCACTACTTTTACTTTGCACATTCCTTTCTTGGCAAATATTCCTCAGCTGAAGAAAAGTTGGTCTGGATTTGAGCCCATGGATAATTCTCTTTGCTATGGTGCATGAAGGCAGGGAAGAAGCGACGGACATGCCCAAACTGTGAACCATACGCAGTGGATCAGTGCGCGATGAAGGGGAGAGGGATGTGACGGCTACGCCCTGTGATGAATACGCAGTGAAACAGTAGGAGATGGAGGGGGGGGGGGGAGGTGACGGACATGCCGTAATTGTGAAGCATACGCAGGGGAACAGTAGGCGAACTTTTATCCCTGATTGTGCTGGTGACGAAACGCTCCAAGAAGAATCACTACTCCAGAGGGGCCCAGCATTCCTGCGTCCCTCCCTCTAATGTGTTGATATGAGTGGGGCGGCAGCATTTAGAGGCCGAGAATGATAAAAACCAGACACAAAAGATGAATTAAGCCCTGAGTGACAGCATCAAAGAGTTTTAAAATTGCCTTTGTACGAGCTGCCTTCGAGGGGCGCCCCAGTGTGGCAGGGCGCTGGTGGCAAGTGGTCCACGGCGGCGGGGTTTTTGTAGGTCACCCCGGGATTTATGTGTCAGGCTTTATGTGTCACTCTGGGATTTACGTGTCAGGCTTTATGTGTCACTGGTATTAATGTGCCAGGCTTTATGTGTCACTCTGGGATTTAAGTGTCAGGCTTTATGTGTCACTCTGGGATTTATGTGTCAGGCTTTATGTGTCACTCTGGGATTTATGTGTCAGGGTTTATGTGTCAAGCTTTATGGTTTTATGTGCCCAGTTTTATACTGTATATTAGGCTTTTTGTCAGGTTTAATGTGTGAGGCTTTATGCCATGCTATATATAGCATGATAGCTGTACCAGACTTTATGTAACAAGCTTTATGTGACACGTTTTATGTAACTGCCTTCACGTGTCAGGCATTATGTACAAGGCTTTCTGTATTTGGCTTCTTGTCAAGGCTTTATGTACTAGGCTCTATGTATCAGACTTTGTTTCAGGCTTTTACCTGTATGCATCAGGCATTATGTTACCTCAAACCCTTGGCTTTTTGTCACATCAGAACTTCTGCTTTATTTTTTCAGGCTTTGTATCACCCTAGATTGTCGGCTTTATGTGTCAGGTTTTCTGTCAGTTCAGGGTTTATATGTCGCCCCAGACTAATTATGTCACAACAGGTTTTATGGTCAGTTCTGGGTTTATGTCACCAACGGCTTATGTGTCAGTTACGGCTGTGTGTGTCATTCCAGGCTTTGTGTATTATTTCAGGTTCTGTGTCTATTATACCTATCAACAGCACCAGGATAATTTAGGCAGACAAGCAATTATTGACCTATTATACGACCAGCACTCGTCGGCCTAAATCCAGGTTTCCAGTTCCAGGGTGAACAAGAACAAGGGGGGGACGAACAACCGAAATGAGTGGCATAAGCATAATGGTCATCAGATATTTGGTATGAAAATGTCTTCACAATGTAGAAACGTTTTTTTTTTTTTTTTTTTTTTTTCCGTACTTGTAGTTCTGATCTTAGAATGTATATCAATGTACACTTTACTTCACGTATTAGTGGTCTGGTATCTTGACTGTGTGTTAAGGGGTGATGTATTGGTGGTGATGTGATAGTGGTGTGTGTGGTGGTGTGTGTGGTGGTGTGTCGGGGGTGGTGTGGTGCCTGGTATGGCTCTGATCTTGGCTAATAAGTCCACCGACACAGATCCCCCCCACCACAATAGCCACACAGGCCTCCCATTCAGATGCTGTTAATAAATATCCTGCCTGTGAATAACTCCACATACCAAAGATTCTTAGCGGATTTTAAATAAAAAGCTGAAAAGTTAAATTAAAAACCAGGTCCTTTCAGCGGTGCGAGTAAGAGGCACGAAGCAGGGGTGGTGTGTGTGTGGTGGTGTGGGATGCCTGGGTTATTGACGTGCTGGCTTGCTTACACGCCGCTCTTTCTCGCATTCTTCCTCCTCTCCTCTGTCTGGGTATTGTCCCTTTAATTATACTTGCATGAAGTTGCCTGAGGCTCGAGGAATATTTTGGAGAGGGAAAGCGTCCTCTGAAAGGGAGGGGGACTTTGTTTATAGACCTATTCTGTAATTTCTTCAATTTGTTGCAATAGAAAATACTACGCACGTTAATCACTTATGGTGATTCTGTGTATAAATTTACAGTCGCTCAATGGTGTAGCAGACCATTTCACAGTTATTCAGGTTCACTCATTTTAAGTGGTCAAGATGCGTATCGCAGCAACAGAACTGACAATAAGCAATGCATGAAGTCATATGTTAAAGGCATTACTGTCAGACTTCAGATGCTGTATCATTATCTCTAATGATCAAAGAGGAACGGTAGACAAGACTAACAAGTCCCTCAAATAATTAGCAGTTTCCTGGCGGCGCTACCTTCCTCCCTCTCACCGTGTTTGCTGGCCTTGCCCGGGGACGCTGCTGGCTCTGCTATTGTCTTCCTTGGCTGTCTCTCTCGCCGGCACAGCACTGACAACAAGGTGGCTTAACTCCTCACTTGGAGAGTCAGTCGTCAGGTGAATTAATTAGTAAATACAAAGCACTGGTGTCTTTCTTGTTCTGTGGCCCACAGGAGAACCAGTGGTAGACATGGTAGGCATCCACGAGAAGCTTCCCAAAACGTAGCAAGCCCACCAGCACATTTCGATGCAAGTAGCCTTATATCCCTACGACACAAGAAAGGAATGATGGAAAAGAGTATTTCTTCTCCTCTTCCTTAAGTTCGGAAAAACTGATATCACAGGACCTTCTCTAAGAATTCTCCACCTTATGTGAACACGGGAAGCCGAATAGGTTAGGAAGATGATAATTATGATGATTCACTTCTCACCCTCTCATTACTACCAAGTAATGTCGCTAAGCACACAAATCAGCGTTCATTAAAGGGTACCTTGCGAATCTATGACGCTTTGACCGACCGAATTAACTGACTTTTCCAAGGGATTAAGGATTTACAAAACGTTAATAAACTCGGTTAACAGACGCGAAATACGACCCGAGTACTGCATTGATCCATATATATATATATATATATATATATATATATATATATATATATATATATATATATGTACAAACGAGAGAGAGAGAGAGAGAGAGAGAGAGAGAGAGAGAGAGAGAGATTTAAAATGGAAGTAAGAGTTAAAATGGAGGGGAAAAGGGTGATTCTATGTGGACACACACAACACCGAGCTTGAGGACTGAAACGAGGAATTGATTTGGATAAAAGTGAAATGAGAAGAAAAGAAAGGGAATATGACGGGAGAGCGTAATGGCTAAGGTAAGGTGGAGGTAAAGGTTCTGAGGGAATGAGAAGGAAAGGCTAAAGGGAACGGGGTGTTGATGGGATAGGTATGGAGAGAAGGGACGGGGGGTGGGGTGAGATGCTGGTGAGGGCTGAGCTAGCGGCTGATCCATCTTAGGTCATGACAGATCACCGAGTGTCAGGCGGGCGGGTTTGGCCCCCACTGTGGCTTTCAACGCGCCTGATGGTGATGGTATCGTGGCATTACTTGTTTGTAGAAAGTCACCAGCGGTTCCATTGGAGCCATTACTTCTTACTGAGGCTTAGGGCGGCTTTAAGAGAGTGTGGAGGCTTAAAGAAGGCTGTTAAATCGGACGGGACTGGGACATTAAAGGATTTCGAACTAACATGCTTGGAATGGCAGGCAGAGTCTGACTGAGTGTCGGTGTGTGACAGAGAACTAATGGATGGTGTGTGTGTGGGAAAGGAGCCTCACTGACGCCATCTGCCCATCTTAATGTGTGTGATGACGCGATTACTCAAGGTCCAGTATTTGCTCCACTTCTGTCGCCAGTCTCACCGCTGATGTATCGCCAGGGCTTATTAGGCTGCTTACATTTTAGTTGTAAAAGGATGTGTGTTCATCAAAGACAAAACAAATCTGAGTCATAATGTAGAGTTTGCATTACTATCTCAGGGAACTTGCAGTTATCACATTTTTTTCTTTGTTTTGAATTCTGTTCACTGCTCATCGTGTATACAATTTTGCAGTCTTAGTCACTGTTCAGTCCCACAGACGTATGAAATATTATGGTTCGGACCAACACTGTGTAAAGTCGACATCAAAAGTCCTGTCACCTGCCCTGCTTTTTTCTCCATGAGCTTTGAAATTTCGTCCTGTGAATCTACAACAAACGGCAATGATGACAAATATCTGTGGCCAAGAAAGTTATAAATGTCGCCTTCTTCTCTTTACCCACATTTATTTTTTAAATTCATAGGGAGAGAACCTGGAGACGATGACATGACTAGTTCCGATTCTAGCCTACAGTCCAGAAGAGATCTGTCTATTTTCAGTCGCAAAATTATGGCATCCTGTCGGTTACTTTGACCACTTCAACATGATATGGATTCTACTAGTTTATTTTTGCTACCATGCGACTGTTTTGATCAGTTCAGAGAGCCTGCTAGTTGTGAAAATCGTCAACGAAGCCTACGTCTTTCTCCCGTATTCCAAAAATATCACCAAAGCTAAATAAAATCGTATGGAGATAGGAAGAATGATTGATAAAAGACTCCCTCGGACTGAACGGATTAATTCAAGCTTTAAATGAAGTGTCTATGAACGACCAGAATACGTGTCTCAGAAGTAACTTTGGTTCGTTTGAATATGTAGTAATTGGCAAAGCATCTCTCTCTCTCTCTCTCTCTCTCTCTCTCTCTCTCTCTCTCGTGAGCTTGAACTGATAAAACTGCACAGTTAACAGTCATGTTGGAAAGATCAGACTTGTGGAAGTGAGCCAGCTGAGTAAACTCCATATTAATGAAGCAATGCCAAAAGTGACCTACACGCATTGACACTGAAAACACACACGTACAGACACAAGCACAAACAAAAATACACACACACACACACACACACACACACACACACACACACACACACACACACACACACACACACACATTATCCATCACGGTAGGTCTCGTCACTCACAAGGCCTGGGTGCCACAGGCGTAGGTGTGATGGATTGAGGTAACTGGCCACTCCATCACCCCACCTCACTCTGCCCACTTACGAGAGGAGAGCCAGCGGTCACGGCACCAAACCCCACACGCCGGTTCCCAGGCCAACGCACTCACTCACTCACGCACCCTCTCTCTCACTCACTCACTCGACGCTAATCTATCATTTTTAGGCGGGAAGGTGAGGGGTAGCGGCATTATCATTAGTCATATTCAATTTTCTTTGGGTTCTGATGTATGCGTGTAGATTTTTTTTATGGTGGTCAGATTATTATTTAAAAAAAAAAAAAAAAAAAAAAAAAAAAAAAAAATGTCTGCGCTTTACACGGGCTAAAAATGTCGATTAACGTAATGATGATGACATGATTGTTGCTCAGTTTAAACAGAATTTCAGATATTTGAATAATTATGAATATGCTGTGTACCATGAAAGAAACACGCACGCACGCACGTATATATATATATATATATATATATATCTATATATATATATATATAGATATATACACACACACACATCCAGTTCGCTAACCAACACCTATTATTTGTGCATGAGTGTTTTGTGAAGCTTGAACATCAACTTTTGTCATGCAACATTACCCACAAAAAGCAGCGGTGATCAGTAACTTATGCAAAGTACAACGCAGAAACGCCAGTTGGTTGCGTGCTATTCACACTGTCTGATCGTTCAAAAAAAACAACAAAAGAACGTATTACCGGAGTTGGAGAGCAAAACACTCGCCGCTGGAGGAAAAAAAGATAATTTTTGGATTGCACGCTCCTTTTTTATTGAATATTATACACACCTGTCTGTCACGGAAGGCTAAGAACATGAAATTCCATTTAGGGAAATATGTACTTCTTTCCTACACTCTTAATACAAACATACGAGGTGCTGTACAATGTCTGGGTGGACAGGACATTCTGAACATGTAGTCGCAGATGGAAATGTTTGTTCTCGCGTACTTCTTTGAAAATACTGAAGGTTTTCATATATCAACGAAAAATCCTACCAAAGGTACCAATACATAGTAACTATCTATTTATCTATCTGTCCTAATTCCTGTGAGAAATATACGTTGTGTCTCAGAATACTGAAATACAAATCCTATAACTGGCTCTACCTATAGCAGCTTGCAGATGGAACTATGCCGTCACTGAGATCTATGGAAAGGCCAAATACTGCGGCTAGATCATGGTGCTGTGCATCACAGTGAAACTCATGATACTGTGGATAATTTTAATATTTTACATTACTTATACTGCTTAGAACTGCAGGTGGTGCCATGGTGCCAGACACTAGTGGTGGTGTCATGGTGCCGGACATTAATGGCAGATTATGGCGGTGTCATGGTGCCTAGTACTTATGGTGGTGTCACTGTGTTTGAAAGAATTGGTGGTGTCATGGTGCCTGACACTAGTGGTGATGATGTGATGCCTGGTACTGGTGGTAGTATCATGGTACCTGACGCTATTGGTGGCGTCATGGTGTCTGACACTAGAGGTGGTGTCATGATGCCTGACATTTACGGTGGTGTCATGGTTCTTGACACTGTTGATGGTGTCATGTGCCTGCCACTAGTGGTGGTGTCATGGTGCCTGCCACTACCACTGGTGTCATGGTGCCCGCCACTATCACTGGTGTCATGGTGCCTGCCACTATCACTGGTGTCATGGTGCCCGCCACTACCACTGGTGTCACGGTGCCTGCCAATACCATTGGTGTCATGGAGCCTACCAGTACCACTGGTGTCATGGTGCCTGCCACTACCACTGGTGTCATGGTGCCTGCCACTACCACTGGTGTCATGGTGGTGGTGTGCGGGAGAATGGCAGTGATTGTCGTGGCGGCAGTGGTGGCGGGTGCCCGATAACATCCGGCGGGAGGCAGGCGAGGCGTGTGACGTCCCGCCCGGTGCCACATTATCCCGGGTGACGCCGCCACCCGCCCGTGCTGCCACTCCTATTGTCACTCGGTGATACGTCAGGAACGGAGGCACTCGCACCTCACACTCCAACACGGATCTTGCAAGTTATATTTAGCACTGCATTTTTCTTGTCCCTTTTGGGAGCATTGACATTCTCTGGATTTGCAAGATAACACTGCTTGCACTGATGTCATATGTGTACAACTGTGCTGGGAGGTTAGGTTATAAAGTTCACTGTGTGGACTTTATGATACCACTTAATAACACGACTGTACTAGACTCTGGAAATAAAATGTACTTGGAAATATTTGTAATTTGCTTCAGCCCAGGAAATTATCTTTTAAAGACCTTTTAGTGTTGTAATAAGTCAGACTAAATGAAGGAGTCGACGTGGATACAGTGAATAGACTACAACGAAGACTAGTTACACCTGTTTACAAATGAACAAATAATGGCATATACAGCAGAATAATCAGAAATTAATCGGCAGCATAACTTTGATTTATTACGGTGACGCCATGTTCCTCCTGAGCAGAGAAGAACGTGTGAGGCGACTGACATGCACTGACAGTAATGTGATCGTAATCTAACGGGAATATGCTTAGGTGTCAGATTCCGCTTCCTTCCTCCCTGTTGCAGTCTTGAATCTCTCTTCTCCATTTCCATCCATTACTATTGTCCATCTGCCTATTTTCCTTCCCCTTGTACCTTGGTCTGACTCTCACATGCTCTGTCATTCTCTCCCCAGTTAGTAACGAGGCAGGATGTGACTATATGGAACGCTTCGTGCTGAAAACAGAAAATCAAGAACGAATGCATTCTACTGTTTGTTAGTTTACGTCAACAGGAAATTTTACTGAAGCGATATAACGTCCATTCACAGAGTTTGTTATGCTGTGCTGCTACTTGATCTTCACCTGATTTGAGAAGGCGACTTCGAGTAAATGGAAATAAAAGGTAGATAATACGAGTCCGTATATACAATCAGGATGAGATATGTTGAAGAAATACAAAACTGAAGGATCTAATTCAAAAGCAGTACTCCCTCTACAGAAAAGTAAATAGGATAAGCAACTGACATTAAAAAAAAAAAAAAAGGAAGGAATACAGGCCAGTAGGAGAAAGAAGTTTTAGGTTAATACCCAACGACTACAACAGGGTCAGTAAGGTAGATAATATACTTCAATTAAACCTCTACCTTCCCTAAGAGCACGGACCGCAGCCATCAATGTTATATCTAGGTCCCTAAACGTACCGTTGGGTGATCAGGCTAGCATAGCATACGGCCCATTAAATACGGCTGACGTTGTGGCACAATGAATCACCCAAGTGTTCATTCTCTGGGTATTACGTTTTGGGGAATGGGGATGGGCAGTGGGGCTTGGGGTGCGGGGAGGGATATGGTTGGCTGGGGTGTGAGGTTGAGGAAAGGGAGAGGGGAACGGGTTGGGGTGGCGGGAGGAGATTGGGGTTGGAGTTGTGGTTGTTGAGATACTCGTAGATGCGAGCGGGTAAACCCTGTCAACAGATGAGGAACTGGCACGCAGGAGTAAAGACGTTTTAATCCTTTCAACTTCAGGATGCAATCAATATCTTATTCACATTAGGAGACTATTTTTGAACCAGAGCAGTTAAAATCTTCATTAACTCCTTCATTAGTTGGGGGCTCTCCCATGCCAAAATAAAATCCTTTAGAGATAGTAGAAAACACGTCATCAGCATCAGGAGATAAATAACATTTGACTGGTGCATTACAGTGGATTAGAGAAAACGGTAATGGACGGCAACTTAATTAAGTGCTTCAGAAAAGAAGGTTATGCACTAAATCCATTATTCATATTTCAAACACAAGAAGGCCATAAATGTTCCAGGTATGGAAAGACTGGAGAGAATGAAGAGAAAGACTTGAACTGATGAAGGAGTTTAAGTACCTAGGTGAAAATAACGGAGCAGAGGTAAAATGTGCAGAAATGGAGAGTACAATAGCACAAGGAAGGAGTGTTTCTGCCTCACCCCATCCTTAAGTGTAAGAAGTATATCATCTTCCGTCAAATAAACCCCCCCCCCCAGGACTAGACATGTTTGGTGAACAGAGATTGGGGTGCTTGTAAGAAGAAGAAAAGGTAGACCAAGAAGAGGTTATATAACAAAGCGAAAGATGGTGTGCCGTGGGAGGGGAGAGTCTTTTGCAAAACAGAGCTTGGGAATCCTTCTGTCGAGGTCGCTCCTCATAGGAAGAAGCCTCAGACAAAAGACAGACAGAACAGCAGACAACGCAGTTTGTTTCTTGGACATCTGCAGAAATGAAGATAATAGATAAACAGAAAAGTAGACAAAACTATTTATTTCTTGGACATCGACGGAAATAAGAATCCTGCGTCGTAAAATCTTCTCTTTCTGTAACTTTATAGCGTTCTTTAGTCACTTTATCTTTGTATTTGTTAATTTAATTGTGGTACCTTTCTTATAAACGAATCTGATACTCTTTAACATCAACGGAAACAAAAACGCTGAATCGCAGATTCTGTTCTTGTGTCTTCACTGCTTTCATTTTTTTGTTTTTCCTTTTCTTTCATTCTTTAACTTTCTCTTTTTGCGATATCCTTCTCTCTTCTGTTCTATTTTTCTTTTCTTTCGTCTCCTTCCTTTTCTGTCATACCTCCTTTCGATTCTGTCTTTTTCTTTTCGTTTCCTTGTCTTTTTCTCTCGTTCTTTCTCTTTGCCATCGTTCCTTTTCTTTTCAACCACTCCTCTTTTCTCCCGTTACAACTTTTCTTCTCCGTAGGCATTTGCTTTCGCTCCCTTTCCTTCCCTTTTCCTTCGGGACTCTTCTACTATTCCTATTTCTTTTCTGTCGTTCTTTCTTTCATTTTCTGTCGTTCTTTCTTTTCTTTTCTGTCGTTCTTTCTTTTCTTTTCTGTCGTTCTTTCTTTTCTCTCTCGTTCTTTCTCTTTTCCTTTTGTGGTGTGTTTCTGGCACCACAATAGCCGCCACGAAGACACTCCGAGGAACTAAACGCTTCAGGACACACCATGTTAAGGCGGGGCTTCCGACTCGGGAACCAACTGGGGGTGAAAATGTCGAGTCTCATCCCCACCTCCCCCTGCCTCTCCCCCCCAACCCTCCTCCCCAGTCTTCCTCCCCCTTTTCGCCCCTACCACCCTCTCCTTCCAGTCTTCCTCATCCTAATCCACTGTCGTCCTGCCACACCCTCCCTCAAGTCTTCCTCCCCCTCCTCCCCTGTCTCCCTACCTCCTGCTTTCATGCCAGCTCCTTCCTCAAGTCTTCTTTCCCCTTTCCGGCTGTCTTCCTCATCCCTTCCTCCCCTACCATCAACTCTCTCTCCAGTCTTCCTTCCACTCCTTCCCTGTCATCTTCCTTGTACCCCCACACCTACCATCGCCCCCTCCCTGGATCCCTCTCCCCACTTCCTCTGCCCTTCTTTCCCTTACCCCTCTCACATACCACCTCCCCTTTCCTCTTTCCCTCCTCCCCACTTCCTCGGCTCCTCTCTCCTTCCCGCTCTCCCTTCTGACTCCCTCCTCCCCATTTCCCCAGCCCCTCCTCACCCTTCCCCTGTCTGCCTCTCTGTGGCGACTTTGAGGTTGTTCAGCCTTGCATATAACACGATGTCTTCACCCACAAAGACACTTAAAACTCACTCGTTATTCCCATTGTGGCCAAGATAACTCGGTAAAGGCACCTTCGGAATAAGAGAGCGGACGCTTATTCACAGACACTCCCACAGACGTCGCCCCCATCCGCTCCCACACACAACAACAAATTATAAAAGAGAGAGAGAGAGAGAGAGAGAGAGAGAGAGAGAGAGAGAGAGAGAGAGAGAGACGGTAGAATAAAACGGTAAAAGAGAGAGAAAACGAGGGAAAAACATGGACGCCAGAAAAAAACATTAAAATCTGTAGTCTATATTAACGTACCCGTAGCTTCGACAAATAAAAACGCTGTGCCGCCGTTGTTTACATTTATCTGTGCAAGCTATTGAGAGTTTGAAAAAATATATATATAACCCGTGTTTGGCAGTGCTTGTTGCTTCTAGTGTTAACGAGAGAGACACGGAATGGTTCACGCAAATGGACAAAACGGGGCGGCTGTATGCGGGACGAAAAAGGGTAAAAATGGCCGCAGGTAATTGCTTTATATCCACGTATAGAAACGAGAGACAAAGTGGGTGGGGTGGGGGTGGGGGTCGCGGGGAGGGGGACTAATGAATGTATAAAGGGGGCGGTCTCCCCTTGACTGTTTCTAGCCGGTTAAGTAGCAAAACAATGACTCTCTTTCCGACGGGAGATTCCGACAATATGCAGTTTTAATTGAAGTTTCATTGTGTCTGCTGAAGGGATGAATAGGGAGGGAGAGAGAAAGAGGAAGGGAGATAGGGACAGAGAGAAGAGAGGAAACGCGTGGAATGGAAGGCAGGGAGATAGGTGGGAAAAGAGAGAGAAAGAGAGAGAGAGAGAGAGAGAGGGTAGTAGTGGTAGTGTTGATTGTAATAACAGTACCAATAGTAATAGTAGTCCATCACGCTATCAGCTATTATTTCGTAATTAAATTATGAACACACACAATTTATCAGTCTACCTATCTATCTGTCTGTTTAACGATCTATCTATATCTATCTACCTCTCTATCTTCTCCCCCCCCCTCTCTCTCTGCATATGCTACATGTGTTGAAGCTGTGTCATATGATCTGATGGCAAACTGATTCGTGAAACCCAGAACAGAACTATTATATTACGTCACTAGAAAAATTATTCGCTCCCAACCCGTGTTTCACACATAGGTATATGTGTGATAGGCTTTTTGGAGTGTAGTGTAAGAAGTGCCTACTGAAATTTGTTGCGCTAGAGTGGCTCTGATTGTGAGCGGGAGTCTGAATACGTCATGGAGAGCACCTCCAACCCGGTGCGAAGATGTGAGAAATTTTGAAAGGCTATACTATTGCACTCTTTCGAATGTGTGCCACCAGGCAGGATAGAACCCAGTTCAGTAGAATTGGTACATATATGTTACCGACCCACCAGCCAGAAGCTCCACCAACTTCACAGTATGCACTTATAGACATACGAATTCTTTTTCAGCACAGTATATTCCTGCTTGATCATCGTAAGTGGGGACAGCTGTAAACGGTTGACTCAGCGGGTTTTCCCGTTGCAACTAAATGCAAATATAAACAACCAAAATAACTATGACTATGAAAGATATGCAAATATAGAAAGTGAAAAAGGCAAAAGACTGCCTAGAGGAATATAAGGTAATTAATTTATTAAATGTTAAAGTTTCAGAATGAATATTACAAGAAGAATAGGAACTAACAATGCCAGTACTACTACCGGTAGTGGCAGTAGTACTGACAGTTGTACTAATAGTCCAACTAATACCAACACCACAGTTTTGTAACAGTATCACTCAATATTTATTTAGGTAACGTCATGTCGTCATACTATATTCTTGTAACTTAATGTCTAATGCTATCATTCTTTTTCCACAACAGTATGCAACCACGCTCTCTCTCTCTCTCTCTCTCTCTCCACCTGTGTTTGCCAATTTACCTCTCCTCTAAATCTTATAATTACTGACAGTTCTCAGACTAAAGTCCTCTATAACTGCTGACCTACTCCTCCTCCTTTCCCTCCCTTGCTTCTCACCTATATGTTATAATTCTCTCTCTCTCTCTCTCTCTCTCTCTCTCTCTCTCTCTCATTACACTGTGACCATACCACAATCTCCACAATCTTATAATAAGAAATTTACCACTGCCTGTTTCTTGTTAAGAAACAATGTGTATATAATCATACTATATTCGTGTAACTTTATATCTGTGATTATTAATCTATTTATATGTTTATTACAATGGTTCAACCCATCAAGGCAATCCACCCGACGTATGTGTTACTAGGGGGTGCGCCATTTGTGTAATTTTTATTATGTAAACCTTACACAATAAAATTTGTAAATCAAAAAAAAACACTCGCACTACTAGTGATCCCATTATTGAACTGAAGGAGAGACTGAGGAAAGGGAGAGAAAGGTAGGAAGACAGGAGGGACGGAAGGGACAGAGCGATAACTGGAATATTATAAGGGTAGTGTGAGAAGGAAAAGAAACAACAAGGAGAGGAGGGAGGAAAGGAGAGAAAGAGAGGAAGGAGAGGGAAGGAAGAGGGAGAGAGAGAGAGAGAAGGTAAGGGAGGTACAAGAGAGAAGGAGAGGAGAGAAGAAACAGAACGAAAGAGTGCATAAAAGGTGTTGAGGAGAGAAAAGGTAAGGAAGAGAGGAGAAGAGAGAAAGGGGAGGTAAGAGATGGAGCAAAGCGAGAGAGGAAGAGTTTGAAAGATGTAAGACAAGGGGAGAGAGAGAGAGCGAGAGAGAGAGAGAGAGAGAGAGAGAGAGAGAGAGAGAGAGAGAGAGAGAGAGAGAGAGAGAGAGAGAGAGAGAGAAGAGTGGGGAAGAGAGCGGAAGAGTCATCGGGTATACAAGGTAGGGAAAAGCGGGAGGGTGATAACAAAGACGAGACAATGCCAACCACTGAGGAGGGGCCAGGGCAGAGGGAGGAGGAGGAGGAGGAGGAGGACGAGGAGGACGAGGACGAGGAGAGAAGAGGAATGGGAGATGGAGAGACAGGGAGGAGAAAGACGAGAACAAGGGGATGGGGAGTAGAGGGATGCCAGATGCGAAAGGAAGAAGAGAAAAAGGATAGCGAGTAGACCAGACAAAAGGAGATGGAGAAGAGAGCAGAAAAGAGGGGATGAAAAGAAGGGCAGAGGAAAAGGGACGGAGAGAACAGAGAAGAGGGTATAGAGAGAAGAACGGAGAAGAGAGGATGAAGAGGAGAATAGAGAAGAGGGGATGAAGAAGAGAGCGTAGAAGAGGGAATGGAGAAGAGAGCAGAGATGAGGGAGAATAGTGAAGAGGTTAACTTCTTCATCTGAAGGACGTTATTGCTCTGGTCATTTTGCTAATATCTATCTACCTATCTATCTATATCGATATCTATATATCTATCTACATCATGATGCATGGAGCTGCAGGTCTAGGGGAATGGTTGTTGTGTGTTTGCCTTGTCTGCTATACTGACGCTTTTCAGACGCCCGTCAATCGGACGACGAAGTTTGCATTCTGTTCTTACACCTTTCAGAGGCATTTATTCTGCTTGTGAGAGAATTTTCTAACTAGAGGGTTGAGATGTAGGTTTCATTAGGTCTTTCATTGCTCTAGGTCTGTCGTAAGCTGAATATAACTGTTTTATGCTAGGAAGAAGATAATATATAATGCGTTACCGGACTGGCAACCAAAAATCAAAGGTCTTTACCACTGAAAAATTATAAGTGAATAATAAAATATAACGAAAACATTAGTAAAAAATGAGAATAAATTAAGTATGTAAACGTAAGTATTGAGAGCAGCACAAGCACCACTACTTTATGCGAGTAAATATGAATTCTCTCTACAGCTCACTAAAAGTCATGACACTCCTGACAGTACCATGAGAGGGATGTTTTGGAGTGTGGGTGTGGGTGGGAGTGGGAGAAGAAGAACCTACTAAAGAGAATGAATACGGTAAAGAAAGCTGAAACAGAAAGACAGAAAGAAATAATAGCTATACCATCGGGGATGATCAATAAGAAGAGTAGGGATATAAGGAGCGAGAATGACTAAAAAATAATAAAAATGGCATTTCTAAAGGGGAATAGTTAGATCAATACCAAACACCATCGCTTTATGTGAGTAAAGTAAATATGAATTCCCCTGACAACACCCTAGAAGTCTTGACATCCCCGACAGTGCCATGGAAGGGATTTTTGTGCTGGGAGGTAAAAAAAAACTGACAAAGAGAACGTATCGCACAACAACTGCCTCGCCTTTGTACATTTTTTCCAGAGGTTGAAACGCGAGACAGACAGACACAACGAAGAGAGACCGGTGAAAAAAAAAAAAAAAAAAAAAAGACTCGGGATGGAAAGCACAGAGGCAGCTACACTTGGGAACACTAACGACCCATGCAAGACTGTACCCACACAATGATGCCCCCCACACACACACCATTGCTCCCCCCTCCCTTCTCGCCCTCGACCACTACCCACTCGCCATTCCCCTCCTACCCATACTCCGATCACTACCCCACCACACCTCGCCCTCCCCACAACCCGATCATTGCCTCCCGCCCCACATCTTCACCTACCCCTCTCCTTGCCTGTTCAAATTCCACCACTGCTTGCCCTCACCCTACCACAGCCTGCCTACACTCCAACCACTGCCTGCCCATACGGCACCACACCATACCAACATTCCAACCACTGCCTGCCCATTTTCCATCACTGCTTGACCACATCTCACCACTGTCACCCTTCATTCCAACCGCTGCCTGCCTACACACTAACCACTGCCTGCCCACATCCCACCACTGCCACCCTGTATCACAACTGCTGCCTGCCCACCGCTTCTCCCTGCCACGCTAACGCCTTTCATCACATAAGGATTAAAGCTCCCCCTCTCTATTTCCCCTTCCTATTATTCCTTCTACCCTAGTAAGTTCTTCCTCCCCTCCTACCCTCCTTTCACTCCCTTCACTTCCTCTCCCCTCCCAACCCCACGTAAAAGAGGTGAATGAGTCTGGCCAATACAGGTGAGCACTTTGTATTATTACCTGCTAACATTACCCAGGCCTAGCAAGAGCATGAGGGAGTAAAGAACGTCACGGTCAGCACTTTTTCCAGCACCCAGAGATGCATACTTCCCTGTTCGTATTGCCTCTGCGGATGGGCATACCGAAGAACGAGAATAACTTTACTTGTGAAAACTGCTACGTGCTTTTCTCTCAGTCTGGTCTGAGAGTTGGGGGCTATTTTAAACTTCGACCTGTGACCTTCATTTAAAACATGTAAGGCGAAAATTTCTCCGGATCATTCTTATGTGACAATTCTTATGTGACAATAACTCAATAACTCTACTTTTGTTTTTGAGGGGCTAGTAAAAGCAAAATGTAAAAATAAATAAATAAATAAATAAATAAATAATAAATCCGTAAAACCAAAAATAAATAAAAATAATTAACAAAACAAAATAATAAATAAAATACAAACTCGTGTCAAAGGAGTGACATTAAAATTCTGCCATTTTTCAACAGAAGCAAACAAAAAATCCAAGCCAGTCTTCTTTGTGTGCCGGGAAGAGGTTGACTGTGTGACTGGGTGCGACTGACTGATTGATGACTGGTGGTGGCGGTTAATGAACTGGCAATAATTGAAGAAATGAAACTGGCAAGTGTGACATCATGACCGACGCCACCCTGTCACGCCGCATTACACCTCTGACGCGTGTCTGTGTTGCTGTATGCTGCTGTGGCGTGGTGTGGTGTGGTGTGGTGTGGTGTGGTGTGGTGTGGTGCTATGTGATGGTGTGGTGAGGTGGCAGTATGTGATGTGGTGTTGATGGTGGTGATTTAATTTGATGTGTGGGTACTAGTGTGATGTGGTGTTTGGTGGTGTGTGGGAATGTGGCGGTGTGTGGTGTGGTGTATGATGTGTGGTGAGTGATGCACAGTGTGTGTGGTATTAACTGGTAAAAACTAGTGTGTGATGTGTGGAAGGTGTAGGAGTATGTAGTGTGGTGTAGTATGGTTGCAGTCTGTAAATTTCAAGTGTGCACTCTATCTATAGTCTGACGCCGCATACTGTAAGGGATGGTCTGGACAAAAAGGGTTTCCAGGCGTTTTTGTCACTACTCAGTAACGATTCCTCTCCTCACAACACACCAGCCTCCCTTCCATACTCTGGGAACTTATCTCCCCATCTTGCCCTCCGTCTCCCTCTCCTCCTCCCACTCACTTCACTGTCATACACCTTCCTGGTCACCTTTCACTCTCTGTTCTTTCCACATGGCCGATCCAACTCAGAGTGCTTCTTTATCTCTTCCCATGGTACTTTCGCCAATACAAAATACCTTGGGATGATATTTACACCGATTCTGACTATGCTGCGCTAACATTTACGGTTATCAAGGCCTACAGAAACTTACACAACACAACCTACACAATATTGCCATGTGATTACTACAATAAAATAAAATCCACGAAACTATTATCCAAGAGGGAGCTATTTCTGATTAAGCTGACAGCATTAATCAACAGACTGCGTTACAATACACCATCTTTAGATTTTTTACATTATAAAAGTGGGAAAGCTTGGAAGGGGGTGAGCAGCCGTGAAGTAGAAGCTAATATAATAAATATTTCCGATGAACCAGCAATTATTAAGAAGAAAAAACTTTCTAAAAATATGTACTGGTAACCTTAATGTCGAAATATCAAGTAGCAAACTTACCTTGAATTTACAGTTTAATAAGTAACGCTAGATATCAAAACGAGGCATAAAAAGCATCATAACTTACCTCTACTTTTCGGTCGCTGCGCGTCTTCCTCCATTTTTCACTTTCTTCCCTGATCACCTGACGGCATTTTTTCATCATGATGCTCGGCCGACACGACGCACTGTAAACAAGAACACATTAGTGATTTTGGAAACCTGAACAATTTTCGGCCTCATGATATAGCTAAAATATGATGAACGCACAAAGTTTGATTAGTGCTGCAACACTTTTACACTTGTTAGCTCCGATAACAGACACTGGATGTAATACCAAAGTGGTGACAGGTGAATATGTCTGGCATGTAGGAGGAATAATTGGCCACAGGGAACGGACTGTTAACCTTATGCTACAGTCATCATCTTTATTTGAGAAACTTTTCGAGCTAGCAGGGTTTGATTTAGTTTCACCAACCCCTTCATTATGAAAGTCTCCCCCATGACGAATACAATCACACAAAGGCGGCAAGAATACACCAGCAACAGACCCACCGAGTTCAAAAGCTTAATGAATTATTATCCATGTAAATGAACCTGTGCCGCAATAAATAAGGCCTGGGAATGGTAATTACTCACAGCCTCATTTATCGTCTATGGGTTATTGTGATTTCAGTGTAAATTGTCTCTGATAACACACGAGCCTCGCAGTGCATAAGCTCATCACAAATTCACCACACAAACACCCATATTGATTTCACCCGATGCACTGTGTTGTGCTAATTGATTTACCTGTGACAATGGTCCCGACTGTTTATAGAAATTCGCTCAGCTGATTCCTGCAAATAACTAAATCCCCAATGGCCGCTAATTTAATAAACTGCAATCAAATTTGGCTGAAAAAGGCCTAAACAATGTGTAGCTGGACGCACAAATAGTTCGCCACAGGGATACAGCCATAATTACAACTACATAACAATATGCTTTGGAATTTCCACAATTACGAGGTTCAGTGCTAGATTTTATTAACTTATTTTACAGTCTTCTTTTTTTCAGTATTATGTAGGACAGGTTTTCCTCAAGTAAACAATATCGTCTTGTGAGTAGTCGAAATGAAAATATACGTATATGATATTCTGCTCTATATAGGGTGACTGGGATAATTTTTTTTACCTCATGCAACGTCTGGGTAAGTAAATAATCCATTTTCATCTTATTCTATAAAAACAGTATTTGAGTGACTTTAGACTTAAATTGAAATAAGATTGTCATGATAAAAAAAAGTTCAATAACGCTTCCCTGCCAGTTGCGGCGATGGAGGGTGTTTTTATGTGAGCGCAATATGAAACACACAACAAGGAGTATAGGAAATAAGGATATTCTCAAGCGTTTGGAAAGGATTGAGAAACGTGGGATGCAGAACAGCAATCTGGTAGGTAACTGTCGCCAAAATTTTGACTGTGAGAGTACGATTAACTTTATTTACTTTATCAGAAAGGTAAGAATAATGACTTCCCCTCAGGTTAGGCCATTCAGTAACTATATGGATTCAAATATGACGTAAGAAATATTAGCAGTAACATAATGACCATGACCTCAGAGAACAACACCAATTCGCCTGAAATAATTGAAGTGTGCTGAGCTGATGTTATGGGCTGTGAGGCATTCTGATGTGAGGTGATGTGTGGTGTGGTGCATGAGGTGTGGTGAGGTGCATGAGGTGTGGTGGGGTGAGGGTAGATGAGGTGCAGTATGGTGAAATATGGTAAGGTATGGTGAGATGCAGTGAGGTATCTAAAGGTGTAGTGAGATATGGTAAGGTATGATGAGATGGCCTTTCCTATGTTGAATAAAATATCGTCTGGGTGGAGGAGGGATAAAGTAATATAGCCTTTTACTGACGTAGTCAATTACTGAACCGTGGTGAAATACTGTGAGGCGTGACTGCAATACGGTACTTATTTCACGGTGAGGTACGATGCAATGAGTGGTGAGAATGGCATAAAGTACTACCCTTCCCCATAAACAAGTCATGGGAGTGAAGTGGTGAAGTGCAAAGCCGTGGTGAAATACGGTGAAGTGAGACTGCAAATAGGGTGATATACAGGGAGAGGTATGGTGCAGTATGGTGAGGCGAGGCATGGGAGACAACAAAGGTGGCATTCAACACCATTCACCGACACACTCGCGATCCCACACTGATTACAAACTTAGTCGATCAAGTGCATCACCAACTCCCCCTTTCCCTACACACACACACACACACACACGCACACACACACACACACACACACACACACACACACACACACACACACACACACACACACACACACACACACACACACACACACACACTCCCTCTACCCACGTACGTCAGGCGGTATTCATTAATAATAAAGAATGAATGAATCACATCTACTTTAGCTTAGACATCAATCATGGCCCATCATTCAGCATCCTCATCTTTACACCGGGCCCCTACCAGCTAACCATTCAGTACACCATTGTCCCCTTCTTTCATATTCCAGAGAGGGGAGCGGAGGAAGAGGGAGAGAGGAGAAGAGAAAAAGGGAGAAAGGAGGAGAAAAGGGAAGGGGAAGAGCTGGATGGTCAATGGAAGAGGTGGGAGAAAGAATAGGGATAAGGTGTGGGAGGGAAAGAGAGAGGGAAGGGAAGGGAAAATGAGAGAAAGGAGGAGAAGGGAAGGGGAAAAACTGTGAGGTTAGAGGTGGTGGTGTGAAAAAGGGGGAGAAGGAATGGGAGATGGGAGGCGAGAGATGGGGAGGGGAAGGAGGAAAGAGAGCTGGAGGGATAGGAAGGGAAGGGAATAAGGGCAAGAGGAAGGGAGGGAAGCTAGGGAAGGAGAGAGGAAAGAATAGGGTGTATAGGGAGAGGGAAGGAATGCTAGATAAGGAGGGAGAGAGAGAAGAGAAGGGGAGGGGGAAAAGAAAGGGAGAGTGGGGGCTCTGGAGAGGAGAGAGGGAAGAGGAAAGAAGGGGAGGGTATTGCTAAAGGAGGGGACGGATGATGAGGGAGGGGAAGGGAGGCTCTCGGGTTTCGTAAGATAAATGATCACAACTTCGTTCATTTTTCTCGTGGCGTGACACCAGAATGTGACAATCACTCAGTGGGGCCTTCGTCTTGTGCCGCATCCCAGCAAAATTTGGGATTCATAAGCGAAGTGATTATCAGAAAATTCCGAATAATTTATGAATCTTGGGAGGTATCACTTTTGCTACCCTGAGGCAATTAATCAAGATCACCACAGAGAGTAGCAGTGCTTATTACAAGAGCGTGCAGCCACTTTGGAAGAACCACCAAAAGCAATTATATTCTAAAGCAAAGCATGGCATCAGAATCAGTACGGTATCTACGGATTGACTTAATTACCCTCTGCAGCGATGACGCATTGTTCATTTTAACTAGTCTGATTTTTATTAAAGTCAGGAAGGACCTATTTAATCCATCTTACTCCAGTTCATCGCGGTCACAAGGACTATATAATTATAACTTTGCCTCATTTTTGTACACTTTGTGTTACTTGTTGTGCCTATAAGTTTCCTCAAATGCATTTCCCTCTCCTTCAATGTGGTATGCTGAAATGTAATTGCTTTAAAACTTACGACTGGATAAGCCACACAGTTTTAAATTGCTTGCAAGGTTTGATAGTGTCATATAGTCGTCGACTTTACTTATAGCGTGTTTTAATTTTACCTAGCTCTAAAAATAGAGGAACAGGACCAACCAAACATAAGGTGAAGCTGGCCGTACCGCTGACCATATTAAGAATGCAAGTACCTTGGCATTACTGTTTACATAAGTCTCCGAATGCAAATCGGTACTCATATCATGGGAACGCATCTACAATATTGCTTCCCATGACGGGGGACACTTGACATTGAAAACCTTCAGTATTACCCCCCCCCCTCTCTCTCTCTCTAAAAAAAAAAAAAAAAAAAAAAAGAATCTTCGTTGTTTGCATTAATTTAACAGAAATCAATTAAGAAAAATCAGTTGTGCACTAAACGGAAACCAGCTAAAGGAACGTGCAGGATTATACCAGCGTCTAGGTTCAAGTAATTAACCAAGCAACTCGGAAATATCGAATGAAGAATTATTTTGTTGACTTTACTAACTGAAAACAAAAAATAGGCGAATCACCTAACCAACTGCAACAGATGGATGATCCGTATCGAGCTGTTGAGTCGCCATGTATTCTTTTACTTAATTACCACTACAGCGTGAATAACGAAACGTTGCATGAAGTAGGCCAGTGCGTAAGACGGGAAGATATTTATTAAAGCTTAGCCGTGTACTCATGGAAATTAACCACTAAGGTCCTCGCCGGAGGCTTAGAGCATCTTCACTCATTACGAACCTGAGTCAAATCCATGGATGTTGGATAGCTGTCTTGTGTGACACGAGTGTATAAATGAGATGAGAATGTACGTGTGTCTGTGTACGTGTTTCCTGAGTGATTAATTACATACCGGAAGTTCATTATTCACGAAACAAATCTTTGTTCAATATAACAAAGGCAATCGCTGTCATTTTCTTTTATTTTTCAACACTGATTTGTTCTCACCTGCCACCACCGCACAGGCCCCACAACTGTCGACATCCACTACGTAGAATTGACCAGCAGCTATATATATATTCTGTATCCACGACATTTGGTATCACCGATGAACAGGTCCGTCATAGGCTGACACTTCAATTATGTCCGTCATTGAACCCCCACGGTTGTGTCCATCAAGATACAAGAATATTCGACAACACTTCGCATTCACATTTGGCCTCTAAGAAACGCACAGTCTTAGATGCTTACCCATAGCAGGTCGAGATCCAGCATCAACTTTCTCCCTCAAATCCGGTGACATAGCGTTTTGTTTAATCTTCCTTTATTTGGACGGTTTTATTCATCTGGAAAAGTAACTCCTATGTTGAAAAAAGGCGCCTGAAAGCAGCAAGAATAAAGTAAGAAAGGCATGACCGTATCGATGGAGTTAAGTCCGAGGCGGCTCTAACAAAGCAACAGTGTCCTCCATCTCCTTCCAGGGATGCCACCCGCCTTCACGCTCTCTGACACACTCTCAGACATTCCTTTAGTAATAATATTTAATTCTTTGACTCTGAGGATTTCTCTCATCTCAAAAATGTCGTTTACTGTCAGCCTTAACGCAATTCCTAACAGTGCGGTAAAGCAGAAAATGGATTACTCAGTTGTGAATGAAGCTGCTGAATGCTAGAATATCGTCTTTTCTTTTTTTATTAGCTTGGATATAGTACCCGAATGCATCAACCTCTGAATCGAACTGCTTCATCGTTGCCTGACCCTCAACACATCCACATAGTTTGGTCTATATCGGATCAGAACTATTAAGTTTACCTAGTACAGTGACCTGGACTCAAAATAAGATCACATTACCTTTGGCTAACCTTCAGTCCTTCTAACAAATTCAAATCGGACCGAAACTGCTTGAGGTATTGGGCCCAAAATTTGACCCTGTCCACTGACTTAGACCTTTGAATAATTGTTCTAAAAATCAAGTAACTTCGTCTTTGTCGGACTCACTGCTTTCACTAATTCGTTTTTAAATGGGATCAAATTGTTTAGGATGAAACTGTCAACTGAAATTGATCTTTGACCTATCGTTCTAAAAAAAAAAATCGTTCTTGGTTGACCCACAAACTTTCCACGAAGTTTGGTACATATCTGATCAAAATGTGTGAGTTGTACTGTTCACAGACTGTTGGACAGACAGACAGGTGCGCGCGCACACACACACACACACACACACACACACACACACACACACACACACACACACACACACACACACACACACACATGCAGCTAAAAAGATAAAAGCCCCACGAACATAATTACACATCAAGAAACATAAAAAGAATTTACTGCAAACACACACACACACACACACACACACACACACACACACACACACACACACACACAAGAAGAACTAAAAAGATAATTCTCCCAGAAGCATAATTACGCATCAAGAAATAAAAATAGAAATCATTGCGTACACACACACACACACACACACACACACACACACACACACAAAGCTACACACGAGAACTCTACCCTCCTAAACTTCGTCACAGTCCTCTTGTGAATCCTCATTAAAAAAAAAAAAAAAAAGGTCCCCGCCAAGCCGACTGAAGAATGCGACAATTACTCAGCCTGGCGCCCCCCTGTCTCCAGCATCTCGCCCCCCTCCTCCTTCCCTCTCTTAAAACAATGAAAAATCAGATATTCATAATTCCCTTCTCCTAATTTTTCGTGTATACAATTAGCAACTGGAATATCAATAGGTCAATTAAGTGAAAGGCGAGAAGGTCACGTGAGCCAGGCCAGGTCGCATCCACTTAAGCCCAGACACAGAGAGCCACAGAGGCCAAAGTCAAAAGTTGCCGACGTTCCCCCAGAGTTCATTAATTAAGTGCCGAGGACGAACAAGCGGTGAATGATCGTTAATTAGGAACCTTAAAATAACAATGTTTTCATTAATACTTTGTTAATTGCGATGCGCCCCCCCCCCTTTCCTGTGTTCCGCCCCTGCTGCTATCTCGCCTCCCCCTCCGTCGCCCCTCTGATAGTGAGAGGCAGGGGAGGCACCGGAGGGAGGAAGGGGATCTCTCTCTCTCTCTCTCTCTCTCTCTCTCTTACAGCCCCTCAAACTTTGCCACCATAGCCCGTACGCCTCATTCGCTCTTACGGCCGTGTTATTAAAACTGAGTGCGTTAAGGTTTAAGTAAAAGGGTGGTCTCTCACTCACCACCCCCACCAAATTTGCCACTATAACACGTCCACTCACTGGCACTCACGGCCGTACTACTAATCGTCTCATGGTCGTGACAGCTCTTGCATTCTATCCCGGTCAAAGCCAGACGATTTGATTTAGGCAAGAGTTAATCATGCAAGCCTGAGGGTGTTAATAACTAGTGAGCTATGTTTAGGCAAGATCTTAACCCCTTCACTCCCAGGACGTCATATTTACTTTATTCTTGCTGCTTCGAGACAATTTAATTCAACTGAAGGGATGCTTTTCAAATATGAAGGGTTAGATACAGCGTTCACTCACCCCTTCACTGCAAGGGGTCTACTAGGCTGAATAAAATCGTCAGGAGAGAGCAAGAATTGAAAGGAAAAACGACATCTGGTTGGTGGGACTTAGGAGGGTCATTTATGGAACACTTGTAATTAACAGATGCGATTTATCTTATCCCAAATTACACAGTGAGGTTGGCAACGATTCAGAAAGCCCAGACATGTTATCATTACAATATTCAGAAATAATCGTCAAAACCTGGGAGCTTGTGCACACCTTGGCGGCCTCAGTTTTCGCGATACGGTCCTTACTGGCCTCTCTAGCACTCTCCCCGCGACTTTTTTTTGTTCACCCGCGTTCACTAAATTTCTTTCAGCACCCTCCACCATCGCCTGGCCTTGGCTGTGTGCCTGGTGGAAAGTACAATGTATATGCTGTTATCAGTTATTTCATTTAGTGGGGAGAGCGTAAAGGAAGGGCGTGAAAAGAGCCGGTTGGTAAAGCAGGAAAAATGTATCACTAAATAGGGTGTCCGACAGCCTTTCACTGTTATCTTTCTCCCCTCCACAATTCCAAAGGGAGTTTTTAATGAAGCGGCAACAATGATATTTTCAGGAAGCGTTCTAATTAAACACGTCATACTTTTCCGCGTTAATCAATAACATTGGAGGCGTCACTCTTGACAGGTAAATGTATACAACTGCGGAAAATGGTTTATTCAATTTAATTTGTATACACGTTGAGGAGCACCAACTGATAAGGTGTGACGTCGGGTGTGAGAGCAGTCTTGGCGTGAATGGCGCGCGTTTCAGCAGATATCGCAGACGTAACCGAATGCCCAACAAATACTGACAATGGGGCATCAATTTCCAAACGCCAACCTCCCCTTCCAAGTTTGATGAAATGCGATGAAATTGAGTGAAAACCGTGCACGGAAATGTCGCCAAGCCGTTCTTCCGCGGAGCTACTGTATGGAGGCTTCTCTTTGGAATTTTAAAATATACATAAAGGTTGTATCCCATCCAACAGCCGCAGCGAAGAACCGCCCCTAAGCCGAGGCGAACGAGGGGCGGGAACGTAAAGGCTGGTGGCTCAGGATGGGGAGGTGAGGCGGGGAAGGCGCGGAGTTGAAATGGAGGTGTGATGCGCGACAAGTATCGTGGTCTCGGAGATTTAATTGTGGATTAAATGTGCGAAAATGAGTTACATTTCCTCCTCAGTGAAGGGAAACAGACCCGCTCAGTCTTATCACATATTGGGCCGGACAGTGTGGGGCCGAGTAGCCTCATTAGATCAGAGCCTGGGTAATACCACGACCACCCAGCTCTCTCTCACTCTCTCTCTCCAGCACACCGGCTCACCTGGCACAGACAGAGAGAGAGTATGCTTTTACCAGCCAGTTCTTGCGGCCTGGGAGAGGGACTATTCACTTCAGATAGAGGCTTTCATTAAGAGGCAATACGAGGTGTGATTATCAGATGCGCCGCCTGGTGATAGCGGACTGTTGCGAGCCGTCTATTCTGCCTGGTAATAGAAGGACGTTGCTTTGCTCTTTTCCTCGCAAATCATGATAGCGGACTGTTGCAAGGCATGTATTCAGCGTGGTGATAGAGGGACACTGGCTGGCAAATGGTGATAATGAATTGTTGCTGTGTGGTGATATTTTAGGATATTAGCTTGTTCTTTTCGTCGCAAATGGTGTGTCCGGTGTTGCTGCGTGGTGATATTTAGGGTATTAGCTTGCTCTTTTCCTTACAAATGGTGAAAGAATGAGTTGTTGCGCCTGTTCAGCGGGGTGATGGTAGGAGTTTGGCTAGTTCAAACTCTTGCAATTGATAATCGTGGGCTGTTGCTAGCACTCTGTTAAGTGCGGTGATAGTAGGACAAGGTGATAATGTACTATTTCAGGCCGTCTATTCAGCGTGGTGACAGAGGGACACTGGCTTGCACTTTTCCTCGCAAGTGATGATAGTAGACTGTTACAAGCTGTCTACTGAAGTTGGTGATAGTACATTAGATGGCCAATGATGATTGTAGAATGATGCAAGGGTGTGGTCAGCGTGGTGATAATAGGATATTACCTCGCTCTTTCCCTCGCAAATGGTGACAGGGGAGCCTTGTGCAAGCTGTCTATTCATCGCAAAAGGTGATAGTGGCCTGATGCGAGCCGTGTATTCACCGAGGAGACAGAGAGACATTGGCTTGTTTCTTTCCCCACCAATGACATCTCGCAGCCTTGTCGGGAACGCCGACTGATTAGGAAGGAAAGCAAGAATAAACCAGTGGGTGCCTGAGGGTGTCGGCAGCCCACATGACAGACGGGCAGATACAGGAAGCTCTGGGTGATAGCGGGCTGGGTGGGGGAAGGTGCACCGGGCGGGGGAGGGGTGGGAGGAGGGAAAGAGAGGGGGAAGAGGGGTTGCTCATCTCTCCCTCTTTCTCACTCCTCACTCCCCCCCCCCTCTCTCTCTCTCTCTCTCTCTCTCAGCTAAATAAGGACTGTGATTAACTCCGGCGGACAACTTTAACACAGCCTAGCCGTTTTTACTCAGTATTACCTTTGTGACTGCCGCAAATCAACTAAGAATGGAGTAACATTGGTAACTCGAGGATAATCATACTATTTTTACTTTAATTTGCCCTTAAAATGCCGACTTTTCTTCTTAGAGTTATAACAATCAATTAACCATCCATCCATCCACTATCCAATCACTTTTTGTCCTACCGTAAGCGTAGGAGCCCGGGGCTAGGTTGCTCAGTCCCGATATTTAAAGCATGAGTGACCAGCCTCTCCCTCCCCTGAGTGGCGTCATTTGGAGATAAGCAATAAACCCCAACCAGCCCTTCGATATAAACCCTCTTAAGCTTAATCCAGCCTTATCACCAAGCGTCAGCTGATTTTGTGGTTACCATCCAAAGAGACACGTGCATAAGGAACTAATAAAAAACAAGTGCCTCAGGAACACGTGTATAAGGAACAATTGTATAAGAAACACGTGCATATGGAAAAATTGTGTAAAGTATAAGTGCATAAGGAGACGTTTGAAATGACGTGCATAACAAAAAAACACGTCCCCAAGATCATATGGAAATACAAGTGACAGAGAAATACGCTTCCTCGGCAACATAAAGAAATTTACATCTCTCTCTCTCTAAGGAAATACACTCCCCTAAGACCACAAGTAAAATATCGAGGGCCCATCGCCAGCGGGGGACCCATTCCTTTCTCAAACCATAGCCAAAGCCTCAGAGGAGCTATTCATAGGCCTACCCTTTTTTAATTTCTTTTGCAATCAGCCCATTTTTTCCCTCCGCTTATCAGGGGGAAACGTCGATGGAGGAGAGATGGGCAAGTCATCCCCATGCGCATTTTAATTTTCAGTTGTATGATATCTGGGCGAGTCAATAGCAGCGATCTGGGGCTCTTTGTTCCCGACCGCGAACCACCACTTTGGCATGGTGTCGAGATACCTCAGGGAAAATGTGCTGGCGACGTGTGTGTGTGTGTGTGTGTGTGTGTGTGTGTGTGTGTGTGTGTGTGTGTGTGTGTGTGTGTGTGTGTGTGTGTGTGTGTGTGTGTGTGTGTGTGTGTACCTGCATTGTAGACATGGCCATAGCCATAGTTCGGTTTGTTTTACTTGCAGTGGTATTCCTGTGCACAGAAATTGAAAATGACATTGGAGGAGAAACACGTAAATATTTCCTCAATAGCAATATCTAACTTATTATTATCTTGGGAGTCTTGCGAAGGTTGGCCATATATATTATTCTAAAATAAGTTCTTTACCATATGCAGATTATAGGATCGATTTCTTCTATGGAATAATAGCTCTGTAAAGGTAAATTTTTTTGCAAAGGGAGACTTATTCCTATGTTGGACGAAGGTGAATCTGGGCAATGGTTCTCCAAATTTACTGGTGTGTCTAGTTAATGTTAAATAATTTTACTTTGAGATTTAATGGGATTTAGTACTCCTTCTTCAGCCTCAGCTCAGCAATCCCTCCCCAGCAGTTTCTACTCAGCTCCACATCGGATTCCTCCCCAGCCACACATCACCACTCCCTTCTCAGATCCATCTCAGCACCCTCTCCTCAGCACCCCCTCCTCAGTCTCACCTCAGCACCCTCTCTTTAGCCCCACCTCAGCACTCTCTTCCCTGTTCCACATCAGAGCTCCTTCCTCAGTAGCACCTCAACACTCCCTCCCCAACCCCACAGCAGAGCTTCCTCCCCAGCCCCACCTCAGCACTCCCTCCTTAGCAGTGCCACTTGGTATTCTCCGCTGCTCGCCCGTAAACTCAACTGGGATCGAAATTCAGAATGCAAATCGACCGCTCCAATTTTGAAGTGGGAGCCGCACTGCCCATAACAAGGAGCTGACCCGACCACCACCCCACTCACTGGAGGCGGGGGACGGCTGATTTGAGGTCACTTGTACTGCACACTTTGAGGTTCACTCTGGCTCGTGTCTCTTGTGTCTGCTGTGTCTGTTTGTCTGCATGTCAATGTCTGTCTGTCTGTCTGTCTCTGTCTGTCTGTCTGTTTGTCTGTCTGTCTGTCAGTCTGTCTGTCTCTGTCTGTCTGTCTGTCTGTTTGTCTGTCTGTCTCTCTCTCATTAACGTGATCGGGTCCATTTCTGTCTATATATCTACGTTAACAGTATCTCATGATTGTCAGACCCGATTTGAATTAGAATTGGCACATACATTTATTTTTGAAAGTGAGAAAAAATAATGGTCTTGGTGCAGATAAATCAAAAGGTCAGTGTCATAGGTCAGGCTCAAAGACAGGGAGTTGTGTAGTTGTTTCCTTTTAACACTTTAGATTTTGAGTATATTGTAGAAATTTACCTCCTGACGTAGTTTATGGATTAAGGTTTTTAGACCATGAATTCTAACTACTTTATTTTTGCTACTGTTGGATTAGTGTAGGAATGACTTCGTTTTCTGTGACCAATAAAGTAAGCCTCCTTTTTGCTTTTCAGGAGCAAGCATTCTTGTTTTAATTCTTACGTTGCCATATTACATAATTCAGATTCCGTCATCAAAGGAACAACCAAAATGCTTTCATACTATAATAATTGTGGATATAAGACCGGATTATCGTTTATGGAGTCCTCTAGTTCATTAATATACCACTCTTATGAGGCTACACATCCTTCCACATAACCACTTCACAAACACAAAATTATGTGAAGGTACTGCACATCCAACAGTACAATAATTCCCAATACTGTATTTTTTCAATAACCACATTCACCAATACCGTCGTTTGCGCTTCCATTGCTACTATTTTTTGCCCTTCTAGTGCGGGCCAAGAGTGCCCTTGTGTGTGACGGGGTGCCGGCAGCCACACCAACCCGGCCCCACCAGATCACAGTGACCAGCGCCGGCAGATGCTCTGAATGCCATGACAGAATGGAAGAAAACCTTTTCCGAAATTTCTTTAAGTGAAAACTCTCAAGGCCGGCCTGAAAATATCATCTATGTGACCCCTGCGTAAGAATTGGAATCCCCTGAAGCGTAATATTTGAGTGGCTCACTATTTTGACCTTAGGAACCATAATTCGTAAGGGCAGTTTTGCTGGGAAGGGGAAGGCGGTCTCTGAGGCAAAAGACGCCCCATCTTCAGAAGGGACTCTGAATATAAAGTAGGCTTTTGGATCAGTTGAAATGTTAAAATTTTGACACTGGATACAAAGCCTATATGCCCATTGCCATAAAGAAATGCGGCAACGTAATAGCAAGTGAATATATATATATATATATATATATATATATATATATATATATATATATATATATATATGAAGCCGTTTGGTTTTATACTAAGACGTTACACGAGCTAAGCTTAATCAAACATATCTCGTTCTCTTTTATTTCATTTCTATCACACACACACATCAAATGAAATAATCTGGCAGTGAACAGAAGGAAATATTATAGACACCATCGCACTGAAAGGAGTAAATCAACGTAAAGTCAGGCGTCGCATGACCCCATAACAGTGTGTGGCGGGTTCGTGGCAACTTGCATATAGTTAAGAGCGCTATGTCAGCTTCAGGGGGTAGTTCTAGCTATCCCGAGTTTTGCATCGATGGTATAACAAACGCATAGGGGTGATGGGGAACTGGAACCACTGCTGCGGTTTGTAGGATATTCATCTCTGGTAAACAACATGAACAAAAAGTACTGAGTATTGCAGGAAGAGAATGAATATCCAATCACAATGGCACCCTTATCATTGAACCTGAGGAGGTTATTCAGTCAGATCATGGAATGGTTATCAGTTAAGTCCTCTAAGTAGTGTAGGTACAAAATAAGTCATTGTGAAGCACAGGCTTTTAAATTACTAAGTGCAATCTTTTAATCCAGCTCTTTATGATGTAAACTCTGAAGCTCATAATGGGAATACAAATGAGCTTTTCTCTGCGAAGTATGGCTGGATAGTTTCCATAAACCCAGTGTAATTACTGGACAGTGAAAGGTGTTCAAGCTCGAACACTCGTTACTCAGCCCTGCTACGAAATGAAATGGAAATATATGTGGCAGAAAAAATGTACAGTAAAAGCTTCACTACCGGAATTCCTTCATAAAGTCATCTGGTCGTAGAGAGATTATAATAAAAACGGAGGAACTGCAATGAAACGGTAAACAGTCTGACCTATAACTGCATAATGTTCAGTAAATCTTAAATCATAAGAAACAGGGAAGTGAGCATGGAAGTGAAAAAGTTACTACATGACAGTATTGTGATACCAACTCTAACGTACGGAAGTGAAGCTTGAACATTTTTGGAAGGACACAAGTCAAGAGTGAGAGCACTGGAAATGAGTTATTTAAGAGGAGCCTGTGGAGTCACATGGAGAGACAGGCTGACGAATGAGGATATAAAGGAGCGTTGAGGTGTTGATGTGGATGTGACAGGAAACGTTATGAGGAACGCACTGAGGTGGTTTGGCCATGTGGAAAGACTGACGAAGAGAGTGTATGTGAGTGAGGTGGAGGGGGGAAGAGGGAGGGGGAGGCCGAGGATGAGATGGAGGGATGGGGTGGAGAGGTATATGAGAGAGGGGTGTGTGAGTTGGGAGCAGGGCAGTGAAATGGCGGAGGACAGGACGACTTGGAGGCGATTTGTTTGTGGCCACCCCAAACGGGATTGAGGCGTCTGGCAATAGATAGATACAGTAGATAGACAGATATTAGTTTTTAACTCTTTGGGTGTTTCTTACCAAACATTCGTGCTGTTTCTAAACTATTATATTCAGCTTAGTGGCGACTTCTCGAAATGGAGGTAGTAATAGTAGTAGTAGTAGTAGTAGTAGCAGCAGCAGTAGTAGTAGTAGTAGCAGTAGTAGTTACAACCTTGGACTCATCTGTACATGAACTCGCTGGGCTGCAGACTAAAGTGGCTCTTCTTGCGCGAGCCACCATCCTTATTTCGGGAGACAGGAAGGGAATTGAGGAACGTTTGTATAACCTGGTAGCTCCGCCGCCTGGACATATCGGTGCCACCTCACGAAGGTGTCCCTCTCCAGCGCTTCGAAATGGAGGTCATACAAACAGCAAGCCCTTCACTACTAGAGGTTTGCCTTAAGTTGAATAAAACCGTCAGCTGACAGCCTCACTGCAGTGAAGAAAAAAATCATTCTTGACATCACCAAACGATTTAATTCAGTTATAGGAAATAAATCGAGCAGTGAAGGGGTTACGAACATATCGAACTCTCCAATAATAATATTTAAAAAACTCCCTAATCCCCCCCCCCCAAAAAAAAGGAAGAAGTACTTTCGTGGCTGCAGAGATAAATATGATAAAAACCATCGTATTGAAAAAGTCTGTGGCATTCAACAGAACTATTATTTACGCTTAAAAGAAATACATTACCGGATCAAGATGGTTAATGACGTGTGTGCTACTCATCTTTTCTGGTAAGCACTGTCCTTAGAATTTTCCCATCTGCTAGCCAGGCAACCCAAAACATACAGTATGTCTTCCTGTTAGGGCTCGAGGTACTTTTCCTGTGTAACTGACCTTGAAAATATAATGAAACTCAACGCATAGGCAACCAAGACTCTGACACAGTAGTAGGCCTGTCTCCTCGTCGGTTAAGGCAGCCTCCTAGCACCTCATCCTCAGCGATTTCTTTTGCTTATTACATGTTATTATCCTCTTATTAGATAGACGGATAGACATGGATAGATAGATAAATGAACGGAAGGAGACTGATGGAATGACAGATACATGGTTACCTATTATATCATCAACATATAATGAGAGAGAGAGAGAGAGAGAGAGAGAGAGAGAGAGAGAGAGTCTTACCTCTTGAGAAGGAATATACTGTAAACACAATGACTTAATCTGCACGAGAAGAGGCAAGAACATTATTGACATGAAGAATCCTTGAGAACAATATTAAAAGACTGACACCTCATAAGACATACAAACACGTTCTTAATCAGGAATATGATGTCTTTTTTTCCTAGTTTCCTTTCACAGACTAGAAATACTCGTCATTGTATCAATATTATTCTAAATGTAGTGACCTGAAAAGAAGATAGGCATAAAAATAGGAAAGCACACACACACACACACACACACACACACACACACACACACACACACACACACACACACACACACACACACACTTGAATACGCAAAAAGGCAGGTATATATTTCGCTAAGCGCCGGATCGAAGCATTTATGATGAACAAAATATAAGGACGCAGTGCAAGAGTGTGTCGGGCCGCGGACAAGGGCAGCTTCACATCTACTCTCAGATATCAGGTCTCAGCAAAAGAGCACCTTTCTGGTCCGCCGAGAATCGGTAGCTGGGTCAAAGTAATTTTGATAATGTTCGGGAAGCATTATTGATATTGGAGGTTATCTGGCCCTATAAGCCGAGATTGTCTGGAAAATACAACAATATATTCAATACCAGCTTTGTTCACCCAGACAAGATGACAGTTCGCTGGCGACCCCGATACTAAGGGCAATGGGTCCTTCCTGAAGCTGTGGGCGTCCTGCTGACTGATGCTGAAGCTGACATGCTGAGTGATGTGCCTTGTGATGCTCTCAAGGGTCGTCCATACCCGGCTCCTGCACCAAAGTATATCCTGGGGAGCTTTGTTACGGCGGCCGGCCACCACACAATATCCCTTTCTGATCGATGTCAAACTGATGGAAAAAATAGAAAAGGAAAACTTTTCCAGTCAATTTCATGTGTGGGTCGCCATTTTTCTGATTTGTTCGCTGTCCGTCTCGCTCTCATCGCCCGACTTCTTAACCCTGATGAGAAAACGGAGCACTTTGGAGAACCATTCCATCGAGTCGGCACTGTTCATTTGTCGTCCCGAGGCGGCAGGGCGAGAGGGAAGTGTCGGAGCTGGTGCGGTCTAGGTGGTGAGGAGGTGACGGGAGGGGGGGCCAGTGAGACCGAAAAGGAGGGGGAGAAAGGGGAATTGAAAAGGAGGAGTGGGGAATGGGAGGGGTAGAGGGGACTGAGAGGAGGGGAAGGATAGGGGAATCTGAAAAGGTGTGGAAAACGGGGGATGGGGAATGAGAGGAGGAGTGATGGATGAAACACTGTAACTTAAAGAGAGGTGGAGAAAAAGGAAAAGGGAACTGGAGGGAAAGACCGGACGGACGGGAAAGAGGAGGGCAAGGGAGAATGAGAGGGAGTTAGGGTAAGAGGGATAAGGGGAAGAAAAGAGTGAAGTGTGCAAAAGTGACCTGGATAGGAAGGGGGGAAGGCGTGGAGATGAGGGATGACGAAATGAGTAACTGGAGAAGAGAAAGTGATACGATGGGAGGGTGGCGTGTAAGAAAAGTAATGTGGATTGGGCAGATGAAGACGGTCAGGAAGAGGAGTAACGATTCAAATGAGATTCAAAGAAGGATGGATAATAAACAACATGATAAAGATGATGAAGTAAACTGTGGATGGCTGAAGAGGAAAGAGCCATGTTTTGTAATCGGATTGAGGAGGTAACCATGTCTTCCTTTAGGCGTAACTACTCTTACATAATGACGACAGTGATACAACTCCAGCTCAACACAGGGCATACATAACTAGGAAAAGCAGGCTGGAAGTGACATTAACTCTCCAGTGGTCAGGACAATTCTAGTATTGTATTCTACCGAATATCAGACGACTCCATTTAGATGAGAGTGAGCCATGGGAATCGGAGAGTGCCAAATGGAGGGGGTAAGCGTAACGAAATTCGATTGGAAAGTAATTAAAATATGGTATATATATAATAACGAATAACGCTAAAAACTACCACTGATAACGTCATCCCACCATACGTGTGCTTCACTGGGTGTCTCGGTGCGCGGGTCCGGCAATTAGTAATTACATTAATACTCCCAGATCAGTGCCTTGTATTCAGAGGTCATGAATGAGCCGAACACAATAAGAGTCCGCCCCATGTCTCCGCCATTGTCACAGTTCCCAGTATTCAGGAGGGGGCGCCTCGCTCCCCTGTACGGCACACATGTCAGCAATCGCGCCGTCTCTCCATTCATCTTGCTTCGGAATATTGTTGTGCTATTCAGTGCTCAGGAAAATCATACCCTAATGTGATGTACCCTGTCAAAATAACCCCACTCTTTCATAATCATTCACTAAGTTACTCGTTATCTCACACGCTTTCACCTACCCTCCCACTTACAAACACACTCGCAGTCTGATCCTCACTCGCACACTTACTCTCGCTCTGATTAACTTATCAACACTCACCTCGTTCACAGTTCAATAGGTATTGGATGGTACGAAATGCACAAGTAATGACTGCGTTGGATTAAACCCCGGTATGAATAACCGTACTTGCCCATATGTTGTACTGCTGATCAAGGCGGAGGGCAGATACAACATTTTCTTTCTCTTTTTGCTCAATTGACATCCGTATTGGATTCTCTTTATGTGACCCTCATGTCACCTCGCTCCTATACCTTTTTGTCTCTAATGGGTCCCCGTCGTGGCAGTGTTCTCTTTTAATCCCACTCTTGGATCAATAGGAATGCTTAGCAATTAGAATGATTAACCCCAGAGCAGCGTTCCCATTATTTCCATTCAAAATAATAGCGTTCAGAATCTTTTCTTGGACAGCTCTCCCGCTACGTGCTGCCAGTGATTCAAAGTCGCCTCCCCCGTGGCTCCTGCGTCCGGGGAATTTCTCTCCGCCTTCGTTCACCGCAGAGCCGATCCTGCCTCTCTGGGCGGCTGGCGGTGGGTCATATCCCCTGGCAGTTTGAGCAATGACGCACCTTCGCGCTATCAGAAATTATGATGATTAAACCGACGTTAATGCAGTAAATTGGAAGGTATTAATATTCCGGCTTCTAGCTTCCAGAAAGTGTTAAGCTGAGAGGAACGGGAGCGAAAGCCAGAGAGGAAACTCCTCCCCCAGCCTACCAATCTTTGTCCCGCGCCAATAGAAAGACGCGACCCGCCGCTCTCGTGACACTGGGGATTTCCCTGTCTTCAAATCAAACAATCTGCTTCGTTTGGAATATAATAGAAATCGCAAAGGGACAAACACAGGTCCTAGGAAATCAATAAGAAGGGAGATTGTCTTGGCTTATCTTCAACGGGCGCTGGTAAATTGAAAATGCGAAAATGAAAATTAACCTTACCCCTCAAGGGTTCCCGGTACATAATTATTACAGCAAAAGTTCAAGAGTCTCTGAACCTGTGTGTGAATGAGGGTCATGGCGGCGGTGAGTGGAAAGAAAGAGAGAGAAAGAGAGAGACAGAGAAAACGCTGTTGATAATAATCCCTTCCTCCGCCACCTCCTCTTTCGTCGTCGAGTCGATTTTGTGTTTTTCTTTCTCATCCGGTATTCAGGTAAAGACGCGCCTGGCACAAACAAAGCTTTATCCAAAAATATTACCCCCGTGTTTTGTCTTCTTTTTGTGTGAGGTCCGGGACACAGGGCGCGGGCCGACACAATACTTACCCTTTCTTGCCTCCGTCAATCTCTAAAGACCTCACTATTTTGTGCCTTTCTGACTATTGTTTCTGTGTGCATTCAGAGTCGAGCCTTTGACACACAGAGTCCGGAGGATTCTACCCCCCACAAACCCACCCACCCACCCACCCAACACACACGCACACACACACACATACTCCCTCTCACTCTCCTCTCTTCCCCTCGTTTTGTTTCACTTTTGAGCCCATCTCTCATCTATCTCTATATTCCTCATCCCATTCCCAGGTACACAATTAGCAGAGAAGGGCAGAAAATAGGAGAGGACATGCGGAAGGTTAACAGTTAAAGGCCCCCCAAGACATATTGAATTCTGGACAAAGGGTAGCGAGGAGGGTCACAAGAGGCCTGGAAGACAAAAGAGGGCCGGGATATCTGAGGGAAGTGCTGACCTGATGACAACACCACCCCATCGCCAGGTCACGGGGATGAGGGGAGACGAGGGGGAGAGATGGGGAGAAAGAGATGTAAAGAGGGGAGAAAGGAAGGAGATGGGGAGAGAAAGCTGTGGTGAAGAGGGGGAAGGGTGGAGATGGGCAGGGAGAGATGGGAAGAGAAACGTGGCGACAAGGGGGAGGGGAGGAGATGGAAAGAGAACACATGGGGAGAGAAAAAGACGTGGTGAAGAGGGGGGAAAGGAAGAGATGGGGATGGGGAGGGAGGGATGGAGAGAAAGAGAAATGGAAGAGGAGGGGGAGGGGAAGAAATGGGAAGGAAGGGGAGAGATGGGGAGACACAGAATGAGACGTGGTGAAGGGTGAGGGGAAGGAAGGAAACGAGGGAGAGGAGAGACGAGTAGGGGAGATGCGAGACAGAAAGGGAGGAAAGCATAGATGGGGAAGGGAAGATGGGCAGGGGAGGGACTGAGTAACTGTGAGACAGAATATGAATGAGGAGATACGGAGAGAGGAAGGCAATGGTGGTAAGGAGGGAAAAAGTGATGGGGAGGAATGAAAATGGGGAGAAAAAGATGGGGAGGGAGAGATATATTGGTATTGGAGAGATGGGGAGGGAGAAAGGTGGGGAGGGAGAGCGATGGGGTGAGGAGAGATGGGGAAGAAATGATAGGGAGGGGGGGAGGGATATTGATGGGGAGAAATGGGGATGGAGAGCGATGAGAATGAAGATATAAGGAGTGGGGAGGGAAGTGAGAAACAGGCGGGAGGGTGGGAGGGAAAGAGAGGAGGGGGAGACAGACACGAGGAAAGAGAGAGAAAGAAACGGGCAAGGAGAGAAGGAGGGGTAATAGGAAAAAAAAAATCATGGAGGAATGAATGTATGAGATGGAGGAGGCGTGGAGGAGAGAGAGAGAGAGAGAGAGAGAGAGAGAGAGAGAGAGAGAGAGAGAGAGAGAGAGAGAGAGAGAGAGAGAGAGAAGCGCTTGCCAGAAAATGAGAAAGAAAGAATGGCAGTGAAGAAGGATGCAAGGAGAGAACTAGAAAGAGGGGGAAGGATTCGTCTGGGAAATCTATGACTTTATCTATCAGTCTATCTATCTGTCAATCTGTTTATCTATCTGCCTGTCTATCTATCCATTCATCCATCCATCTATCCATTCATCTATTTATCTATGTCTATCTATCTATCTGTCTGTATATGTGAGAGGGGGAAAGGATGAGTGAAAGAAAGAGAAAGAGAGGAGAGAGGCGCTCGTTTGAACATAATTGTAAAATAGAACGAAAGGGAAGAAGGGATTGTAAACGAGAGAGAGAGAGAGAGAGAGAGAGAGAGAGAGAGAGAAACGTAGGTCTCGCAAAAATATCAAAGGAACTTAAAGAATGAGAGAGTAGGGAGTGGAGAGAATGAAGGAGAGAAACAAAGATAGAGAGGGAGAAAGATGACTCTGACAAGAAGGATCAATGGAAGTAAAATGATGAGAGTAAAAGAGGAAGAGAGAGAGGCAAAAGAGATAGTTAAAGAGAGGGCGAGAGTCAGATAATCAAACGAAGGAAAAGGAAGTGAAAGTGAACTAAAGAATGAAAGCAAGAATTCGAGACAGGAAGAAAAGAGAGGAGATACAGAGAGAAGAGAGAAGAGCAAGTCAAATCGTAAAGGCGAGAGAAATATTAAAAGTGATGGATGGGGTGAGAGAGAGAGAGAGAGAGAGAGAGAGAGAGAGAGAGAGAGAGAGAGAGAGAGAGAGAGAGAGAGAGAGAGAATCAGAAAGAAAACAAAAGATGAAACTGGCTGAGAAGCCAAAGGAGAGGAAGAGAGGGGAGTATGCTGTGTGTGTGTGTGTGTGTGTGTGTGTGTGTGTGTGTGTGTGTGTGTGTGTGTGCACATAACAAACCATCAAACACTACACCTCATGGAACAGAGCATCACCGCTGGCTAGTAATCGAATATTAGACGTATTGGGAAGGGAGCATTGATGTTGAATATGATGGCTAAATGAATATGCATGAACACTACACGCTGCGAGGAAATTTGCACTGTAAATGATAAAAAAAGTAAAGAGTTATTTTGAAAGAAGAGACGACAACGAAACGAAATCTTGAAGAACACAAATATACACAGAAAAATATGCGTCAAGAATAATTATGAAGGAGGTGATGAATACGGAACAGGAGCAGAAAGTTACAAAGGAATATTCATAAAGAGTTGTTTAGCATGGACACACACACACACACACACACACACACACACACACACACACACACACACACACAGAGGATAAATGAGGACGAGGAGAAGGCAAGAAAAAAGTGGTGGCGGCGTGTGACAGTGGGTCGAGCCTAGCCGGGGATGTCAATAAGATGAGTGGAATTTTTAATTTGTGACATCAAAGGGGGGAAATGTATATGAGGCGGGGAACTTAATCCACTCATATTGGGTAATAAGACGTATTGACACCCTGCTCTGTGCCGCCTGCCCGGGGAAATTAAGTCATTATACAGAACTGGGAGACCTGTAGGGTTAAAGCCCCATATTCGCCTTGGGTTGAAAATCGCACCGTCTCTTGGCCTCAGACTCCGTACCACCTCTTTACCTTTGACTCCTTGGCCACTTCTTTGCCTTAGACTCCTCGGCCACTTCTTTGCCTTAGACTCCTCGGCCACTTCTTTGCCTTAGACTCCTCGGCCACTTCTTTGCCTTAGACTTCATACCACCTCTTTGCCTCAGACTTTGCACCACATACTTGCTTATAAGGTCTTTGTTCCTTCAGCCGCAGGACGTTACTTTTTTCTTCTTCCAGACGATTTTACTTAACTTAGGGAAAGTCTCTCTTACTGAATTACTGTAGTTAATGAAGGCTATATAAAACCCCTCCAGTTCGAAAAATCCCTCCAGATCAGAATAAAACCGTCTGCGGATGGCAAGAACATAATATGTTATTGGACTGGGGTTGCTGGCCACTTGTATGTTACTAATGGAAGCTACATCGATATAAAAAATAGTATACAAGTTAATATATGGTGTAATACAAGTAACTATATGGTGTCGTATGAAAAAACTAAATCGCCTAAGAAGTATTACGGTATCTCTTAAGCTAACGTGAATGCCGGTACGTCTCTAAGGACCATCTAGTTAGCACAGATTTTGTAACACTGTTTGCCACGCCTCAGTATTCTCTTATTGTTAGTAATGCTCAATGTATCAATACTTAGAAAAGATACTAATAACAAGCAAGAAAATGGAGTGTGAGAGAGGGTTTTAGGGTGATGATGCGAGAGAATACATGGCGTGATATGCAAAATAAATCGCTGTGAAAGAGGTTTTACGATACCTCTAACCTACCGAATGCTGCCACAAGCACTTACGCCGAGACTGTTTCACCCCCATACCCACGGAATGAAAATAGGTTGAAAACAGAAAAAAAAGAAACAGCAAAAGAAAACAGGAACGAAAGAGAAGAAAAAAGAAAAAAAACGAGAGGAAAAAAAAGTTGCCGAGTCTTCGTCTTTGCCATTTTTTCCCCTCACAGTCGAGACTAATAAACACCCTGGCCCCTCCACCGCCTTCTGGGTAATCCATTCACGCCGGGGATGTCTCTTTTTTTATATTTTCTGTCTCAAGATTTTATTCAGCTTAGGAGAGACCTGTAGTGCTGAAGGCGTATATTAATGCTATATTTATCCCGTACCTTTCTAAAAATCTACCCTGAGCTGAATAAAATCGTCAGGGGATGGCAAGAAAACAGGCCAAAGACGTCCCAGAACTTAGTGTATTAATCTAGTCCATCTTGAGACTCGCAGGCGACACAGATCTTCATTTTGACACATGCTTGAGGTTCACTTTTCGCAGGTCCATTCAGGTTTTTCAGCAAAGGAAGCTCCCTAGCACGCACACACACCACACATCTCATACTTACACATTCTGACCCATGCATAAGCCACACACATCTTCACCTAGACACACTCTGACCTTTCCACAAACCATATACCTCTTCATTCTGACATATTTTGACGCTGGCACAAACCATACACATCTTTAACACATTCTGATCCTTACACAAGCTACACACATCTTTACTATCACACATTCTGTTTCTGACACCACCATATACCTCTTCTTTTTGACACATTCTGAGCACTATCATGATAAATAGTTTACTCATGTTCCTTGTTGGCTGTAGCAATGGAAGGTGTTATAAATTGTGTATATGCGACAGCAATATCAGTAGGAGGGATATGCTCTGACATTCGGGGGGCGGCGGGGGGATAAGAAGTATGAAATGTAGGATACAATGCTGACAGGAGACTAGGCGAACATTTCCTCGTGACAGTACATGATGGAGGACTGCTTGGACTATAGGGAGGGAGCGGTGTTTTGCAATGATAGAATGACTTGCACGTAAGTTTGTACCAGCCACCCTGGATTCATTCTGGGCAGGACGTACGAGTAGCCAGTTACAATATTTTAAAATCCCGACTTCCCCTTCCTGGTATGTGTGAGAGGTGGTCGAAGGTGCTTGTTATGGGGCGTGAGGCCCGACGCGTCACCCCACCCCACCTACCTGTTGATCATTATTCACCAGTGATCATTGGAGTGTTAAGGCAAGTAGGCCTAATGTCAATTTGCACTTAATGGGAGACTTATCGCATCCTCTACCTTCATAATGTTTCTAAGAGTATGTTTATTCATATATGGATGACATGAACATAAAATGATATTAATATATTTAAATGTATGAATGGATATAATATATATATCGTGTTCGTCCTTCCACTTACATTGGGTGGAAACGATCCAGAAACAGGAACAAGACCGTACAAAAATAGGAGAACTATCCATAGAATGCCCAATGAAAATTAGCCACACATCCATTCGCTCATCACTCAAGCCTTCAAAATGCTTGGCTTCACCACACAGACCAATCTATCCACCTCATATTGAGCTTCATAACACCAGTGGGATACAGCCATTACGTCGAGAGTCACTGCACAGAAAGGGTGCGACCACTGTCGTATGGATTTCTGTTACTATTTGGCCAATCAGTTTCTTTTCTTCGTCAGTTCATTTGCTTCCTCAGTTTCCTTACGTTCCTCATTACCACATTCACTTATAGTATCCATCTACCTTCATCTTGGCCTATCACATCTTCCCCTACCCTCAGACTCATTCGTATACACCCTTTTCACAATCCTATTCGCATCTATCTTCTCAGTGTTATCATGCCATCTAAACACATTCTTTTCCACTCTTTTATCAGTAGACCTTCTTATTCCATATATGTTTAGCACCTCTACATTTCTTATCCTTTCTGATATATGCAGCAAACATAAATTTCTTTACAGTTCCTTTCCTATTGCTCTCATACTTGATTTATTATGCTCTTGATACTCAAAAGTCCCACATCCATACATTAATATGGAGAGGATGGGGGATGATAATTGGGTGAGGAAGGTGAGAAGTGTTAATATTGGGGGTGGGGTTATGAGGGGTAGACCGAGAAAGACATGGGACGAGGTCATTAAGTGTGACCTTAGGGTTAAGGGACTGAACAGGGAGGCTGCAATGGATCGTGCAGCGTGGAAAGCCGCCATTAGGTGACCAAGGCCGACACATGCAAGCATGTTGGAGCCTTTAAAAACGAAACGAAAAGAAACGAAACGATTAATACACCTTACGCAGCCTCTGTACTTTCTACCCCTTATCAAGCTTATCAAGCCTTTTTCTTGCACAAGGTACCTTACCCCTTTGAACCTCTCTACTTTCCACTACTTTTACACATTTACCTCTCTTTTCTGCCACTGCACCCAAGTACTTAACCTCTTCCATCTCTTCAGTCTCTCTCCATTCAACCCTCTACACTGTTACATTCTCCGAACATCCATCACTTTGCTCTTATCTGCATTTACTCTCGGAACATGCTGCATATGAAAATCGCAAAACGACTACATGTTCGTATTTGAAATAAGAGCACTAAGTCTATCTTAGTAATCTTAAAGGGTATTACAATGCCCATCCTGATAAAAAAAAAAAATACAAAGCACTGTCTGACTAAAATGATGAATATCGAGATGAACGCCGTAACACACATTATTCGGCCGCCTGAGTCCTATTACATCCAATACCAATAAAATAAACACATTCTGAACTTGCCATATAATTATGAACACCACACCACCATGGCGAAACTCCTTGGAGCCACAAACTTCATAAAAAAGAAATTTTAGCTTGCCTTCCACACACACATATAAACACACATCCCACGAATACCTTGTTTGTTCCAACATTGTTCTACATCTCGACTCCATCCCTAGTCCCGTGCCTCCTATCGAAGCTTTCTGAAATTCGAATCTGTACTTTGCATGTCAATTTCGCATCACCGAGCATGGACAGCACGTTGGGAAATGAGCAACACGGTATTAGGCCTTTTGTGTGTGTGTGTGTGTGTGTGTGTGTGTGTGTGTGTGTGTGTGTGTGTGTGTGTGTGTGTGTGTGTGTGTGTGTGTGTGTGTGTGTGTGTGTGTGTGTGTGTGTGTGTGTGTGTGTGTGTACAGTACAAAATCGTTTAGCCTCTTTTATGAGAATGAGAAAACGGCATAAAAAAATTTATAGTAGTGCTGTACGATATTTTCCCTGAATTGTGACATGCGAAAAACCCGATGGACGAGCCTACTGGAGAATGCGAAACTCTCTGAAAACCGTATTGTTTTAAGTAACATCAATTTGTGTGTCAAAATTCGGTCAATGCGAATTATTCCCGCGCCAGACCATACGGCGTCATTACATCATTCCTGGCATCCTTGAAAACGTGGCTGTAGCAACCCAGCTTGGCCTTCAAATTTTACGTGGAAATCATACGTCTCCGAAAAGGGCACTAACACATGTAATATGAACCTTGATGTAAGGTATGTATTACATAATTATTAAAAAAAATAGTTAATGTATCGAACTTTTGAGGGAACTTGTCCTGGGCATGCTTGATGTTTATAATGACCTCCGTGTAGGTTAAATTGTACTTGAAACCTTGCATACTCATTAAGTCTGTATATGGCAGCTCAAGATTTTCGGTGCTACTAGTTCTCGTAGCCCTGACGCCTACACTCCGCTCTATCAGTATGAAAACTGTCACAGATGAGGCGGGGAAGAGTTTGGTAGAAGCGGTCGATTTGACAACCTTTAATCATTCTTATATTACCTGACTTACTTTTTCACTGATTTTTTTTTTCTCCCCTACCCTTACTCGCCAGCAGCCATAATCTCAGCCTGTCCTACTCACTCTATCTGCGTTCATCGTCTCTTTGTAATACAATTTTTTGGAGACATGGCAAAGACCGACAGGGTGGAAGAAAGAGTGAGCGACAGATAAAGACAGAGACACAAAGACAGACAGACAGACAAACAGATACAGGGGCAGGCAAGGAAAGCGACAGACAGACAGAGGAAGCGACAAAAAGAGGCAGACAGGCGGTGCGACAGACAGAGGAAGATCGAGGAAGCGACAGACTGAGACTGAAGGAGCGACAAAGACAAGCGGAGGGCACAGAGCGACAGACAGAACGGGATTAAAGCAACACAAGGAGAGAAGGATAAAGACGAACAGAAAGAGCGACAGACGGAGAATTTGACAGACAGGGGACAGCAACAGAGCGACAGAAAATGGGAATACAACAACAGACAGAGAGACAGGGAGAGCAGCAGACAGAGAGAGTAGCAAACAGACACAGACGGGGGAACGACGGACGGGGGAAAACAGAGATAGCGACAGACAGAGGGAAAAAATGGGAACAACGAAAAGGGAGACGGAGGGAGCGGTAGAGACAAAAGGTGAAACAGACAAAGAGATCAAGAGAATGAAAGAAGGCAAGCAGCCATAGACAAAGAGACAGAGACCGGCAGTGTGGGAGAGACAGAGACAGTGAGGGACGGACAGATGGAGACAGGGAGCAACAGAGAGATAGAACGACAGAGAGAGACAGGGAGCGACAGAGAGGAGAGAGAGAGAGAGAGAGAGAGAGAGAGAGAGAGAGAGAGAGAGAGAGAGAGAGTGACAGACAAACACAAGGAGGGACTGACAGAAAGACAGGAAGTGAAACAGAGGAGACAGAGAGTGACAGACAGACACAAGGAGCGACAGCCAGAGGGAGTGACAGACACAGGTTTCGAACGACAGACGTAGTGATAAGCACACGAAATAAGCAACAGCCATGTACAGTGACAGCCAGGAGAGACAGGAATAATCAGTCAGAGAGAGCGAGAGAGCGACAGACACAGGGAGTAGCAGACAGAAGGGGCGACAGAGAAAGAGACAGAGGGAGCGACGGAATCAAGGAGACAGAGGGAGCAACAAACAGAGAGGAAATAGATGGAGCCACAGACAGAGGGAGTGACATGAACCGACAGGCGATAGATGGAGGCAAATAGGGGAAACGACAGACAGAGAGGCAGGCGTAGGGAGAGGGAGTGTAAACAGTGAGAGAAACAAACGAAGGGCAAACAACGACAAACAGAAAGGCAGAGATACGGAAACACAGACGGAGGGAGAGAGAGAGAGAGAGAGAGAGAGAGAGAGAGAGAGAGACAGAGGGAGCCAGGGAACGACGGCGTCTCAACATCCTCCTCTCGCCTTCTGCAGAATACAAAAGTTGGGAGAGGAAAAAGGGAGACTTGAAAGCTTCACTCCCAAAATCCCATTCACGCCACGAAAAAGAAGGCTGGAAAAATTAATTATATCGACGATGGTGATTCAATGGAAGCCATTTTGACAAGGGATAGTGGAGCACAGAAATGCAAATTCTTTTTCAATGCCGGGGCAAAGTTTGGCGGCGGGTTCCTCTCGCTTCTCTCTGTTGGAATTATTGTTCACGCCTGCCATGAGGGAAGGCTTAGGGGTTGATGCTTAGTGTTGTGTAGTATGTCAGGGGCCCGAGTGTTCCCCTTAGAGCCCCCCTAACAGCCTGCGCCCCTGGGACCTCGCTTCGCCCGCCTGACAACGCCAGCCTGAATCAGAGATCATCCGAAGAATAGTGGAAATCTAAATTAGATTTGAATTTCCTAAGTAGACCTTTGCAATTCCAGCTAAGTCTTAAGCAGAGTTGAAAGAACGAGTTTAAATGGGATTTTTGAGTGCCGTGAAATGGAATTTTAGAAAAGTCAATTGTACTTGAGTTGGAAGTATTCACTAAGGGAAAGAATCGACTATTCACGTAATTATTAGTTCGGTTCGAGGCTTTTGAGAGCTTCGGAATGTAATCAAAAGGGGATAAAAAGAGACAATAAGGTCTTGGAGACGCTTGGAAAGAAACTTACGAACGACTTTTGTCATTGTCATGTTAATATGCTCCGCTAACTTTTCAAATCAATACGCAGGTTTTTAGGAGGCTGCGCGATGGTTGAGGAGCCGGGCGCTAGTGTGGGGGTGGTGGTGGGGGGGTAGCAGTGGTGGTGGTGGTGGTGGAAAGTGTGATGGTACATTTGGTGGGGGTGGTTGTAGTGGGGATAGTTGTGGTGGTGAGTTTTGATGAAGATGGTTATAGTGAAGATCGCTGTGTTGGTGATGCTAGTGGAGATTGCGATGGTGGTGGTATCATGGTAATGGTGTGGTGGGAATGCCATGGACTGGTGGTGGTATGGTGGTAATGGTGTGGTGGTGGTGGTATGGTTGATGTAGTATGGTGATGGTATTGTGGTGGTGGCATTGGTGGTGTGGCGGTAAATGTGTTGTTGAGATGGCAGTGATGATGTGGTGTGGTGTGGTGGTGTGGTGAAGTTGGCATGGGTGTAGTGATGTGACGTTGGCAATGGTCGTTGTGTGGTGGTGTTGGTGTGGTGGTAGTGATGCATTAGCGGTGGTGTTATAGTGATGGCAAGGTGGTAACGATACGAAGGAGGTGGCTGGAGTGGAGAGCGCGATGGTTTAGATGACTGTAGTGATGATGCCGGTTGTGGTGGGGACAGCTGCGTGGTGTGGTGATGATGATGGTGATGATGATTTTCGGAACTACGATTACAACGGCTGTGGTGAATGTGGCCGTGGATATGCCTTTGTGCTAGTTGTGGTGACGGTCGAGATGACTGGTAAAATTAATGTGAAGAAGGTAGTGATGAAGATGGTGGTGGTGGAAGTGATGATGAATATAGCTGTGACAGTCGTGATGATGCGGAGAGCGGAGGTGGAGCTAGTAGCGGAGATGGTTATGGTGGTGGAGAGTTATGGCCAGATGGTGGAGGAGAAAGATCGGTACAGCTGAGTAGGCTGAGCAGGAGGTGGAGATGACTGTGGTGACGTCAGTGGAGATAACTCAGGTGGAGACAGCTATGGAGGCAATAACTGTGGTGGAGGTGATGGTGGAGACAGCTGTGGTGGAGGATGTGGAAGATGGCTGTGGTGGAGGTGGTGGTGAAGAAAGTTGTACTGTTAGTGGCATTTAGTATAAAAGAAGTGGAGATTTTGAAGCAGATGGTGGTGGTGGAGGGTGTTGGTGGAGAAAGTATATTAGAGAGGAAGTCTGTGATTAAAGTGGCAGCAGGGAAAACAGAAACGGTTCCTTTATTTCTTGAATTTAGGGATGGTAACGTGCCAACCTTCGCCTACATGCACACAGTCTCTAAGGTCGTTGGGCTGTCTTTCCCTCCCTTTATCAACCCACTCAAGGTTGTGACAAATCTAGAATTATAGTCCTGATAACGCGTGGCGATTTCATTCTGCTGGGAATATCACTGAAGCCTGAGTATAAAAACTGTATTAGTAGTAGTAGTAATAGTAGTACTGGTGTGGTGCTGTTGGAAGTGGTATTGGCACTTGCAAGAGGCAGGTACTGCGGTGGAGATGGCCGGGGATGAGATGTCGATGGGAGAAGGTGGTGAAGTTTGGCGTGGTTGTGGCGACTGAGTGGACCAGGGTAGGGGTGTGGCGGGGTTTTGAGTTTAGCTCTTCTCTCTGATGACCTTTTCAGTTTGTTTTTACAGTTTCCAGACGATTTTATTCCATTTAAGTAAGGCCTCTCGTACTGAAGAGGTTAATGAACTATATATCTAACTCCTTGGGCATAAAAAAAGTCTCTCCGAAGTGTAATCCTTTGAAAATAGCGGTAGTTAACATAGTACTCGTGTACTGTCCGCGGCGTTTCTAGTTTATGTCTCAGTCTCGTGGAGTATCTCAGCTGAATAAAACCGCCGGCGTCACCTAAAACAAACCTCCTAAGCTCGACGATTACGAGAGGGGTTTTCGAGGTAATTTTAATTGCATTAGCTGAAAGTGTTCTATCTAATCTTAACAATATTGCTTGGTATTTGTCCACATGAAATACCACGTTACTTCATTACAGTGAATGGTTTTAACGAGTGCAATGAAATTATGTTAATATTCCTAATCATCATCACCATCACCACCATCGTCCTCATCGTCATCGTCCTCATCATCACCATCGTAATCATCACCACCATCGTCATCATCATCAAGACAGTCATGTAGTTCAGGATGGACCTCTGACTGAAGGGAATAAACAACTTCCATTAACCCATTAACGGCAACAACTATTCTTCTGCTTATTTTTCCTCCCGCCAGACAATTTTACACAGCTCAAGAAGGACCTCTCCCAGCGACGAGGTAAAACAGCGTGGACGTCTAAACAGTATATATATGTTGCCCTTATGGAGAGAATGGCTGATGAATGAGTGATAAGGAGGATGTACGGATAAACGCAGAGGGAGTGAGAGGAGGAGGGACACCAAGGGAGAAGGTGAAAGGATGGTGTGTATAGGAAGCTAAATCAAAGAAATCTGAGTACCCAGGAGAGTGAAAGGGTTGCATGGAGCAGAGAAAACTGGAATGAAGTGGCTTAATGAGGGAAGGAAAATTATCTCCTAAGCTTACTAAAACTGTCAGTAGGAGGCTAAAATAAAGCGGAAAAGACACCAACGTACTGAAGTGACTAAGTAGATAGCATAAAACAAATTGATCGATCTTTTTTTTTTAGTTTGCGTCTAATGTAATCCCGTTGGTGTGTTGTAGCCGGATTATTAGACCTCGGGAACGCATGCTTAAGAACATAAAATAATGTTAATCAATTCTAACCCTCTTTCCCATCAATTCACCCACGGAGGCGCGAAATGGAAAGCAAAATGTTGAGAGTATTAACCAAATTAATAACGTTATCGTAATGAGGGAAACCAAATATAAGACAGTGACGGTAGTGTGTATCCATAATATTCACCATCAGGAAAACCGAACACACACACACACACACACACACACACACACACACACACACAGGGGGCGGTGGCAGGGAGGGTAAAGTAATCAGGCGGGCGGGTCCATTGTGCCTCGCATTCACCCCACCGACAATCACCAATTATCCAAAGTTTAAAAGTGGACACAGGGCCTATACCAACTTCCCGGAGCCCCTTTTTATGATTCTCGTAATGACTTTAGTTCGATAATTAATTCCCGGCTGTGTGGGGGCGCCTCTGTCCTGCAATTTTACCTTGAATGCCGTCACAGCACCTGGTGGGCTTAAACTCTTTCTCTGGCATGACTCTGGGTGGTGGAGCTCCCCCTGGTTACACGAATGCCCCTCAACGACTTCTCTATCCCCCGAAAGGAGGATGGTGGTCCGCAGGAGGAAGGTAATTTCCTCCTGCAATCCAGTGTGTTCACGTTTCAGGGGCATAGGTAAGGAACTAAGGGTCACTTGTCAGGCAGTGGAGCAGCCTCATTACAACGATGTCACCACGTGCAGTGTACAGCGGGCAAACCTTATGTAACTCCTTCACTACGAGGCGTCTCCTTTTATTCCTTCAGTCCGATGACGTATTTTTCATCTCAGTAAAGTACCAGACAATTTTATTAAAAAACAACACTAAGGTAAACTGAAAATATTACGGGATTTTAATGACGTAAAAAGATTTGTAATTTCTTGTATACGATGAGATTTCTTATTACTCTTACCTCTGCTACACGATTTTGTCGAACTTCGGGTGAAATTATTATAAATATGTGTGTGTGTGTGTGTGTGTGTGTGTGTGTGTGTGTGTGTGTGTGTGTGTGTGTGTGTGTGTGTGTGTGTGTGTGTGTGTGTGTGTGTGTGTGTGTGTGTGTGTGTGTGTGTGTGTGTGTGTCGTGGTACTGGTGGGGTTGGTGTGGGAGGCGAGACAGGAGGCTAGTGAGGAGCGTCTCTCCCTCCTTCCCTCCAGTCTGTCTCCAGCCTGGTTGTGTATAGATAAAAAAAAAAAAGAAAAAAAAAAAAGGAAAGAGAGAGAGAGAGAGAGATGAACTTCCATCAGGTCTAACTCTTTCCAATTCAGTGACGTTTAAAATTCCCGCCTTCGTAAGAATTCCATCTCCTTTATCATATTCGCGAATCAAGGATGTTTAAATATGCTTCAATTTCGAGAATGCATTGGGAAAGTGGAGAATTTTAATGACAATGTGGCGCCTTGAGAGATGCCAAGAAACTTTTCGCCAACTAAGAAAAGGGAAATGCTTCCTAAAAATTTTCCATAACACTTCATTTTCGCCTGGATTGCCCCGAGAGACGGAGCGCACGCGAGTCTGATTCTTAGGCCAAGGCTCCCAAGGCTGCTTTTTCTGGTGTACTTTCGCCTCACTCGTTGTGGAACTTTATGAATTTAACTGCGAACGGGAGAGGCACAAAATACATTAGTCAAAGCAAACTGTCAAAGATTTAAATGGGGGCCCAAGATACATTTAAATTGTGTACCTTTTAAAACGTCGAGTAAAAGTTGTTATTGTTGCCGATGACAGAATTTCGACGACTCTCTCTCCGAGCCCTCCAGCGACCTACCCCTCTCCCTCCATCTCATCTCCCCCTCCCCTTCCCCCTTCCCCTACTCCTCCAGGCTTGCTTCTTATCCTACCTTCCCTCCTTCCTCTCCCCCTTTCCCTCCCTCACACCCCACCACCCCCACATCCCACCCCTTCCTCACTTACCCTCATTCCCACTACCGTTTTACCACGTCCGCCTCACAGCATTGTCCCCACATTTCCTCAAACGTCCCTCACTCTTCTATCCTCTTACTTCTCATCTTATATTTTAACGCATCCTAAAACCGTCTTTCAGTTCTTCCTCACACACCTCCATCTCTCACCTTTACATACTTCACCTATCACTCTCACAAACAGGGCACTACCTATTTCTTCTCTCTTACACACACACACACACACACACACACACCAATCACTCACACACTTCCCCATCCTTCATCAATACAGAGTTCACCCCCTTACCATCTCATTACTCTAACCTTCAAACACACACATCACTCTTTCCTCTCACACACTTCATTACCCTTCATTCACACACACAGCTAACCTCACACCTCATCGCATCCTTCCCTTACACACACCTCAGTCTTTTGTCTCATACTCATTACAAACCCCAGTCAACAAACACTTCAACCCCCCCACCACAACACAGCACAAAAGAGAACAACACAACATTACATCCTCTCTCTCTTTTACCTCATTGAATTCTTCCCCTCCTTCCCCTTTTTTCTAATTTCCCTCCTTCCCTTTACACTTACCATAAACCTTTCTTGCGTCTCCTCTCCTCTCTTATGCACCAGAATCCTCATAGTTCAGTCTACATCCAGCACCTCCCCTTCATCACTCCCCTCTCACCTTCCAAAGTCTCCTCTTCCCTCACGTCTTGAATTACTCCCCTCTTCCCCCCCTTTCCTGTTTCCACCCTTTCCTCTCACACTCACCACAGACCCTCTTCCCTGTGTCTCCCCTCCCCCTCGTACTCCTACCACACCCCAGATTCCTCTCGCCCCCCACTCTCCAGACGGCGTCCCCCACCCTCACCCCCTTCCCCAGACGGTAAGAAGACTCCCCAGCAACACACACATATAAGGTGCCCGCGGCTAGATTTTTGCTGCCATTATCCCGACTCCATGTCATTAATGCGGCCTCCAAGCGGCACTTACCAGGACTCCGCCTTGCCGCTACCGGGATATTTTAATACGAGGCCTCGGGTCCCACACCACACCCGAGTCTTATCTGGCCTGAGTCCCTGGACGCCACCATAATATGCTCGTGAGGCTTAGGCAGAAAATACCCCAGGCATCTGTGCCGTTCTCATCGAGTACTTGTTTTTCCGGATATTACTCTGGATTTTGGATGGGCATTAGTATCATGTATTCTTTGTTCTCAATGAGGAAGGAAGAGGAATTTGTATTTTTATAGCTATGTACAGTAAGTGTGCTTGTTTATGAGAGCACATAGGGCTGTCGACAATTTTTATTCATTCATTAGTACGCTAAATTATCGGAACATATGTTGTATATACAAAAAGTTACACCTGTAGAAAGGTGTTTGTGTAGGTATTGATACAAATAATATCAAAAGGCCGTCCATTCTGTTCAGAGAGAAACTGTGAATAATGCAGTCTAACACTCATGCTTTATACTCGTAAATTTTAGGTATGACGTCAGTTTAGGTATCTCATCCTGGTTCCGCTGAATGAATTTGTGAGGGTAAGGTTACTTTAATTCAAAAAGGCAATTAAATGAGCAGGTACTGACTGATATAAAGAGCTAAATTACTGCTTTCTTTTGCAGCTGTTAAATTCTTGCTTTCTTTTGCAGCTGTTAAATTCTTGCTTTGTTTTGCAGCTGTTAAATTCTTGCTTTGTTTTGCAGCTGTTAAATTCTTGCTTTGTTTTGTAGCTGTTAAATTCTTGCTTTGTTTTGTAGCAGTTCAGATTCAGGCCAAACATATGTTTATAAATAAGCAGTTTAATGGGAAAAAAAAATTGCATTGGTAACACAGCAGAATTAAGCCCTGGCAATTGTGTTAATAATCGGCATATGTACAGATAAAAGGATTCGTAAAATATATTGCTAGAACGACGAAGGAAAATAGGAAAAGTCGCCTGTCTTTCCCCGGCCCTTTCTACCACTGTAAAAATTATGACAGAGGCCCAGTTATGACCAGTTGATTGTGAAATAGTCTAAGCTAAACCGTAGACTATTTTGTCATGTACTCTTCGGGAATTATAAGGGGTTAATGAAGGCTACATTAAACCCCTCCAGTACGAACAGTCCATCTTAAATAGCGCAAAATCGTCTGGAAATGTAGCAAGAGTAAGCTAAGAATTACACCTTAGGACTCAAGGGGTTTATAATGACAGACGGCGAGCGATGGAGTGACAAAGTGGGCGGATACACTGATTCAACAGCATGAAAGATAATGAGTAAGTGGATCTAATTTACCGTGCATTTAACTCTCTAAGGGTTGTATTATCTCTATTTTATTTCAGTTGATGTCAGACGATTTTATTCAGCTGCGAGTGAGTCAAGGAGTATGAGTGTTAATAAGGGTACTATTAAGCCTCTCATGGCTGGGACAACTCTGTCATTCAATCTAACGCAAGAAGATGTTATTTGATGCTGAAATAGATAAAGAAAAAAGTGTGAGTGTTATAAAATACGTGTGAAATGAGATGAAGGAAGCAGGGCAATGGGAAAGTATAATGAAGTGTTTGTTTTAAAAGTGAATATGTAAGTGCCCATTATGACTGTTTATATATTTGTCATTGGCTTACACAGCTACTTTGTTTACCTGTCAAAGAAAATAGCTCCCAACATAATAAGTTTCGGTGTAGAGGTATGGAGCCCACTAAGGATCCCATGGTAAGCGTTCTAACACTGTTTATATTAATGGCTAGTGCGTTTACAAAAATCATCGCCAAAGTGATTGTGATATTGGAAACAGAAAAGTGAACGCTGCATTGGTTAGCACTGTAAAAAAATAAGTAAAGGAAACGGTGGTGGCGGCCTAAAAATTGTATATGATTATTAGGATTATTTATAAATGAACATATACGACCACAATATTGAGAAATGAAAATTAAATAAACACTCAGCAGCAGATATTCGTTTCAGGTATCCCTATAGAATGTACTGCAAGCCTGTGATCTGGTAACAATATATGGCAGTGTTGACAGGCGTGTTTTAAGCAACCACATATAAGTACTATTTACGGACTGGCTTTAATAAATTTCATGCATGTAAAAGTCTGTCAGGTTCATATCGTACATGGAAGCTTAAAAGTGAAATTCTGCTGTCGACTGTACCTTCATGTGTTCGAAATCAACCAGGAATAAAAATGAAACGTGAAAAGGTATGTGATGTGTAAGAGGAGGCAATAAAGACCATCCCCAAGACGAACACTGTGATGTTGTGTGCCTTATGGAGCGCGAGGGGACCTGGAAAAGAGACCACAAGGGTGTTATAATAGCGAAGTGGACAATAGAGTGCGATACAGAGGGATACAAGGTGGCTGAGCGAGACACTGAGGAAGCAAAGAATGGTAAGTGCTTTTGCCTGGAGAGACAGGAGTGTTAATACGACTGAAACTTGTGAAGGAAGAGACTTTTTATCCGTCTATTGTCGCTCTTTTAAACCATCACATTGGATTTATTTCAAGTGTGATTTGCTGTTTTCATAGTTCCATACACGGACACTGGTTCCTTTTGACTAATTTTATGGTTTGTGTCACTAGGTCCCTTTTCCAACTTAAAAATACATTATTTTCGTGTTGATTGTGGTTTAGTGCAATATATTTTTTAACAGACATGAGCGTATAGTGAGCATGACAGCATTAAGTATTATTAAATGTTACTGTGTTGAAGTAAGGATGACATAAAGAATGATATTACGTGTAGACCTCTGACATTACATCGTGTGGGAAAAGGACAGCTATAAATAGTTCTTACATAGTGTCTCTCTCTCTCTCTCTCTCTCTCTCTCTCTCTCTCTCGTGTGTGTGTGTGTGTGTGTGATATCATATGACCGTTTCTTAGTGTACGTTTATTAGAGTGTGTACGTCACTCCTACCTCCCGCCAGCTCATAGTCCAGGTGTTACACTGGCCCCTTAATGACATTTCTAATCCTGTCGGAAATATGGGTTGGTCTATAGAGGGCTACTCATGCAGAATAACACCCCACAGCCCGGCCCGGCCCCTCTCACATCCCACGGTGTTCCTCGCTCACCCTCTCTCCATCACTAAAAGAGCAAAATGAGAAGCCCTAATCATTATTTATCTGTAACATATAAACAATACAGTTCTTCCCCTCCCAGTAGAAGGAACAGAGTATAAAGCCAGCTGGAGATAAAGCTTTGCTGAGAAGGAAGAGCCGAGGGACAGCCGGACGAAGCATTCCCAAACCGCGGCCAAGTGTTGTGAGTGTCGCGGCGAGGGAGAGGGGAAGAGTAGGCAAATATGAGGGAACTGGTCAAAATCACGGCACACGAAGGGAAGGGAGGGGAGATGGGGTGGTGTTTCTCTCTCTCTCTGTCTCTGTCTCTGTCTGTCTGTCTGTCTGTCTGTCTCTCTCTCTCTCTCTCTCTCTCTCTCTCTCTCTCTCTCTCTTTAAAGCCACTACACACAGTTGTAAAAAAGGGAGGTATGGAGTGCCTGTGAGTACGAATTACGCGAGAGAGTAAATCTGAGATCCCCCATAACGCATGTCTAAATTTCACCTTAAGGATATTTTCCAGAACTGGGATGTTTGTTGCAAAGTGTGGTTGCTGTATAAGGTGTTCGTTGTACTAGATGTTCATTGTATGGGGTATATGTTGCATGAGGAGTTCGTTGTAAGGGGTGGTCGTTGTGTGGGCCGTTTCTTGTACGAATGTTCTTTGTATAGTTTTTCGCTGTAGGGGGTAAACACTGAACATTGGACGTGTGTTTGTTGTACGAGTGTTTGTTATGAGGATGTTCGTTTTACGGATGTTCGTTGCATGGGATTTTGGTGTATGGGTGTTCGTTGTATGAGTGTTCCATGTATAGGGTGTTCATTGTACGGGTGTTCACTGTACAGGTGGGTGTTGTATGGTGTTGCTTGGATGGGGTATTGGTTGTATGGGAAGCTTGATATAAGGGTGGTTATTGTATACAGTGTTCAATGCTTGGGGTATTAGGTGTATGGGTGTTAAGTGTATGGGTGTTAGGTGCATAGGTATTGAATGTATGGGTGATTGGTGTATGGGTGGTTGGTGTATGGGTGATTGGTGTATGGGTGGTTGGTGTATGGGTGATTGGTGCATGGGTGGTTGGTGTATGGGTGGTTGGTGTATGGGTGGTTGGTGTACGGGTGATTGTTGTATGGGTATAATATTGTTGGGTGCATGTGTGTTGGATGCATGGGTGTTGAGTGTATGGGTGTTGGGTGTATAGGTGTATAGGTGTTCGGTGTATGGGTGTTGGCGACGTAACTAGGATGGATTACAGAGCAAGGGGGATTATGGCTTTTGTTATCTACTTTGGATATGAAATTCTGCGTCGCGGGTGAGGCGATGAAGGGAGGGAGGGGGACTTGTGGGGAGTGGGTGGTGGGGGGTGGTGAAGGGGAGAGGGAATGGAGGGAGCAGACAGGGACCATAAGGAAGGGAGGGGGTAGGGGACAGGAGGGGGGTGAAAGGGGTGGGGGCGAGTGTAGGGAAAGAAGAAGGGAGTGTAGGGAAGAGAAGAGTATTGAAAAGAAAAAGGAGGCTAAGAGTTGGAGGGTGTGGGCGAGTGGAGGGTGGAGGAAGATTGTAAGGAGAGAAGGAGGAGTCAAGGAACTGCAAACGGAGTGTAAGAGGTGGAAAGGTACTGAAAAGAGAGGGTGGATAGAGGAGTGAGAGGAGTGAAAGAGGAATGATGGAGTGGAAGTGGAATTAGGGAAAGGCTGCGGGATTGCAGAGAGAGAGAGGAAGGGTACCACAGAGAGAGGAAGGGTGAGGGATGGAGAGTGTAGGTTGAGTGGGGAGTGATGGGAGGGTGGTCCAGGGATGAGTGGGAGGGTAGGGTGATGAATGAGAGAGCAGGGGAATAAATAAATGAGAGTGCCGGATGTTTTGAGGGAGGACGTGAGAGGTACATGGATATGAGAGAGTAGGAAGGGGGGATGAGATGAAGGGCTGAGAAAGGGAAATGGATGAGAAGGATTTCAGAGTGAGAGCAGGGCAGAGGAAAGGCAGGGAGAGTGTAGAGGGAGTGAGTGGCGAGTTTAGGGGAGGAAAAGAATTATTTGGACGACAGAGCAGTACTGGCGGAGGACTGTAATTTCCTGTGTTCCCGAAACCCTTGTTCTCTTAACATTACTTCTTCACTGATTGCTCGCCAAGCTCCGGTTTTCAGGTTGTCTCTTCGGTCTTGAAGAAATAAAATTATGGTTTCTTTCTGTCTTGCTTTATTTTGTTAACCTAAGACAATTTTATTCAAGTAAGAATGTGCATATAGGCTTAAGAGTATTAGAGTTATATGCTCATGACTTACTATCAGCTGAATAAAATCGTCTAGCGGCAGTTGGAACGAATACTACATTTTCTACGAATATGAAAATATTAACAGCTCCTATGATTCACTCTCGGCTGTATCGTCTGGCTTAAGCTGGAACAAAATTTTAGAGCTGTCTCGACCATAAGAGAGTTAACATACACGTAAGGGGACATTCATTGTCTATTAATGCGACAATCTGAACTATGTCTTCTCATCTAGAATTTCACATCTATTGAACGGTCGTTTAAGAGTTTACCTGAATTGACTTATTATAGTAATGACCTTTATACTCTTTTATTAAACTTCATCTTTCACTCATTTGTGCTCCCTTACTCTCTTCTACATTCTTAATCATTCCTGCATCCTCTGTTATGGTATTAATGTTTGTTCCTAAGACTGTGTCAGAGAAAACAATCTAAGTATCATTCATTAAAGACACCTGAAACTGAGGTACTAAAAAATATCTAAGGGACTACAGTCTCAGTTCGTCTCATAAACTTAGGTAGTGGAATTCATTAAGACTTTACTCCCTCGTAACTTTATTACGCGCAACTTTGTTTGTAATTGGCACGCTGGAACGGCGTCGTAAGCCCTTTTAATCAACCCCGTCCACTATGACGCCTTTATTCTTGTCCAGCAGCGCCTCAAGATATTACTCACCCACACTCTGTTTACGGCCATGTTTACTTTGTGGCCCTGTCTTGCTCTCGGCCCATTCAAAGGAAAAAATATGGGCTCTGCTGATGAATTAATACCATAAGGGACGTGTGCTGGAGTCCTGGGGCGGTTTTGTGGCACTCACAGGCACAAACAAACATGGTTACTGAAAGCTGTGCAGAAGCTAGTACACAACGCCGCCCTTTTCCGTAACCCGAAATTAATAATTAAGCCGGCGGTCCTGTGATGTCTTTCAGCGCTCAGTGCGTATTTTCCCCCAACATAATGAATTTACTGGCGACCTTATGATTATTTTCACCTCCAGTTAATTATTTTTTCCCAGTGCTTTTGTTAGGTGTGTCGCCCTCAAAGCCGGGGTGTCGGGAGCTCCTTTCAACTTGCAAGGGAATTTGGCTCAACTCTTTCTCGCCGGGAGCAAAGAAGCCAAGCGGCAAATACCAATAAGGGCTGGAATTAGACTGGAGGAAGATGATGTATTTGTCTCATTTGAGGGACTTCCATAAGGCGTCCGGGATTAGTGTCTGGGTTGAGTAGCTCAGGGGACGGAGTGGGAGGAGAGATAAAGGAGGCAGGGATGAGAGTGGGGAATGGGTGGGGGCCGCTCACTTTTAATACTCTCGCAAAAAAATAAACGAGAAAGAGACGTAGGTTGCACTGAATGAATTCTTGCTATCTCCAGACGACCTTACAAAATGATAAATTTTTCGAACTGGGGAATATATATAGCCTTCATTAACCCCTTCATTACCTGGGAATTAACCTGAGAAAAAAAATCAATTGTACTTAAATTACATTGAAAATGAGTCATCGAACTGAAGTTGATGAGAACCATTCGCTCATCGGTTCATATTTTGTAATTCCCATAAAAATATATTGTAATTCCCATAACAAATACATACATATACCCATTAAAATGAATGCTCAAGTAACGGAAAAATATTAATAGTAATGTGCTCAATGGAAAGCAAAATCGCCGAGCCCTGAATCTCCCCATAGCATGTGAGCGTAGCGGACTTCGCTGAGATGATGTAGATGCTCATAATATTAAGTCAAAGGTGCAGTACAATACCATACAAAATTCAGAATTATCAACGGAAGTGATACAACCATCTCAGCCCAACTTTGACTGTTACATCTTCTCAATAAGCAACATTTCTATATATAATTCTTACATATCCACAATTCACGTTACGAAATATGACATATAAAATACCACATTCTCAACTATATACAGTGCTCTGCCTAAAAAATACTTCCATATGAGGGTGCCAGGAAGACTCAATTTTCATTCATTTTCCCGAAAGCACCACTCTAGGGCTCTCTGTCCTCATGCTTGTCTGATGCTCGCTTACAAGAACATTTCATATGCGTGGTTTTTAATAACATGCATCAGTTCACACACACACACACACACACACTCAGGCATCGGTAACACACACAAAAGCATATATAAACGCACAAACACAAACCCACACGCGCGAGCACACACATATACACATACACCAATCTCTCTCTCTCTCACACACACACACACACACACACACACACACACACACACACACACACACACTCAGGCATCGGTAACACACACAAAAGCATATATAAACGCACAAACACAAACCCACACGCGCGAGCACACCCATATACACATACACCAATCTCTCTCTCTCTCTCACACACACACACACACACACACACACACACACACACACACTCAGGCATCGGTAACACACACAAAAGCATATATAAACGCACAAACACAAACCCACACGCGCGAGCACACCCATATACACATACACCAATCTCTCTCTCTCACACACACACACACACACACACACACACACACACACACACACACACACACACACACACACACCAGTGATCAATACACGACTTTCAAGACGGGATTAAAAGGGCCGGTAGTAATAACCCCATCGTAGCCAGGCGGGGTTAAATCTAGCTGAAAATTAATACTGGCAGGGTCGAGGTTATATGCTGGTCGGGTTTCTTAAGGCCCGGAGCCGCGTCGCGAAATCCCACATCAGGTTAATTATGCAGCCTAATTGGAAGTCTGAGGCCAAGATCACCTGCCAAAAAGACGCCTGATCACCCCTCACCTGCTGTGCCAATGGGGGTGCTTCGGTGTTGTGGTGTGATGTGTGTGTGTGTGTGTGTGTGTGTGTGTGTGTGTGTGTGTGTGTGTGTGTGTGTGTGTGTGTGTGTGTGTGTGTGTGTGTGTGTGTGTGTGTGTGTGTGTGTGTCAAAACAAGGCGGGTGAATGTGGTGCAGTTGTGGTGAAGGAGAGGGGGGAGGGAAGGTACTGCTGTGGTTGTGGTGAAGGCGCCCCGGCGTGAAGACTCGTGGTTAATTCCTGCTACGATGGGCAATGAAAGACCAACCTGAAGTGTGGAGGCAGCAGCACGGAGAAGACAGCTTGGGTTTGCACACACTGGATAATAAGCACAGGGACAGGCAGGGAGGAGTGGGTGAGGGAGGGACAGGAGAGGATGGATGATGAAGGAGGGACCAAGATGGGGAGAGTAAGGGTGGGATAAGGAGGGAATGGTAAGGAAGAGGCCAGAAAGGTGGGAGGAGATGGTGAGGTAGAGGTCAGGGAGGGATGGAATGGTGAGGGAACAGTCAGGAAGGGAGGAATGAGGGAAGGGGAGAGGCCCAGGCAAAGAACATGTAATTAACTAAGAGGACAGTTTCAGAAGAGGTCTACGAAGGAGAAGGTGGGGAAATGTGAGGGAGATATATAGGAAAGAAGACTGAGGGAGACGTCTTACGTTTCCTTAGCACCAGAATGATGGGCCAAGAGCGTATCAGTTGAAATCTACTAAAGGGAGCTGCGGACTTTTTGCTCCTATTCGGTCACCAAGGGGGACATACCCTTTACCTGCTATTCTATGTTTTGTCCTTACACATTGCAGTAGGGAGTAGTTCTTTGATTTCTTTTCTTTATTTTAGGAGTTGGGAAAAGTAAGAGATGGGGATATGGGGGAGTTGGGACAGTGGAGAAAGTTGAGATATAAAGGAGGGTGGTTGGGTGGAAGGGAATGTTAGTTGGGGGTGAGGGTGATTAAGACGTGGTTAAATGAGAGAGAGAGAGAGAGAGATTAAAATGGGGAACTAAAATAAAGATCTGAGAACTGAACATAAGGAGAGTGGAAATAAGGAGGAGAAATGTAATAAGGTGCAGGAAAGAATAATACACAGTTCAATAATGTGTTTGAGAAAATGTTAAAGAAAACGAGGGGACAGACGCCAAACAAGGGGAAACACAAGAAGAAAAAGATGAAAGTTACAATAAAAGTGGCGAGAGAGGCGGAAGGTGATAGGAAGAAGAGAGAAAGAGAAAGATGGGAGAGAGAGGAAAGGCATGGAGGAGGAAAGAAAGAGAAAGTGAGAGGCAGTGAGGGTTGTGGAAAGGAGAGAAGGGAGAGGGAAGGAGTTGAGGAGAGAAGGGAGAAAGGAGGGGGAGAGGGAAGAGGAGGGAAGGAGGTTTAGGGAGGTGGGATGGGGAGAGAGGGAAGATGCAAGGGAGGAGGAAAGAAGGAGAGAATGAGAGGATATGAGGCTTTAGGAGAGGAGAGAAGGAAAGAGGGGAGAGGGTGGGAGGAGGGAAATGAATGAAGGGAAGCGAGAGAAGGGAGAAGAGAGACGAGAGGAGGAAAAGGAGAAAAAGTGAGATGAACTGAGGAGAAGAGAGAAGAGAGGAGAAAGAAAAAGGGAGAGAGTAGGACACAAGAGGTTAGGGAGGAAAAAAAGTGGGGAGAGGGGATGGAAAAATAAAGGTGAAATGAAAGGAAGGAAGGATTAGGGAAAAAGAGGGGAGGGGGTGCAAAAGAGAGAAGAGGGAGCAATTACTGGGGAGGAGGGAGTGGGGAGGAAGGAGATGGGATTAGCAGGGGAGAGATGGAGAGAATGAGGGAGGAAAGCCAGGGAAGTGAGGAATGAAGGGAAGAGTGGGGGTAGGAGGAGTGAGGAAGGGTAAGGTGATGGAGGAGGGAGTTGGACACAGAGAGAGACCAGGACAGGGGGAATGAGGGTGGGAACAAACAGGGAAGGGTGAGAGGGAAGGACAGGAAGAGAAGAGTGAGGGAGCGAACAATGAGAGGAAAAGAAGGGTAGGGAAGAGTGAGGGAGAGAACAATGAATGGAGGGGAAAGGGAAGGGAGGCTAAGAGAGAGACAAGGGTAGAGAGGTGAGGTGAAAGTGTAAGAGAAAAGGAGAGGAGAGAAGGAGGGACCAATATGGGAGGGAGAATGGCGATGGAGGGAGAGGGGGAGGGAAAGGCAAGCATGAGACAAGAAGTAATAAGAAAGGAGGGCTGAAGGAGGGAAAGGAGAGAAAGAAAAAGAGACAACGGAGAGAAAAGGGAGGGTGAGGGAGAAGGAATGGAAGAAGGGGGGTTTAAGGGAGAAATTGGTGAAGCTGAGACAGGGAGAAAGCAGGAAGGGCAGGGCGAAAAAGGGTTAGTGTGAGAAAATAAAACGGATGGAGAATGAAGGAGAGGATAAAAAGGAATTGAGGGATGAAGAAAAAATTAAGGCGATAAAGGGAAAGGGGTAAAGATGGAGGGGAAAGTAGTGAAAAAGATAGGGATAATATGCGAGTAAAATAAAGGCAGTGACAACTAAGCAGCTACACCAGTAAAATGATGGATCAGCACCACTAACACAGCACACCAGCATCACCATTAATGCAACACCACCTCTTATAACGTACAAATATATAGCACCAGTGAGTCAGCGCCACTACTGAGACAACAGCACCAGTATGACAACACCACCAGTAAGACAAAAGCACAAGCGAGACAGCATCACCAACGAGACAACAGCACCACTGAGACAGCAGAGACAGCAACATCAGCGGGACAACAACACCAACAAAACAGCAGCACCAGCAAGACAACAACACCAATGAAACAGCACAAACAGCAGCATTAACGACACACCACAACCAGCATCAGTGAGACAACAGCACCGGCAGCACCGGCAGCATCAGCATCAGATCCCGCGCGTCAACTGGCCACCGATGTCTCACCTATTAATAAAAACCCGCAGGTAACAAAGGCCCCGTTGGAAGCCCCACAAGAGGCCCGGAGCGAATGGAGCCGGCGGGTGAAAAAGCCGACTTAATTACATGACGAGAGAATAGGCCCTTTGCTAATTGATACAAAGAGACAAAATAAGGCGAAGCGAAAATAAGTATTGAGGGACGGCGCAAAAAATCGGACCTGTAATACGGAACTTTTTTAATGAAGTCGGGCGAAGGGGGAAGACATGAAAGGTGGAGCATCCTTGGTTTATTCTGTCTGTGGAGAGGACTGGGGAGGGAGGGAGGGAAGGAGGGTGATAGGGGAGCAGAGGTGTAAATTAAGGGAAAGAGAGGAGGAGAGATGGAGGAGTAAAGAGATGTAGGATGTGTGGTGGGAAACGACGGAGATTGTAAGGATGGTGGGACGAAGGCAAGGAGGAAGAGGAAAGGAATGGCGACAGAGGAGAAAATATATAAATTATGGATAATAGAGAAGAGGTGGTTGAGTAAAGAGAGAAATAAGAGAATGAGGGACGGGAAAAGGCGAAGATGATTAGGGATGGAGGGAGAATTGATTAGGGAGAGAGAGACAGGGAAGGGTGATACGGGAGGAGAGATGTAAAAGTGAGGAGGAATAATGAAGGAGAAAAGAGAGAAAGAGGGAGAGAGAGACGAGAGAAAATGGGACGGGAAAAGACGAAGATGGAAAGGGACGGTGAGAGGGTGAGTGTGGATGGATGAAAAGCGAAGACGAAAAACCCCGAGCGGATTATCAAGTAAATGAGCGAGTAAGCAAAAGGGGAGACGAGAGTGTAAGAGGTTGAATGGTAATGTATAGGACGGAAGGGGAGGAACGAAAAAGAGTGTGCGATGGTGCAGAGAATAAAAATAACATACAGATAAGGGAGGAAAAAGGATTAACCTTCTCATTATATTGTAAAGTTCCAGTATTTAATTTCAGTTAATCACTCCTTCAGTACGAGAAGCCTTCTTGTGGTGGCACTGATAGGGTTAGGGATATTCACTGCCAGGTTTAAAATTGTCCCTCATCTAATTCCCTATCCACTAAAAGACAGATGGTAGACTGCTGGAGAGGGGCAACTCAAGCCTGCAGTCCACTGAGTTCAGATTATAGATGACTCTGAGGCTATAACAGCAACAACAAATACTACCACCACCACCACCACCACCACCACCACTACCACCACCACTACTACTACTACTACTACCACTACTACTACTACTATTATTCACGGGATTTCTTCAACATGGGTATCGATCGCAGGCAATTGGTGCAGTGGGCTATACATAACTAAGAGTACCTGATACTGACGTGTGAAGAAGTGTGGCTGCACGTAGCAAGACTGTTGTGCCTCAGGGAACGGACTATTAATTCTAACACACACACACACACACACACACACACACACACACACACACACACACACACAAAATCAACATTCTTGGGCTTCTATACTCACTCTCAGCTGAATAAAATTGTCTGGCACTACCGGGAATAGAATACTAGACCTGTCCTGACGATGAGAGGGTTAAATGGCTTTTATATCTTACCACTCACTGATAAAACGAGGCACAGACGGTGATAAGAGGACTGAGGATCAAGCCTGTCAACAGCACGAGGTCGATAAGACAGAAAACCAATTATTTCCCAAACATAACAGCGTCCCCTCAAAATACAGCCCGCAACAGTCGACGTTACATCCAGATCCCTAAATCTATTGCTTGGTTAACATGGACTAAGGGAAAGTGAACTATATATCAATGCACCTGCCGTCAATAATTCGTTTACAAAGTCTCGCAGAACCTAATAACATCTTGCCCGCCTCATCAGTAGGTCTACTAGTCAAAAGCGTTGGAATTTTACACACATTTTCAGTAGTTAATTTCATTTATCGGCTTCTCACGTTTTTACTTGCCTGTCCCTGTTTCAAAAGCCATCCTGTCCCATGCAGCACTGGGAAAAGGGTTAAGGATGATGATGATGATGATGAGAATGATGATGATGATAATAATGATGATAATAATGTTAAAGATGATGATGATGATGGTACTGAGCTAGAAATGCCTCACGTGTAAGGGAATTATTGAGCTCGGTAAAACATACAAATGCAACCCTCTTTTGTCTCCTGCATACCTCTCTTTGTTGGAAGGTGCAGGTATGTGAGCGAGGAGGAATGTGCTGGGATGTTCTGAGGTCGTATCATCGTCAATTATGGAGGCTCCCTAACACCTCTTCCTTTGCGATTTATCTTCACATACGACTGGTTAATATCTTTTGCACGTTATGTATGTAAAGTGAGGAGACATTAGAAGAACTTACGTAACAAGCAAGAGGACAGTAAGATGTACTAAGCAAAATAAATCGCGTTGGAAAAGGTGTTAGGGAACTTTCTTAACAGCCGAGAATACGGACCACTCTTATATAGCGAAGGGCGCGGGTGTACTTAAGCAGACGAAGAAAAGAACAACAGAATCGGTGCGAAGAGACTTTTTACCCATTTCTATTTATTGCCTGACGCTGCATCCTGTGAGTGGCAGCCCCCAGCATAAGAACCTCCAAGCGTTTCTGTCCCTACTCAGCAACGACCCCCTCTTCCCACGACACACCACCTTCCCTTAAATACTCTTGCACCTCGTCCCTCCGCCTGATTCTCGGTCTCCCCCTACTTCTTCCACTCACCTCACTCTCATCTCCTGGTCAATTTCTCACTCTGTCTTCGCTCCAGAAGTCCAGACAGTTAAACCCCTACGAACTGACTCTTTTTTTTTTTTTTTCCTTCCCACAACACCAACCTCTACACTACATTCTTTACAAATCTTTTTATACATCCACGTTACTTCACAGACACTTTTTACGGATCTTACTTCAACTGCTCTCGCAATGGAACACTGTGCGAAAATGAGAAGTGTAGATTTAAGCAATTAACTAATTGACTAGTGAGCAAACGAGGATGGGAGAGGATACTGTGAGAGGCAGGATGAGAAGCAAGAGGGACATAAACAAGAGATGCTGGTGAAGAGCTGGGCAAGAGAGTGAATGAGGAGACATGGACTGAAAGCACAAACATGGATGAAAATGAAGAGGAAAATTTGTCTTTATAGCCATGAATATCAGTCTATGAATGCTCAATGCTCTAAGATGATTTCTGGTTAAACATTTAAGATACGGTTAGGGTTAACTTTCAACAGAAGAAACAGTCAGAACTAGTAGCTAATTTTAACAACATTTACAAACATAATATTCTGCTGTCATTCATGGCCACATTATTCATGGGACTTCTATTTTTTCACCCTCTTCTTTATCGCCTGTTTACACATCACACTCCATCTTCAACTCTTCACAAATAGTCTCTTATCATTTACGTTCATTTCACACATGAAACTTCTCTGCTGTTATATTATTCTCTCCTCTCTTTCGTCGCCTCATCTGTTTTACGGCTCATCATCACAACACTCTGCCTCACCCTTCACACCCATGCCTCTCCCCCCACTACAATACGTGACTGTTTGGGTCTATAATCCCCCTAATTCAATACCCCTCACTGCCCCAACCATCTGCTGTCAATCCCCCTCTCCCTGTATTGCCCTCAGAGGTGATTATGTTTACTGTTGCTGAATTCCCATCGCACTCTCAGTCGTATGTATCAGACTTAATACTCTCACTACGATAATGCCTTTTATATATTATTTCGACAACCTCTGGACGAGTTAATTTAGCTCAAGAACGACCTCTCTGATTGAAGGCTAAAATAAACTTACATTACTTTCTTTACTACTGTGGTTATTATAAAATTCCTTGCTCCCATCAGGTTATTTCATCCAAGGCAAGAAGGGCCTCTGGCACTGATGAGGCTAATGTATCCACTTCGCCAATTCACTGATCATGTCAGTAACTGCAAAATTGTGTACCCCGAATTCAGTCTGCTTTACTTTTTCAGTACGATGACATGGTGTTAAAGAGGGACGCTTTCATGTGGTGGTACAGATATAACCATGAGGATCCACTGCCTGGCTATACAACTGTCCCTCGGCTCCTTCTCTATCCCCCAAAGGGAGGATAGAGGATTGCATGAGGAGAGCAACTTCAGCTAGCAGTCCACTGCATGGGTTCACATTTCAGATGAACAACTACTAATATTGCCCATATGATAACATTATAAAATTTATTCTAGCTACTTCGAGATTAATTCATTTATCTTACGGGTGACCACCATCCACTCACATGATGTAGTGCTACCTTCAGGTGATGCTGAAAGAAGACAAACTAATTTATTTCCTGTAACCTTGAAAACCATGTAGAACGTTGGGTAATACTGTAATCATAATTATGACCAAAAAGACGCCCCCTGGTCAAGTGGGTTAAGACGCTCCAGCCGTATGTGGCCGAAATCCGAGGAGTTGTTTTACTTATTACCTCCGCCAAGGAGGCTATGTTTTACCCAGCGTTGGTTGGTTGGTTTGTCTGTCTGTCTGTCTGTCTGTCTGTTAGCAGGATTTAAAAAATTACAGACGGATTTTGATGAAATTTCGTGGAAGGGTGGGCCATGGGCCAAGGAAGAAATTATTAAATTTTGGGGCGGATCCAGACCCGGAGTATCCCGCACAATAATCTCAAAAGTTCTCGATGAATTTCAATGAAATTTTGTGGAAAGGTGGGCCATGGAACAAGAAAGAATTAATCAAATTTTTGGGAGGATCCGGATTCGGATCCGATATTCAAGAATCCGGATCCACATCCTTTGTAATGGCAACGGCACTGGCGGAGGTATGCGCTCTCTAAGCGCTTTCTAGTTACTCATATAATGTTCAGGGAGAAACGACTGGTTACTCTCGTCTTAAGTGTTAAGCTTAAGTAACATGACCCCAGGTTCTTATGCTCCTGATGTACAGTAAAAGAACAGACTTTAGATACTGATTGATGGATACATAGATGGATGGACAGATAGATTGACAGACAGACAGACAGATAGATAGATAGGTAATTTAAGGGTAAAAGCTTAAGTACAAAGCAATCTAAATCTATTTGCTGCAGGGAAACATGTGACCACAGTGCCTGTCCCTCAAGCCCATCCCTCTCTTGGCCAGACCTCGACAGTAGGTTAGGAAGGCTCCACACATAACCAATTACCCAGGTATGTACAACATTTATGCCTCTTAATACGCGCCTTGTTATTACTAGTTACTGTTTTGCAGGCCTAGAGAGATGGTAGAAGGCGAGCGATAATGTGTTACCAGATTTATATCCCTAAAGAGCATCGAATTTAATTTCATAAAAGTAACTTTCTCTCGTGACACTCCAGCCTCAGGCCAGGGAGAAACTATGGGGCTATTCGTCAAACCCTCAATTACCTTCCTGTGTCGGCCAGGGCGTTGAGTACTTCCCAGTGGGTCGCTCACTCACTCATTTACCCTCATCCCAAACTATCGTGCAGGCGCTGATTTCTGCATGAACACAGAGCCACTTAAACATGTACACGTAAACACACACACACACACACACACACACACACACACACACACACACACACACACACACACACCGCTTCATCTCTTCCTTTCTCTCAAACCTAAAATTACAATTATTAACACTTTTTTTCAGCTAGTCTTTACAGGATTATTGCCACATGCTTTATATATTTATCTAATTCTTAAACAAGGGAAACACCTACACTCGAGGTCACAAATTTCAATGAACTATTCTTGTATGTCATGAGCCTGTGACCAAGTAACAGTAATGTGGCGAGGCATTGATAAACGTGCTTTAGACAGCCATATATAACTGTTATTTAATGACTAGTTTATGATAATTTCTTCGCATGTTAAAGATTATCAGATTCATGTAATAGACGAATTTCTGACGCGAATTTCTGCCGCTGATTGTACCATGTCCTCGCTTTTAAATATTCTTGTTACCGTCACACGATCTTATTCACACTCTCCCAGTAAGAGGTAAGATTCTCTCTCTCTCTCTCTCTCTCTCTCTCTCTCTCTCTCATTCATTCCTACTGCCACGGCACGACTGTTTTAAAATCTCCCATAGTGAGTCTTTTTTTTCTTTAATAACAATCACAAGAATATTCATTAGCGCAATCTGACAGTGAAGGTGCGCGACGCCACTTGTTGTGCGTAGAAAGAGTGCTGGGCCTCAGGGGACGGACTTCTATGCCTGGAGTCGGACACACACACACACACACACACACACACACACACACACACACACACACACAAGAACTACAAACATACAAACACAGATACAGACAGACACGGACGGCCAGACAGACAGACAGAAGGACAAACACACATACACACATGTATACACACATATACACACACACACACACACACACACACACACACACACACACACACACACACACACTGATACAGACACAGACAGACAGACAGACAGACAGACGGACAGAGACACATACACACACGTATACACACACACACACACACACACACACACACACACACACACACACACACACAGACGGACAGACACACATACACACACATACGCACACACACACACACACACACACACACACACACACACACATACACACACACAGACACAGACAGACACACACACACACACACACACACACACACACACACACACACACACACACACGCACACACACTAACAGAAAAATTCCCCAAAGTACAAGTTAATCTGAGCTAAAACAAGCAGCCAAAAAAGACCGTATGTTCAGGTGAGTGGGTGTTGTCTCCGGGTGCCGCCTCAAGGTGTCCTCGGCTCTCAGACGGAAAATAAGACGTAACGCTACAAATTGGACGGCCTCCCCGGACAGAAAGGTGGGTTCAATATTTAGACTGGAAGACAATGGCCAGGGAAAACCCAAGGGTCTCGGACAACCAAGGACGCACAAAGAACCTGTGTTAATTATCCAAGGCCTCTATTACTCCGTCTAAAATATTGACAACCAATGGCACAACGGATGTGCCGCGGGCCCTCTCCTTTTCACAATGTTTCGGACGAGGCAAATTCTTTTCTCGGAACGACTTTCAGTCCTCGCCTTTATTTTTTTCGCTCAAATTTTTCAGTGGCTCCGCCTTTCCTGTAATTTCTTTTATATATGCAAAAGAGTCAGACAAGGATGTTAGCATAATATTCCGAAATCATATTTAGATATCGAGTTTTGCGAGGGAATCTTACATTTAAAAGTGAAAAATGAGCGATGTAAAGCGTGTTTTTGAAGGGCAGGGGCAGCCGAGTCTTAGAGCCATTCTTTTATTGGCCTATGGTGCACTGAAACAAAAACCATTGTGTGCCCAGACCCCGGTTAGAGGAATTACTGGCCAGGCGTCCCTCCACCAATGAGGTTTTACGGCCGGGCGGAAGTCCTCACTGTGGGCTGGTGGGCTGAGTGCTGAGGGACCACTTCCACGCGGGGCTCAGCAAAGTGGTCAGCGGTGGGGGTGGGTCAGTGAGGGGGTTACGCCTGGCCTGCCTGTAGGGGGAAAACTGTACGCATCAGCACCTGGAGTTTACACCAACTTTTTTTGTAGATATTACTTGAGGGACTCTCTCTAGGTTCCTGTAATTTCCGTGTTTATTTCGACGTGAAAGAAAATAAAAACTGCTTTTGGAACACTTTTGTCCATTACTTAAATATAAGGACGTTGCTAATATTGTCTAGCAAATTCAATGTTTATTCTTGCGTGAAAAAATCAAAATTCCTTTCAGAACTTTCATTTTCTTTTATTCCTGTGTGGAAAAATTCAAAACTGCTTTTAGTGCACTCCTCTTCATTAATTAAATATAAGGACGCTGCTTATACTGTCCTGTCATTTCAGTGTTTATTCCGATGTGAAAAAGCCAAAACGCCTGACAGAATATTCATCATTATTTACTGAACACAAGGGCGTTATCAATATTATACTTTTAACCAGTTCAGTTCAATGTTCTCTATGCAATTTTCTTTTTGGCAACTTCGTGAATGTAACTCGGCTCATGAAGAACTCTTATGACTGAAGGGTTTAATCTATTTTCAGACGATTTTATTCGGCTTAGGAAGAACCTCTGTTAGTAAAAAGGTTAATTTCTTTATTGGGAATATAATTTAAACATATTATAGATTTCCCGAATTACAGTCGCCCTCCTCCCCCACACCTCTACACCGGATCCTGAGAGAAAGTCTTGCACACTTACCCTCTGCGCCACACAAAACCGTATTGTAAGTAGCTTTGGATATTTCGTAACACCTGTTCCGTAGCGATTCATTCTGTACGTCAGTATCATCTGGTATGTTATTAATTTAAACCATGTCGATATAAAAACGATACAAATAGGGAGCAAGGCAGTGTGAAGGCGAGATAAAGAAAATAAATCGCTAAGGAAGATGTGCAACGCAGCTTCCTATTCCAGCTAGAATACGACCTGGCATTAGCCGCCAAGACGGTTGTGATGTGCGCGGGGCGGTGAGCTGTCTCGTATTGATACCATTGATCGTCCGTGTAAACTTCTACTGTGCGATACGTATGGATTTCCTGTGTAAGGCTTTTCCTGTATTGATGTCTGTGATTGGGTGTAGCTCTCTCAGTCTGTCAACCTGGCGACACCTGACTGTTCTTGACTGCCAGCCTGCCAATACCGAAGTGTCACGCCTCTTAGCGACGGTTAGCTATTGCCATGTTTACTCGCACTGTCCCTGGCTGACTGCAAGCACGTACTCGTCTTTTGTTCTCAGTTGTAGTGGGGAAACATCTATTGGTGTCTGACTACGATTATTGTGATAGAAAGCCCTCTGTTAAGTAGGACTTAGACTACAAGAGATATGCATGTGTTTTGCAGCTACGGCAGTACACGTCTACCGCCTAGCTCCTTCAGCCTGAGTACATGATTTGTTTATATTTCCATTGGCACCAGGAAATTCCACTAAGCTAAGGAGCGATTTTTTTGAACTGGCTGAGTTAAGTATATTTGTCTTTAATCACTTCAGTATGCGAGGTCTTTCCCGAAGTTGCATGTAATCCTTTGAATGTGGCAAAGGTAAAATGAAAAATATGTTACTGGAACAAAGGGATTATTTGGGTACGCCAGCTGTACTCAAACTACCAGTAGAGCACTATTTACAGGCTATACCGCGTTACCCGCCTCCACTCCAAAGTATTACGGGAGGACGAGATGGGGGAGTTATATGCTTTTGTGACATTGGTGTATTTGTTTACGCCTCACGTTTACTGCGTATGAACATGCCCGTTATACTGTAGTAACTAGACCACAACAGATGCAAGTACGTGAGGAAATGCATAAGACCCTCAGCACACCAGCCCCTGTATTACTTAGAAGTAGAGGCAATTGTATGCTTGTGACTGAGGGCCGTAAAAAAAAAAAAAAAAGTGAGAGAAGAAAGATGTGAATAAGCCTCCAATAATTGACGAGAGTTTCTAAAGTATGTTATGATGTTAGAATATGCCTGGCCTCTCTGTATCATTATTGACTGAACTAAGGAATTTGGGATGCAGGTTGATCACATAATAATTACAGGTGTTCCATACCTTGAAAAAAAAGTGGGGAGGGGGCTGCTTATACCTAAGCTCTCTGTTTTCATAAGACGGGCGTGTGTGTCGCGTGAAGGCAAAGGGGCAAGAGGGACGCTTAGTGATGAAACTCTGGCCGGATGAGTGCCGTTAATTCTGGGAGGCTCCAATTCACGTAATGATAGGATATTGAAGGGGTCCTGAGGTGCTCCCCGATGGATTAGTAATGAGAGACGCGGGTCCTCTCGGGTCACAGCCTGCAAGGTCTGGTAAGAGGATTCTGAATAGACTTATATTTTGTTAATGCCCCAGTGACCTGCGTTCTTAAGCGCGTCGCTAATGAGAGAAATATTCAGAATGTATGTATGCAACATCTAATCATCGTAATTTGTTACAGGTCTTAAGCCTTATACCGCAAGGCTTCGTGGGCTGAACATTAATATGGTAAAAGCCTTTATGGGATACACTTCCATTAACGATGATAAAGTGCCTCTCTGGCATCCAGGCAAACAACTTTCTGTCACTTTCTAAACGCTTTTTGACATTTCTCGCCCTCTACTTGTACCTCATAGTGGGAGCCTGAGCGTGGGGGCGAGGGCCGCGGTTTTTGCGTTGTCTGGTCCCGCCCCCCGTCCCCTCCGAGAGTAGGCGACAATGAGTGACTCTTGGGATGCTTAAGTCAAAACAAATAATTCAGGTTGTGACAAAGATTGCCGGGTGTGAGGTTGGCGTCTATACATTAAGTTTACATACAGACCTTGTTGCCACTTAGCCCAAGACTGTGGCGAGTACCCAGGCTCGTATCACGGGGTTCAAGGCCCTGATCACCTTCTTTGCCAGCTTAAGAGTGGTTTTAGGCTTGTCGTAATTTACTCTGAAGAGAAGGTGCAATTAAAAGTCAGAGAAAAGGTAATGAAAATGGAAAACCCTCATAGATACTGTCGCTTCCACACCCGTGTTGTTTCGCGCCATCAGCAGCCTTCGCTCAGACCTCGTGTCATATTTTCTTGGCGACCTTCACATGCGGCTACGTCTTGGACCAATCAGCTGGACAGAGCACCTCGCATATTTGTTACAGGCATTCTTATTGGCCAAGAAAATTTGCTATGCTCCGCCCTTCTTACTGAGTGATGATTTACTAGTGCGTCCATTGGCAGCGCGGCCGGTGGGCGTGGCCAGGCCAGGGCTGGTGGGCGCACACTCGCCGCGCCACCTCTGTGGTGTAATATTACACTTGCCGTCTCACCGTCCATCATTCTTTTTGCGGTCGGCTAACAGTTCGCGACTCTGGGCGTAGCGCGCGAGACAGTGACAACCATGAACCAAGTTCCGTCACCTACCAGTGCCTCTCCCACCGGAGGCACCACTAAGAAGGAAGATCACATCAAGCGGCCTATGAACGCGTTCATGGTCTGGTCTCGCATGCAACGACGCAAGATCGCTCAAGAAAACCCCAAGATGCACAATTCCGAAATCTCCAAGCGACTGGGCTCCGAGTGGAAATTACTGACCGAGGCAGAGAAGCGTCCGTTCATTGACGAGGCCAAACGTCTCCGCGCACAGCACATGAAGGAACACCCAGACTACAAGTACCGCCCCCGCAGGAAGCCCAAGACTCTACAGAAGAACGGGTACAGCTTCCCTCTGCCGTACCTGGCAACATCGGCGCTGGACCCGCTCGGCCCGCTGCACCAGACCTACTACTCCACACCTGCCGTACCCTCGCCGCTCGACGTGGCCGGGGACAAGTCCAGACTTTTCCCAGGCGCCAGTCTACCCCACCACTTCTACCCAAGCTTCGACCCCCAGCACTTCAGCAAGCTGGCCGCAGCTCAGGACCACTACAAACCCATGACTTCCCTCGCCTGCAACGATACTGCCGCCGCTGCCGCAGCCGCCGCTAGTGTCTCCGCCGCCTCTGTGAGTGGCATGTCGACGGTGTCAGCTCTGTATTCTTCTCTGTATTCTAAATCCGCCTCCTCGCTGCTGTCTGGCATGTCAGCCGGGTTGAGCAGCGGGCAGCAAGGTGCGCCGCAACCCCAACTCTACCCCGGCTACCCACCCTCCGTCGAGCAGCTGCGCCGACCAGTCTCTGTAATCTTCTGAGGCGACCCGTCACCGCCGCCCGATTCTCCGGGCGCGCGGCGACTACTGAGTGTACATAGTGTACAGTAGTAGAGTAGTGAGGAGTGGACAGTGCCCGCCCGGTGACTGTGTGGCCAGAGAGACCCCGTGTGACGGCGGCAGCAGCATACCGTATAGAATATACCGTGGGCACGGTGGCGGGCCGCTGCCGCTGTATTGTGTGTCAGTAGGTCCTGATGGCCTGGCATGTGGCAGTGTAAGTACTCGTGTCAAATTTCTGTTCACGAAATAATTTTCCTCGAGAGAATTTTTTGCGCTGAATTGTAACTTACAGTGCCCCCGGACCAGATATTAAATTAACAAGTGTACAAGTGCGCATAGACTAGTCTTTTGAAGCTCATCAATGGAATATATTTAACTGTTGTTTGAATGTTGAATTATTATATGTGTAAACAGTACTTTTTTGTATCATGTACATAACAAATCGCTGATGTTATTAATAATAACCCATTTAAACAGCTAAATCTTTTATTGGCTACTTCCTGTCCTCCTGTTATTCCCCCAACCCCCTTCATGATAGTAATGACCTAAGTGTCTTGTAATTATGTCGTCCTGGCACCACACTTGCTCAGGGAGGTCTCACAGTATATGATCCTCTCACGATTATATCAATGAGGTTCAGAAGAAGTCTATCATATATACTAGATCGCTCCTGACATGACTGGAATTATATTTGCCTTAATGACATACAGTAATTATGATCTTAATCACACCAGCCACGAATGTAATGAATCTCTACTCCTTACCTCTTGCATACTGGTGGCACGATATATCCCCTATTAACTAAATTATACTCGTCATAACGGAGACATTAATTTTGTATTAGTAACATATGGAAGCTTCCCTATCCCCGTTAGTCATCTCCTGTTCTATTAAATTATAAAAATGAAAAAGAATACATAGAAGGCACTCATGCAGTATTATATTTAAGACAAAAACTGATAATTTTTCACTCTAAGCTTATCCTACTTTCTTTACAGTCCCATGGCAAGATGGAATTTCTAATGCACAAAGACTCAAGATTTTTTTTTTTTTCGATTCTTTGATTCAGCATAATTCAGTTATATTCTTTCACGCCACGTTTATCTACAGGTGGATAATTTACAGGCAGTTAGGGTTTTTGATGATGATGATGATGATGAACACAGTACTTGAACACCAAATACTGTGCTATGATTTTTCAGTGTTCACGGGTCTGTAGCTGACTTACTAAGATGCCCTGTGGATATGATCTATAAATAATCACAACATTAATGATAATAATAATAACAATAATAATAATAATAATAATAATAATAATAACGAAAATATAAATCATCATCATCATCATCATCATCATCTGACAGTTTTCCACCTAGGGATTGGGTACGCAGAAACGACGACAAGACAATCAATAAACTTAGGGGACATAAATTACCCACGGCCTTTCAGCTCAGAGCCCGCCTGTCCTTCCGTAGGCCAAACCATCCACCATAATAATAATAATAATAATAATAATAATGATGATGATGATGATGATGATGAAGAGAAGGATGATGATGATAGTAATATGATAATGATAATAATAAAAATAAAAATAGTAATAAAGAAAATTAATGAAAAAGAAAGAATCACTGGCCACAGCAAGAATGATAAGTAATAAAATAAGTTAATTAATTAATTAATAAATGAAACGGAATCGTCTTTCTGAAGGGGTCGTCCAACGCGCCCTTAGACTAAGGGTCGTATTTTAAGCGATTTGGGATATTCCGTAGCGCCTCTTCCTTAGCGATTTATTCTGGATGTTACACCTCTTTTTTAATGCTGTATTCTAAGCGGTATTTTATGCGATTTGGGATATTCCGCAGCACCTTTTCCTCAGCGAATTATTCTATATATTACATCTCTAGTTTATGCCGTGTTCTAAGCGTTTTTTTTTTTTCCGCTGCACATCTTCCTTAGCGATTTATGTTTGGATATGGGTGGTTAATATCCTTTTGTACGTTATTTATGCAGAATATGGCGACATCAGAAGGATCTCTATAACACAGAATAGGACAGTAAAGGTGTAACAGGCAAAATAAACCGCTTGGGAAAAGGTGTTCGGGAGCTGCCTCACCTGACGAGAATACTTAGAATACAACCTAATCGTCCTCAGTGATATATATATTGTTCATTATACGTTCATACTGTCATCATCATCGTTATTTATGCAAACTCTGTCGATATTACATGTTACAGATGCGAATTACGGTGACATATAGAAATACATAAAAAAAAAACACACACACACACACACACACTCGAGAATAATTTAGGTGCAAGATAAATCGCTTAAGAAACAGTGTCACGAAATCTAAAAACGGTGTCAACCTTTGCACCTCCCCCCTTCCCTTTTTTTTGGCAACTTTTCTCCTGGCAAATCTATCCCGGTGACACCTTCTAGGCAACTGATGAAAATAATACTGTAATGCGGGCCTTCGATTTCGTCCAAGAGTCGCCACCAGCAACACCGGAAAAAAATTGCCGCCGAGATAAAGGTTGCCTGGGAAAAGTTGCCCTGAAAACCGCCCCAAGCTAACGAATATATGGTACTTAATCTCTGCACTCCGATGTAACCCATTTTATTTATTTATTTATATATTTTTCGCCTTCTCCAGACAATTTTATTAAAGTTTGGAGAGAGATTTAGAAGAGAAAAATTTTTAATATGGCCGTGTTTAAATTCTTGGTTCCGGATGATGTCTTTTTAAATTTAGTCTTAACGCTCTCAGTAGATTTTTTTTTCATCTTAGGAAAGGCGTCTCTTACTCAAAGGATTTCTTAAGCGTATATCTAACCCCTCCAGTTCCATGAAAGCTCCCTAACACCTCTTCCTAAAAGATTTATTTTGCTTGTTACACCTTGCTGTCCTCTCCTGTGTTATTTAAACCACGCTGATATCACCATGCTCTCATAAATCACGTACATAATTATATTAACCAGCCGTATCCCAAATTAAATCGCTAAGGAAAAGGTGCTAGGGAATACGGACCCAAGAGTATATACTACGCGGAATAAGATCGCAAGAAGACGGAAGGAAAAAATAAACAGAACCTCCCTGGGATCATTACTATAACGCCTTCAAAAAGAGATATTTTCCATGTCATATAACACTCTCTGGAAAAATCATCAAAATATTTGGTATACAAGAGCTGTGTTATTTATCATCATCATCATCGTCGTCACAATCATCATCATCATCATCATCATCATCACAATCACCTTCAACATCAGCACAACAATAATCACAATCATCATCATCATCCTTTTTTGTAAAATATTCACCTGTAAATAAGAATAAAGGTGAAAAATTTACGCCATTGGTTTATATAGAATTAAATATGAGAGCAGTAGGGGCTGGGAGATTTCGTTACACCTCTTCCAAAGCGATTTATTTTGCACATCACGGCTGAATATCCTCTTGTATGTTGCTGATACTATTTCGATACTGATGTGGTAAAATTTTTATACACTAACAGCCTAAGGTTTATCGCCCAAAATAAGTCGCTGAGGAAAAAGTGTCACAGAATTTCTAAACCCAGCGGCTCCCATGACTCACTCTCAGCTGAATAAAATCATCTGGTGTTAGCTGGAATAGGGTACCAGAGCTGCCCCGACCGTGAGAGGCGAGAGTCAAGTGGCGCAGGCAGGGGGTGGCAAAATCAGAGAAATAATTATCCTCACAGTGCCATCTGAAGAATATTAAAAACTGGCGAAATACAGTGAAATTCCATAGCTCTACCCGTGCGTGTTTCAGGTGGTTCGATTTTTCCGCTATGTATTCGTCAAAGTTTGGGAAGATACTTGGGATTTCTGGCCGGTATGCTCGTCGGTTAAGGAAGCTCCCTAATACCATTTCTTAAGCGATTTAGTTTGTTTATTTACACCTTACTCTTATTCTGTGCTATATAAATCCTTCCAACATTACCATCCTCTGCACACATAACGCACCGTACAAAAGGATATTTACTGGTCATTAACAAAAATAAATCGCTAAGGAAGAGGTGCTAGGGAAGCCTCCTTACCCGACGGGCCTCTGTCTACATTTCGGGAGTCGGGACCTGGGACTAATGGCCACTACCTGCTATCGGGTAATCGGCGGGTGGTGGCGGGGGTGAGGACGACGATGGCGATTGACCCATGCAAATACGCTTCCCTTTTATTTTTTTTAGTTTGTCCTTGGCCAGTGATTAACCTTTGCAAGTACGGTGGTCTTTATCTTTTATTTATCGGTGTATTTATTTATTTATTAACCCATTTTATTTATTAACCCATGCAAATACGCTTCCCTTTTATTTTTTTACTTTGTCCTCGGCCTGTGATTAACCTTTGCAAATACTGTGCTCTTTATTTCTTTATCTATTTATATATCTATTTATTTTTGTAGCCAGTGGTAAATTCCTGCAAAATACGGTATACTTTTTTTTTTTATTAATTCCTCGCCAGTAATTAACCTCTTCGGCCACAGTGGCTTTTTTGTTTTTTTGCTTAATTTTGACTCCTTCAAATTCGGTGACTTTTGTTTTATCTTGGTTACCTTCTGACATTCGGTGACTTATTTTTCTTCGACTCTTTCAAATACGGTGACTTTTTTCTTGGACCCCTGCAAATACGGTGACTTTTTCTTGGACCCCCTACAAATACGGTGACTTTTCTTGGACTCCTACAAATACGGTGGACTTTTTTCTTGGACCCCTACAAATACGGTGACTTTTTTCCTTAGTTTATCCTTGGACTTCTTCAAATACGATAATTATTTTCTTGGACCCCTACAAATACAGTGACTTTTTTCTTGGACCCCTGCAAATACGGTGACTTTTTTCTTGGACCCTACAAATACGGTGACTTTTTTCTTAGTTTATCCTTCGACTTCTTCAAATACGGTGATTATTTTCTTGGACCCCTACAAATACGGTGACTTTGGTCTCAGTTTATTCCTGGATCCATCAAAATACGGTGACTTTTTTCTCAGTTTATTCATGAAGCCCTCAAAATACGGTGACTTCTCTCTGCTTATTCTTGAAGCCCTCAAAATACGGTGACTTTTTTCTTCATTTATCACTGTACTGTAATATACGGTGACTTATTTCTTTCGCATATTTCTAGCCAGTGATAAATCCCTTTAATAATACCCTTTAAAATACGGTGATCTTCTTTCCTTATTTATTTTTTTCTAGAGATTAAACATCCACAAATTCGGCGACTTTTTTCAAATTTATTCTTGGCCAGCGAACAATTATTTCTAAAAACAGGGATATTTCTCTCACTTTCTAGCTAACGTCAGCCTGTTTTCTTCAGCTGACGAGGGAAATAGAATGCGCTATATGTCTGTCGGTTCAGGGGGGTTGTGAGAGAATGTGGCCGCCGTCTCTATGTATAAAATCGTCTGAGGCAGCAAGAATTAAGAGAAATAGGAGGTCATGGGACTGAAGATGATAGCGTGGGGGTGTGAGGGTGAAGGGGTGAGGGGGTGAAGGGGTGCGGGGGTGAAGGGTAAGGGGTGTATCACATGGTCGTGAATAATTCATGGCGTTGGTAATGAGGATTATTGCCCCGGACGAGTGCGGATTATCCTTAGCGGGTTAATTATGCCGTATTAATTAACCGTTTGGCAGGGGCGGCATCGGAAAGGGGAGCGGAGGGGGGGGGGGTCAGTGTTGGAGTAGGAGGGGAGAGAATGGGGGAGAGAAGAGGAGGGGAGAGGGAAGAGAAGGGGAGGTAGAGAGCCACAGGGGGCGTGTTAACCCTCTCATGATTCGGAACACTCTAGTGATTTTTTCGTATCAACGCAAGACGATTTCATTCTGATTTGTTCTCGTCGGTTAAAGAGGCCTCCCTAACACCATTTCCATAGCGATTTATTTTTGGATATGGGTAGTTAATACCCTTTTGTACTCTATTTATCCTCAGTATGGCGATTTTGGAAGTATTTATATAACACAGATTGAAGAGTATGGTGTTAATCAGCAACATAAACTGTTTAGGAAGAGGTGTTTGGGAGCTTCCTTAACGGACGACAATACGGGCACGAGTGTTGATAATGGCACCACCAACCGTCTCATGATCGGGAAAACTCTAGCACTTTATTCCTGGTAAAGACAGACGATTTTATTCATCTGTGTGAGCTATAGGAACTTAAGTGATAATTCCTTCATCCCAGGATTTTATTTACTATATATCTTATCCTTGCTGACTTAAGATTTGTGAGAGAGAGAGAGAGAGAGAGAGAGAGAGAGAGAGAGAGAGAGAGAGAGAGAGAGCTTGCACATATCGCAACAAAATCGGAACCGGGAAATATGACAAGACGCTCCAGTTTCTTGCTAGCTTAGGAGGGTATATGGCACCTTAGTTTATTATTATTGTTATTATTATTATTATTATTATTATTTGCTGTTGTTATTTTTGTTATTAGTATTATATTTTATCTTATTTATTTATTTTTTTGCTATAAGGCACTTTAAAGTAAGCACCAAAACTGCGTTATTTCGAAGACTATTATAGCCATACACACACACACACACACACACACACACACACACACACACACACACACACACACACACACACACACACGAAACCAGTAACCCTTTCACTCCAAGGACGTACATTTATTCTCGCTATTTATCACTGGACGATTTTTTCAGTTTATTCTTTCAGTTATTCGTGTTGCCTACCATAAAGCAATTTATTCATCGTGGGGTAGCCATCTTGCGGTGTAGGGATAATTGTAGTCCGTATTTAACCTCTCCTTTTATTTTTAAACTGATATTTTGTGATGGCTCAGCGTTACGGTTTAATACGCTGCTTATTTTTTTCTTCCTTGGGGTAATTCCATCGCTGCCCAGTAAGGCTTCGTGGGTAAGAGTCTCCTGATTAGAAAAAAGAAATGAAGATAGGAAGAAAGAAAAATATAATAGGTAATCTCACCGCGTTAAGAGGGGGAATTTTGCAGACAGGCAGTTTGATACATCCTTCATCGGTCTCTTAGATATTTGAGTTATTTCGCCTTACAAGCTGAATAAAAAATTTTGGTGGTAAACTGATTAACACTTTCAACTCAGTGTCGTCTTTTTTCTTGCTCTCCCCTCCCCCTTCTCTCTCTCTCTCTCTCTCTCTCTCTCTCTCTCTCTCTCTTATCAAGCTACCAACATTCGATTTTATTCACTGATTTTTTTTTTTTTTTGCTGCACTTTAGCTTATTTCGTTTAGGCGGAGATTTTCGTCCTTTAGCAGCTTACTTCCCTCACTCTATGGTGGCAAAGATAAGGCAAAAATATATATATATCCCAGGACGAAGAGATTATCCTGTTAGTCTGCTGAAGGCCATAGCGATTCTTCCTTTATCGATATTTTTTTACGTATGCTAAATTCAAATCGTGTTTCTTCAGACTATACCCATGATCAAGGCTCAGTCAACAACTATCCTCCCAGTTATGCCTGAAGATAATTTACAACTGGCGAAATACAGCGAAAAATCTTACGTCTATTACTGTGTGTTCCAGATGGTTCGATTTTTCCGCTATGTATTCGTCAGACTTGGGGAGGGTGCTTGTATCTCTGTACATCATTTTATTTGTTTCATTACCCATCAGTTTATCTATGGCTAAACAGATAAACATATAGGGACAGATCAGATGGCATAGTTTTTCCTGTTTACCTATCTGTTTATATATTGCCAGACAGATAGACAGACAGACAGACAGACGGACAGGCAGGTGGACAGATTAGATTTAAAACTAAATTTTATTCAGGCCTACACCCGAGAAATCCGTGACGTTCTCGCTTGCCATCTGCTAGACGGGAGTTCGCGCCTCGCTCAGGTTGCGAAAAGTTTCACTGACGAAGAGGGTGGTTACTGTCCCCCTTGAGCAAGGGGACGGGTGTGGGCGTGTGTGAAGCTCACTGCCTTGCCCATAGATCGGACTATATGAGCTCTCAGCTCCCTTCCGGGAGGGTAAAAGCTGACGATCACGACCATCAGGTGATCCTGACCGACCCTGTGAATTTTATCATCCCTACGTGTCAAGTGGGGTTGGTGGAGGATTAGTGCCCCTCCCTGTAAAACAATTAACTCTAAGCCATTGGCCACCCCGTCTGGGATACATGGCGTCTGGCAATGAATGAATGAAAAAGGAAGTCATACAAAAAGGCCAACACACGGAACATGGCGATCGACGAACACTTTGCCATCACGCTGTTTATATTTTACTCCCGCTACAGTAGACAGTTTTACTTAGATTAGAGGAACCTGTAGAGATGGGGTGATACAGTAACACCAGTCCTTATCACCTTTTTCAAAATATAGGAGGCATAAGCTAGATAATCGTCCCCTAGATCATTTTTGCCGAACATCTTACATCCACTGGCGGAGTTTACTTACCAGAAAAACCCCCGGCCACCTCTTGGCTTCGAACCGCGCCGGATAACCATACAATTTTCTCCGACCTAAGTCCTCTGTCCATTAATTATTTCAGAAGCATTTTCATTATCTGATGGGGTACTTCATTTATTTAAAGCAGATCTCTGTAGTAATGGTGATTAAGAAAATAAATCCATTAATCCTTTTGGTACCACTTGGCGATTTTCCTCCGCCTCAAAGTCCCTTGAAAGAAAATAACATGGAAAACAGAGCAACAGAGCGGCGGCCGCGGTGAAGTGTTCGGCCGCAAAATAAAAGACTCATATCACTATTCTGTATTAGCAGGGGAAGCCACATATATTAATCGGCCTCTAATATGAAAACTGAAAAGGCATCGTGGCAGCGCTGGAAATATCTACGTAGCGCATTAAAAACTGCGTGCACATATTTTTTCCGAATCTAATACTGATAGAACAGGTGCTTACTAGACTCTGGAATGCATGATACAAGCTGATTACCTCCAACAATTCCAGGTGTTCCATAAATGACCGTCCATAATTAAGGGCTTGCCTACACTATAGCGCATTCACTTTTAACAACAGGACCGTGAGTGACCGCAGTTAGGGCAATGAGAATTCGACATGTTGAGAGGAACGGCAGTGAGAGAAGCGATGAGTAGAGATAGTGAGATATTCCGTTGAAGAATAAAAGTTTGCGAGATTATAAGATGCGACAGAAATGGTGAGATAAAGTGACCATGAGAGGTGATGGAAGAGATAGTGCGTGATATGCGGCGTGAGAAGATTGAGCTGTAAGATTATGAACAGTGACAAAATCAATGAGATCAGTGACTGTGGGGGGATAGGGTGAGCAGAGATGGTGATATGCGATGTGGAAGGGCAACGGCGATGACAAAAATGGGAGAGATAGATGAGATAGTGAGATGCGCCGTGGTAAGAGTTGTGAGATTATGAGGGATGATGGTAAGGTGCCCCGTGAAGGAAGTGAGTTTTGTGATTATGGGTTCTGATAAAAGAAGCGAAGTAATCTGTTTTGGATAGCCAGTCGCAGTGATGGAATTAAACACTATTATGGAAAAAGACATTGATGGAAAAATTATATTACTCTTGTGTTACGAATTTGTTGAATACATGAATACTGATGCCAGTTTTTCCACACATTACCCAGTGGTAATCTTAGCTGACGGCTGAGTGACCATCTTAGCGAACACATTCATAGCCCCCCTCCCCCTTTCATAAAAAAAAGAAAAAAGAAAAAAGAAAAAAAAATGAGAGAGAAAGAGGGGAAAAATAGGAAAAATTACAGCAACAACAAAAGGAACTTGACCAAGCGTGAGGGAGTCTATATGGCTGTGATTAATACGAGATGCAGACAGTAAATAGAATCGATACCCGACACTTGCCGTACGCTGCCGTGTTGAATAATCGATATAATCCGGTCTAATCTGTCCGCGCCCCTCTCCCTGCCCCTTCTCTCCTCTTCCTCCCCATTATTGTTCGTCTTTATCTGCTCTTCTGTTTCTCCATCTCCGCGGAAGAGAAGCTCATGTGTGGGACTCGGGGAGAGGGTGATAAGCCGCACTGTTACCGCTTCGCCTTTTATCACTTCTCTATTTTACGCGAATACCTTTTTTTGTGGGTTGTACGGTTTGGACTTCGACAGAGGGAGGTAGAAGTGGCAATGAGTGGATTTTGTATGTGGGGAGAAGGTAAAGGGATGTTTTTTTGTCTGTGTCATGCATCAGTTTGGTCCTTAGGGTGTGTGTTTGTATGGTGAGGGTACTGAGGATGTTGCGTGTTTGTGTTTCTTATGTTGTGTGGCTGTGCTGTTTTTGTTCTGTGTCTGTGTTACATATCTGTATTCTCCATTTGCTGCTCATCCATGTGGTGAAGACAGTATAGGAAGCCTGAATATTATGTGTCTGTATTTTACATGTATTTGTCTTGAGGGACAAATGGAACACTAGGTGCCTGTGTTGCGTGAATGTGCTTTCTTTACGCTATGTATGCGTAGTTATGCGATGAGGATGACGAGAGATGTGTATGTAATTTATGCAGTGTGGTTGTATACTTTTTATGTCATGCTTATGTTGATTTTCATGAAGTGTGTCTGTGTCCACTGTGTGTCTGTGCTGTCTTTATAACGCGTGTCTGTGAGCTATGGGCAAGGAGAGAAGGCTGTGTGACCGCACTTTTGTTTTGTTTTGTGATGTGATGTGTGTGTGTGTGTGTGTGTGTGTGTGTGTGTGTGTGTGTGTGTGTGTGTGTGTGTGTGTGTGTGTGTGTGTGTGTGTGTGTGTGATGAGGGCAGGTGGAGTGGTGTGTGAGCGGTGTGTTGTCTGGCTGCGGTGATGAATATATAATGCGAGGGGAAGGGGTGTGGTGTGGCTGGTCAGTGGCACATACACGGAAGGAGGTGGGAACGTTTTGCTAGACAGACTGGACTTAAGATCTACGAAATGACTTACGAAGATATTTCCCTCTTACCTGGAATTATGATTTGGCCTTGCTCCTGATATCCACAAAATGACACGCCAGCTTTCCTTTGCACACACACACACACACACACACATACACATACACACCATGAACTTAAAGACATGATTTCTTGCCGTTCACACTTTTTCTTTTGTAAACAGAAAATGAACAAAGGAAGGAAAATTAAATAAAAAATAACTAAATATCCACAAAATGTTTTACGATAATTCTGCCTTTATTACTAAGATTTAACATTTGCTTTACAACTTACAACTGTACTTTACAAAATTATTTACGAAAAGTTTTCCTCCCGTTCGTAAGATGCGACTTTTGCTATATATCCTAGATTCGAGATCCACAAAACGACGTAAGATAATTTTCCTTTCCTACCTAAGATTTCTTTTTGCAGGTGGAACAAGAGGCATGGTAAATTAAGGGACATAATCCAGAAGAGGTCCCTGACACAGACGATGAAATGTGCGTGACATGGATTACGTTTTATAACGATGTAATTAATTTATGGCATTCAGATTCTGCGGCAATAACTCTGAATATTGTATGGCACACACGCACGCACACACGCACGCACGCACGCACGCACACACACACACACACACACACACACACACACACACACACACACACACACACACACACAAACTCCTCAGAGCGATATCAGTCCAGGCAAAAGCGCAAACAATTCATTGCTAACATTAAACTTCCCTAATATCCACAAATATTACTTATACTTCTAACAATAAAAATATCATGCACTAGTTTTAATATTGTACTATAATAAGTACTTTGCGTTTTTTTTTACATAACGCCAGACTATTTTATTTAGCTGATGGTCACTGAAAAAAGCCTGAAGATGTTTTGAATAAATCAGGAACTCCTACAGACTTCGTTCCAGTACTACTATACCCATTTTACGCTAACTTGGTTCAAAATTACCCTCTTTCCATCTTGAGCGCGAGTTGTAACGATAGATTAACACTAGAGTATAGTGCTAGTCACAAATAGGTGCTATGGAAAGTATGTAGAGCCATAGCACTGTCTAATTCTGCCCTTGTGTTACATGAAATAAGCTGCGAAAGGGGAAAAAATTTGGGTCGAGTTAGGTATGAAGAGTTTAATATCCCATTCCTTTTCTCTATCTAGATTAACCCTCCTGAAAGACACACTACTGCTGCCATGGTTGGGACCGAAGTATGCTATGATTAGGACCAAATGAAACCAATGTCTGAATATCATAATGTTGTTTTCACGGTTAGGTTAGGCTCCCTTAGACTTGATTCAGGTCATATCCACGTCTTGTCGATGTAAGATGGATGAGGTTCTCTAATTACCACCTATAAAATTACGTACATCAGTAGCTAAATTCAGGTCTTTGATATCCAGGTAATACAGTATTTTATAAAGAAAAAATACAGTGCTGTGATATAGGAGAGGGAGTCATCCTAGACTTACAGCAAATTCTTCACTCTTCCTCCCTTTTCTTTCCAGCTTAGTCAGATTTTGGTCACGAGTGGGAATCGATTTTATGTCTGTGAATCAGAGCCATTTACCTACCGGGCTCTCAGTCTCTGTACTACTATCCGTCTCTCTTGGATTGAATTAAATAATGTAATGGCAGCCAGGACAAATAAATAAATAAATAAATGTTGTCGTACTGAATGGGTTACTGAGGGAAAAACAATTTCTTAGTAATATTCCTAATTTTTCTCGCACACTGGTGTCTTTTATTTTTCTTTATTAATAATGTTAGCTTTCGATTATTTTATTCTGCTCAGGAAGCGCGCGCACACACACACACACACACACACACACACACACACACACACACACACACACACACACACACACACACACACACCAGGCACAGCGAATGCATATATTACTCCTTGCCACATGGCTAAAATAAACCCAATGGACATTCCTTTATACCTGTAAATACAAAATGATCAACCCCGTCACTCCCCTAAACGGAATAAAATTTTGGCGATGATGAAGGTAGGGTACAAAAGAGCACTGTAATGGAGGGGTTAATGAAGAAAGTCACTGATTCCTTCAGTACGAGGATTTGCTTTGCTAAAAAATTCTAGTGACAGCAAGAATAAAATGTATAGAGATGTCAGTAAAGGAAATTAATATAGGCTGCTTTTTTTTACACACTGTCTACTGGTGGTTTGCCCTAAGATGTCGGAGGTTGTTTGGCAGTTGCACTAATAAAGCCGTCACGCCACTGATGGGGTAAAGGAAGATTACTGACAACCTTCTAAGCTTGGTGTAATTATCCTGTGGTGGGAAGGGCATATCTATTCTGTCTGTTTATCTACCTACCTATCTATCTATCTATTTATCCATCTACGAATCTATCCCATCTATCTATCTATAGGTATGTGTCAGTGGATTTTATGTGTATGAATGAACGTATCATATAAATTATACGTGCAATATATCTACTTTTATAGAAATGCATATATATCCTCATCCGCTAGTGGCAAGAGAAAAAAAATGCGTGTTGATAATAAGTAAAGGCTGCTTCTAAATCCATCTATATGGCAGGTTTCTTATGAGGTGGATAGAATTACCTGGTTGCAACAAGAATGAGGAAAGACATTGTCGTGGTGTGGTGTGGTGTGGTGTGGTGATGTAATGGGGTGTTGTGTGATTTGGTTACGTGTGGTATGGAGTGGAGCAGATTGGGGTGATATGTGATGGCGTGGTGTGGTGTGGTGTGATGTGCTACGGAGTGATATGTATGGAATGGTATGGTGTGGTGTGGTGTGGTATGGTGTGATGTAATGGGGTGCGGTGTGGTTTGGTTACGTGTGGTGTGGTGTGGTGTGGTGTGGTGTGGTGTGGTGTGGTGTCCACCGCGTCATTCTTGTGGTGTGAGGGCCTCTGTGTTTCGTTTATCTGCCTATCATCTCCATCTGGCGTCCTTTCATATTCATTTCCCGGCCCAGTTGAGGAGCCACGCGTCACTACTACAGTCATTTCCCATAAAGCAGTTATCAGTACCTCCTGCCTCTCTCTCTCTCTCTCTCCTTGTTTCCCTTCCGCCGTCCCGTCCTCCCTCCTGCCCTCCCTCCCGTCTCACGCCCGCCCTCCCGCCCGCATCACGCCCACCCATCTCTCCCACCCAGCCTCTCGCCCTCTCTCCCTCCCTCCCACTTCCCCTCCGCCCTCTCTCACTTCTTGCTTTTCCATCAGCTCCCTTTCACCTCCTTAACGCCCTCCTCACACCTTCTCTCCTTCCTCCCGTCCCTTCTCCTCTCTCCTCTCCCTCCAGCAGGTACCAGGAATCAGTGCTGTGTCATTTCCCTCCAGTGGTAACTCAGTCGCAGGTCATATGCATAAAGGCAGCGTCATGCATTGCCAATTTTAGGCCATATTGTAGTTTTTTTTTTTTTTTTTACCTACAGACGATTTTGCTCATCTTAGGGGGAAACCTTATATAGTGAAGGGGTCGGTGGGATAACTAACCGTCCAGTTCGCTCATAAAGTGTCTGTGAAGCTGAATAAAATCACCTTGCAATAACAATCATGAAATAAACTATATGTCATTGAACTGAAGATCCTAAACCTCACAGTACGGTAACCTCTGGATTGTGTCATTCTTGTTACCACAGGAGGATTAAACTCGGCTTAAGTGGATCAGAATCTCTATTAAACCACTCAACGCCCATATTCCTTTCTAAATACACACTTCCCGAAACAGAACAGAATACACGTCGTCGTGGTGAAGCTGTTAATGATTTTTCGTATTTTTAGTTGTCGATACTACCAGACGATTTCATTCAGCTAAGGCGACACCGTAGAAGCGAAAGGGTTAAATCGTCTGAGCGAAGCAGGGATAAAGAAAAGCAGGTATTGTACTGAGTGGGTTATGAATTTCCAACATCTCTCTCTCTCTCTCTCTCTCTCTCTCTCTCTCTCTCCGGATCTACCTCACCTCCCTCCCTCCCTCGCTGTCTCGTCGATATTTCCTCCCTCTCTTTGTTCCCTCCCCCTCCCTCTTTGTCCCTCTCCCTCTTCTTCCTCTCTCTCTCTCTCTCTCTCTCTTTCCCTCTTCTCTTCCACAGCTACTCTCTCTCTCTCTCTCTCTGCTTTCCTTCACCTTTCCTCTTTCCTCCCTCCTTATCTCCATTCATCTTTTCCTACCTTGATCCATTCTCTCTCTCTCTCTCTCACCTCCCTTTCTTGCTCTTTATCTCGCTCTTTCTTTAATATTTCTCCCCTCTCTCCCCATGTCTCTCTCCTTTCATCCTTTCTTCTTTCCTTTCTCCCCTCCTTCTATCCCTCCCCCCAGACTCTCCCTCCTTTCATCCCTTCTTCCTTCCTCTCTTCTCTCCCTCCTTTCATCCCTTCTTCCTTTTTCTCTTCCCTCCTTCCCTCCCTCCTTCCTCTCTTCCTTCCTTCCAACCCTCCCCGCCACCTGTGGAGTCCCGCCGCCCTCCCCGACCGCCAAACCCAAAATATTGAAACAAAGTCAAGAGGGAGGATGAAAGGGGCTTAGGGGAGATGGAGGGGAGAGAGAGAGAGAGAGAGAGAGGTGAGAGAGGGGAGGGGGGGACAGAGACACGGGGTGCGAGTGTGGAAGGGGGGAGCTGTGAATAAGGGGAGTGAGGGGAGAGACGGGGAGACACAAGGGGAGGAAGGAAGAGAGATAAGGAGTGTGAGTGAGAAGAGGGAAGGAAGAGAGGGAGAGAGGAAGGCAGGGAGACGAGGGAAGGGAGGGTGTGGATCGAATGAGGGGAGAAAGAACACTAAAGCTGGATTACGTGGCACTGATGATAACTGGAAAGGACATAAAGACCATATTGCAATTTAATCCACTGTAACTCTCTCTCTCTCTCTCTCTCTCTCTCTCTCTCTCTCTCTCTCATCACCACCACCAGTATTACTACCTCCTGATGATTTTAGCCAACAAGGGGAAAGACCTCTCATAATTAAAGAAGTTAACAAGGGCTGTAACTGACCACTATACTCTTTCCTAAGCTGAATAAAAACTGTAATTGGCTGAAGTGGTTAAGGTGGGTTTAGGAAGTCACATTCACTCTATTTTTCTGCAGATCATTAACAAACCTGATGGAGCCTAGAATGGTTGCTAAAGTAAAATAAATAAAGAGATAAGAATGATTTCGGCAGGTTTAGAACTGATCCTATAATTAGTAACTTCAAATGAATGCCAAGTGTTTACCTCTGGTATTTGCACATCATATTAATGCAACAGTAAGCTTATATCTGGGTAAAGAAAATGAACACAAGCCACGACTGAACGCAAGCCATAAATGAGGCTCAAAGTCAGAAGCTCCCTCTTACAAACACATAATACCTGCAGGGAAATGAATGTAAAGGAAGAAATACTGGGAGACTTAAGAGCTCATGGGATGTGTTTAAGGCAGAGTGTGTGTATTCTGTGTTCCGTGTTCTCATTTCTGTGCTGTGCTGTGTGTGTGTGTGTGTGTGTGTGTGTGTGTGTGTGTGTGTGTGTGTGTGTGTGTGTGTGTGTGTGTGTGTGTGTGTGTGTGTGTGTGTGTGTGTGTGTGTGTGTGTGTGTGTGTGGTCCTGGTGATTGCGTGACTACAACCACTAGCCCAACGCTGGGGTTATAATTTGGCTTCCCCCTCGACCCCTTCCCTTACAACTAACTCACTCCCTCTGGCCCGCAGCGGCTGTATGTGGGTCGCTTCTGATCGTCCCCTCCTTCACACAAACCTTACTTGGTATCAAATAACCACGCCATTTTTACCTATTTTTACAACCAGAATCGGAGAAAGGATCGCGATTTTCTATTTTCACTACCATTATCAGAGAAATGACTGCGATTATCTTTTTTTTAATTTACAACCAGAATCGGAGAAATGGCTGCGATATACACCTTTTTTTTAACACTCCAGGAACATCTTAATACACTGACGAGAATTTGGTACTTGAGCTATACTCCTGCTGTAGTCATATTATTTTATTCAGCTCAGAGGAACCCACAACAGCAGAATGGTTATAAAAAAAATATCTCGAATAACCCTCAGACACTGGAAGGCTTCTCAACTGATCGATAAACTGTTTGTTAGTCAGAATAAAATCTTTTGGCCTTAATGAGCGTCAAATAGTCTGGTAAAAGGGTTAGGATTTAAAGAGACAATCTATTAACAATCAGACCTTGGAAGTTTTCTGGTGGTGAGTAAAACCGGTATTAGCCTGAGTGAAAATATAAACATTTCCCTCAATGTTCAATGGCTTAAAAAATTACCAATGTATTCAGTTACCGCCAGGCGACTCTGTGCAACCAAGAGAAATCCACCAAATCCAAAACGCTAGGATCCACAACCGTAGCGACCTCTTAACTCCGTCCTAAGGGCTGTGTTTAGGAAAGGTGGAGTTGTGGGCGAGTGCCAGCGAAGGACCTGACGCACATCCATCACCCACACCCTCGTTACGCTCACTACTCCGTTTGTTCCCCACGAAAATTATTGTGAGGCTCAGATACTTAGCCTGCATTACGCTGTGTTTACCCTGAGCTACGATGTGTCTGTGTGGTGGGCGGAAGGGGAGTGTGTGTGTGTGTGTGTGTGTGTGTGTGTGTGTGTGTGTGTGTGTGTGTGTGTGTGTGTGTGTGTGTGTGTGTGTGTGTGTGTGTGTGTGTGTGTGTGTGTGTGTGTGTGTGTGTGTGTGTGTGTGTGTGTGTGTGTGTGTGTGTGTGTGTACTGTTTTCTTCTGCCACACCCGGAGATACTTCCAACTTATCTTATTACTTAAATAGACCTGAAGTGGCATTTGGTTTACAGTGGTTATAAGGGAACTCAGGTACAGGAGTAAGTGTCCATGATTTATTGCAGGATTACAGCTTTACAAGACTAATTTTGTTTTTTAAGTAGAATGGATGGGACAGAGGAACGAGCAGTATATTATTTTCTCCACTTGCGAGGAGTACATTCTCTCTCTCTCTCTCTCTCTCTCTCTCTCTCTCTCTCTCTCTCTATCTATCTATCTCTCTCTCTCTCTCTCTCTCTCTCTCTCCACTAAAATTGTTACAAAAGCCATAAAGCAAGATTTTCATTAAGGAGTCATGCATCCTGAGGGTAATGGTCTGTAAAGTAGAGTGGCTCCAGGTAACGCTAGGGAGATGATGGCAAGGGAGTTGAGGACCAGGGAGTTGATGGCCAGGGAGTTGATGGCCAGGGGGTTGAGGGCCAGGGAGGTGATGGCCAGGTATGCCTTGACTCCACTTCTCTGAATACGTGAAGGAAGTGCGGTGATGTCAAACTCACAATCGTCTGCTTTGATCTAAGGACAAAAGCTAAATTTTGAACTTTATCCTTGCTACTTTCAGACGATTTTACTCAAGACTTCTAGTAGTATGGGGGCTTGTGAAGGCTGTTTCTCACCCCTCTGACTCGAAAAGTTTCTCCTGTGGCAAAAAATACAATCACCTGGGGATATCAGGAATAAAACAAACCATGTCAGCAGAGTATAAATTGGGCTGCGATAATGCTGAATGCTTACAGACTACATTTATGACTTTCATGGTGTCGTTGGCCAGGAAATACTGCGGATAAAAAGTATGCTTAGTATTACATCGCTTGAGAAAAACCTAAAGCTTGAGGTTCAACAGTCACACCGTATGGCATTCTAGATGTAAAATTTTTGGAAAACTTATCAATTTTTTCAGCTCGATGCCGTCTTTTTATTTTTGCCTGAGTACAAAGTTTTTTTTTTTCGCTGTTTTTCTTTCCTTTCTTTTTTCTTTTTTTTTTTTTTTAACTCGTATTCTTGCCAGATTATTATATTTATCACATGGAGGATCTCTAGAGGGTGAAGGGCTTCATGTTTTCGGTGTTCTTAACGTTTTCTCCGATCTGTATAACTGGCTGGATTTTGGTACAGGTCCTTCATCTTAATTTGACCCAGATCTTCGTCTTCTTGCAGCATATTTCTCATAGCTTAGCGGCAGAATTAAGACAATACTGCGGCTCTGCATTCTTTCCATAACGCTTCTTCGTGGCTACCATCATACTTTGGTCTTAAGCTATGGTTACAACTCGGCCTTCAAGATGGGGAGGTGGAAATTTTATGCTAAGTTAGAGAAAAAAGACAATATTAACGTGTCAGATTCATACTTCCTTTCGCCGTGGCCAAACTTACATCGATCCCAACATGGTAAACGCTGATACAGACCTACACGAAAGGTTTCACAGTCCTCAGTTGGCTGATCTGGTAACTCCCTAGCCTATGGTTGGATACTCAGGTTTATTTACAATCGATTCTTCGTCGTAACTTTGATTATTTTTTGCGGGAAGAGAGTGCCAAGGGAATAACCTACTCTTACTCTATTTTCCTTGTTTATAACCTACGAAAATTTTCCTCTCGTAATTAAGGACATGACAAGACCCTGAACTTTCCTTTGTCCTTCCAGCAAGAACAAATCAAAGTTACAAGGAAATTATCATAAATCTGCTCGAGAATCCCGCCTCTAGTTCCTACAACACGAAAACGACGCTTATCAACAGAGGCTTGAAAATCTACTGCAAAACACGAACTTCAGAGGAGAGCGGACGTTGGTACCGCCAGGGAATCACCTATTTTATCATTTTTCATAGATCACTTAAAACTTGAGAAACAAGCATTCTCTTAACTAAGGTTTATATAGGATATTTTGACGCTTCCTGAATGCATTTATCAAACTTTAGATACTTTAATTTCTTGACTCTGCGGTAGGTGTGTTAACGTATTAGCCACAACTGTGAAATCAATCCACCGTGCCTCATTGTACTCCAAGTTTTACATTTGTGAGTCTAGGGGGAAGAGGACACATTTAATGATATAGTACTTTGGCGGAATCCGGTGAGATTGGGAGGAGGTCTGGCGCCCTTTTCTTTATATATTTTCCACATTACACCTTCGTAGTCTCATATATGTTATTTTTTGTCACTCTAATAGCGACATACAGTGGTTTGCATAATATACAGGAGAATATTAACCCTCTCCTGCCCGGAACAACTCAAGATCCGTACCCTAGTTAATGCCAAGATATTTAATTCAGCTAAATGAGTCACAGGAGCCTGGGTATAATGTGGCATGTGTAAAAATAATCTGGTAAGGACGAGACACCAGTCAGTCTCTAAGCCGTCAGGAATACGACTCCATGTCACGCCTTGAATTCAAAGGTCTTCAAATTACTCTGTGAAGCCTTCTATGGTGCCCTTGTAAACCTGGGGCGGGGGGGGGGGGAAGCAAATGCAGAATCCATGAACCAAACCTCCACACTCTTCCCAGCAATGATGATGATGATGAAAAAATTGGTATATTGTATTTATTTCTTATTTTTATGTATCCTGCCCTGGGTACAAATTAAACAGTCTCTTCCCTGAGGCTCAACAGTGCTTCTTGGCGCAGCAGATGGCAAACACACACACACACACACACACACACACACACACACACACACACACACAAACTCGTTCCTAAACTGCCGTGGCGAGATCATCACAGCTTCCCAACACGTGAAGGACGGAGCCAGCCTGAGTTTCAAGAGGACGCAGGGGCAGCCACAGGACGCTTGGGATGCGATGGTAAACAATAACACAAATCAAACCAGGGATTTTTTTTTTTTCAGTTTTGTCATCTCCTGAGGATTATATTAACTCAGGATCGAACTGAAGGGGTTAGACACAGCCTTTATAAATCCTTTCATTAAGAGAGGCCTTCCCTAAAACTAAAAATGAAAATCTGGTAGCAAGAGTACACTAAAAATTACGTTTACAAATCACTGATAAATAAAGAACTACATCTCTTTCCTGCGTTTCCCTCCCATCCTCTTTACCCACATGAACAGGTTTCGCTTCCTCTTACCTATGTTCCCACGGTGATGTCCTGTGCGTCCCCTTTGGTTTCAGTAGAGAACACCATTTACTTACTGCAGTACATGGGAGTTGTGTCTATTTTCTCAGTACTGTTAAAGAAATGATCCAGTTACACAGAGATTTCAGGATTCTTTTCATTCCCTCCTCTCTGTGTTCGCACGCTGAGAGAGAGAGAGAGAGAGAGAGAGAGAGAGAGAGAGAGAGGGGGGGGGTGAAGTGCCCTGGTAGTGGTTGTGGTGGTGATACATAAGGCGCTCGAGGGTTCCGCCAACACAGCCATTAATAACAAGTCTGATTAACAAAGCTGGTATTAGCCTTTACTTCACTGCCTCTCCGGACCATTCTCCATCAGGCACAATGTCTATAATCTAGCGTAATTTGCTAATCCCGCTGCTTTACTGCCGAGGAGATGGGATGCTACGGGACCCACGGCTTGAGAACCTTCATTTGCATAGTGTATTTGGGCTCTTTTGTGGCTACTTTCTCCCCCTCCCCCCATCTCTACTGGAAGTGTTAGTTATGCTCAGTACTTCCTTGACGGTCATGAAACCATATCAACACTTCAGTGAGGTCATGCTGGTGTTGTTGTGGCCCCAGGCTCATCTAAATGCGAACCCAGTGGACTGCAGGTTGAAGTTCCCTTCTCCTCCAGCCCACTTTCCTTCTTTTGGGTGAACAGAGAGTGAGTTGAGGGACGTCTGAATATCCAGCAGTGGAGCTGGCCTGTTATATCTTGCCACTGCGTGAAGGCGCCCCTCACCAGCACCATGAAATCTTGCTAATCCTCCCAACAGCATTTTATTTGGTAGGAAGTAAAAGTCAGGAAGATACTGCATCATCTTAACATCCCATAGTCAGTTGAGGTGGGAAAATAAAGACAGTTTCTCTTTGGTCTCACCTGAAACTCGAATCTAACGGAATAATAAATCCTCAGTATACTCTCCCTCCTCGTGTGCCGTGATGAGCACGAGGGTTTTTGCAACACACATGCATGTCGGTGGGACTGTGCAAGGAGAAGAGTTCCTACCCCACACAATCTCTTGTTTTGCCGGCCTTCAGGAGAACGAAGGAAATAGTGAGTAGAATCATCGCCTTGATCCCAGGAAGAAATCTGCTGTGCTTTATAAATAGCTTCGTTATTCATCTCAAATTTCCAATAATTAGGCTTCTTTGTCACGAGTAGTGATGCTGACATGTCATCTGGTCACCGTAACACATCACATCGTCAAAGAAACTGCACATGTTTGATTTATCAGGCTTTGATAATGATTTTAATGATATACTGACAATATACAAGACGACTGTGATGAACAAGAAGTAATGACAAGAGTGAACGTGAGGCAGTACGTGGGAGTGGTGTGGTAGAGGCAGCCAGTAAAGTGTGGCGAGGAAGTAGGTGTCAACCTGTGAATCAGACCGCCACAAAGAAGCAGCTCGTAAGGGGCTGAAGCCGCCACAGAAGGGCGCGAGGCGGCCTCTGACTTACGAGTGAGTGGAGCCATCACTGCGCCTCGCCCATTGTGTCACGGACAATAAATATTAGGTAATGGCTGAAACCGAACCCTCTCGTTAACACTATCTCTGTAACCCGAAGCTGGGCGCGGGGCTCGGCCAGATATGGCTATCGTCAGTCGGACCCATTGTCAGCCACAGACCAGGTTTTACTGCCGGGAATCGTCCTCTCCCACCTAACAATGTGAAATAGAATATGGTAATGGAGGAGCTGCTAGGACCAAATCAGGGTCTTAATATGTCACGGTATATTATGGACAGGGCGACCACTGGCTTCGTTTTCTAACTGGCTGTGATAAATCTGAACAGTAAATCTTGCCGCAGAGAATTTACCAAACTCTAACAAATCTTTTAATGACACTTATCATCATCCTATGAAAAAAAAAAAAAACAAGCCTTATTTAATCCTCTCATGGTCGGGAAAACTCCAGTAATTTGTTGCATCTAATGCCATAAACTGTGTTCACCTGGGAGTGAGTCATAGGGGCCCGAGAGTGTTAATAGTTGGATTTTCAAATTAGTATTCACACAGCTTCATCTCACTCTACGATGAAAAACTAAAGCTGTCCAGGTAATTCACAGATGAAGTGCACGACTGGAGAAGCGAATGGTGAGAGAGATAGAGGAAGAAGGGTTATCTGAGGCTGATAGATGATGGTGTTTTGCCTCCTGTGACGGGCAGAAGGGAACTGAAGAATGAGTGAAGAGGAACGGATGATATGAGGATGAAAATGAAGAAAGGAATGAAGGATGAGAGAAGCGGATGCGATGATAAGGGAAGGAAAATGAAGAGAAGTGTCAAGGATTTTTTTTTTTTTTTTATGTGTCCGGCACTGGGCAAAGGCATCAGGGCCTATATCTCGGGGGCAGTAGCCTATCCCAAGGCCCAGTAGTCCTCCCACACCTCCACATGTCACCACTTCGGCGCTAACACCCACCGTCCATATTGAATACATGCTAGGGCTGTCTCATACAGGACTGGTGTATTGGTATTAGCGGGGGTATTTTTACATGTCGGTGGGTCATCTGGTAGATCAGGAAAGTCTGCTTTTTATGAAATTCAAATCCTTAAACTGTTCCCTGCCCCCGCCGGGATTCGAACCTGGGTCCCCATGAGGACTAAAGGCCGCCTCTCTACCGATTCAGCCACCACCTCCCCCAAGAGAGAAGAGGAAAGAATAACATAAGGAGGAAGATGAAGAAAGAGGTTAAGGAAAGGGATGCGTGAGAAGAGAAAGGGAAGGGAGAAAATATGATGCTCTGATTTCTTTGATGAGAGTAAGAAGGAGTGAGGAGGAGAGAAGACAATGGAGGAAGTAAGCAGGAGATCGGAGAAAGAGTAAAGTGAGAGAAGGCCAAGGGAAGGGAGATATGGCGGTACTTTAATTCCATCGATGGGTGGAGGTAGGGATGATGCATGAGAGAAGAATGGAGGGATGGAGATGGAGGAAGGAGTGTAAGGAAAAGGGTGATGTGGGATAACTGAAACGGAGGGATATATAATGGAAAACATAATCATAGGGAAGGAAAAAATAAAAGGAAGGGGACAGAAATATAGAGAACTGAAGAATATATAATGATGAAGAAGGAAAAGAAGGAAGAAGGAAAAAGGATGAAGGAAGAAGGAGGAGAGGATAGAGATAGTGAAGCGAAGAAACAAAGTTGATAACAAAGGAGAAAGAAGAGAGAATGGAAGGGAAAAAGGAGAGGTACTCGTACAGGAAAGAGGAGAATGATAGGAGACAGGGAAGAAAGAACAAGGAAGGAGGGAGAACAGGGGTGATGCGAAGGTACCCCTGGTATTTAAAGGCCTTCCTGGAACTAATTTCTGTATATTTTCCTTTAGTTGTTATTTAACTTGGCAGGAAATCAGTGCCACTATTAAGACTCGCTGTGTGTAAGTGTTTAGGGCAATTCTACTGTTCCATTCCAGCTTCCACCAGACGAATTTTATCTGAGTACGAGTAACAGGAGCCTGAGAGTGTTTATACCGGTACCATTAACCATCTCATGGCCGAGACAACTCCTTTTTTCTAAATAACGCCATATGATGTTATTCAGGTGGGAGTGAGTCTTAGGAATCTGAGCGTCAACATTACCAATTCAGTAGTGACATACTAAAATCACGTATAATCAGAAATGACCTTCAGTGCATCTTTTATCCTGGTAAGGTTTGTCCACGAATTCCATAAAACGTAGTCTTTTTAAGAGGCCATTATTGTGTTCATTCTGTTCAGTATCATTCTCTTCCCTCTCTCACTGAACAAACATTGACACCCGCTTTAAAGTTTTAGCCACTACTTGAGAACAAAGTAAATATCTAGGAATGAGAGGGTCCAGAGTTACTTACATTCGACGTTAACGACAAACCAGTGTTTGGTGATCAAGTGTGGGCAAACCTCGATCCCCACACCCATATTTGCAGAAGGCGACCACCGACTCTCTCCTCTTGACTAATGGTATTTGTACGTAGCAGCCTCGACGGATAATATTTTTCCCGCCACTTAAAACCTCCTTACATGTATTAATGAAGACAGGAGGGTGTTGCATGACAGGCGGTAATGGGTGTCTCGCTCTCGTTGTCCCATTTGATAATTCGCTCCACATCGCCGCCTTGTGGACATTACTGCATTATATCACGCTCGGACAACAAAGCCGCAACGCCGCGCCCGTGAGTTGCCACAGTTAATAATAAATGCGGCAGTACGATGACACATTTCCACCGCATACACACGCACGAGGGCTGTTTCACTGGGCCGTCTCCTCAGTGTCTTGCCTGGGGGTAATGGCTTTTATGGCAGCAGAGGAACCCGCTAATGTGCTGATAAAGGGTTGAAAAGTAGCTACTGCCGTGTGAGAAAGGTGCCTCGTGTGTTCTGTGTTGGTCACGTCCCCCCCACCCCCACACACACTTACGAAGTGGACAGATATTGCGTTTGTGATACAGTGTTGCAACCCATTACAGCATAGAGGACAATCCGTGGCTTACTGGAGACAACTATACGTTTTGTAACAGCTATAATACTTGCTGTGATGAAATCTGGTCACACACACACACACACACACACACACACACACACACACACACACACACACACACACACACACACACACACACACACACACACACACACACACACACACACACACAGAGGGAGAGAGAGAGATAGACAGATATCATCTCATCTCATCTCATCAGCCGTTTGAGTGTCCATTGCAGGACCGGCCTATCCCGACCGAAGTGGGGACGGTACAGCCAGTGTATCTCTACCAAGTGGCTTAGGCTGTCTGGTAGAGATTGTATGTAGGGTGAGAAGTGCTTGTGAGTGTAATTGTAGTGTTGGAGTGGCTTTGGATGTGTGTGTAGTCTGTGAACCAAGTGTAACTGGCCCGCGCAAGCCAACTGGGTGTAAGCATACTTTATAGTATGCGACACTGGTTCAACCACAGCACCCCTTGTGTCCCCCAATGCAGTAAGTGGCCTGAAGAACGCTCTCAAAGTTTATTACCCTGGCAGGGCGCAAACCTTCGTTCTTCAGTGTACGAACACGCACACTTTACCACTCTACCACAAAGGCTCCATATATATATATATATATAGATAGATAGATAGATAGATAGATAGATATACAGATATATATACTGTATATACACATATACCATCTGACAAGCACCATCACCTACACCACCTGACATACACGTCACACCACCTAAATGCCACAGCATTACTTGACATCTATCAGGTATGTCAATGGCATCCAGTCTTTCACCAATGGTGTGCTCTTTAATGTCAGCCCTAGGTATATGTGTATCCCAAGTTTCTTTGTTTTTCCAAGCGTAAATAAAAGATCAGAATCTGTAACCTTTCTTCACTGCAACAATATAACGGGAACGTTTTCTGTAATGCACAAAAAATTTTGGGCAATGTTGTGATGAAACTAATAGCGTAGTATTTAAAATTACCTCAATAAAGAACATTGCTACAGAGAATACTAGGTTGGGAAGGCCTTGTGCCGTGATCATCTGTACTTTTAGGTTTCATCATGCAGGTATCCAGACTCGTTTTGTCGTACTTCTGAGTGAGATGATCTTCAACGAAACTATAAGCTGACTGTACAAGGACTGCCTGTCATCCACATCAAACATGACTGACGACGGGACATGGAACTGAAGTTATCATTGCATGTTAAAAGAAAAGGGATTGAACTAGTAAAGAATCCAAGTAGAAATTATACGAAAAATCTGAAGGGCCCACTTGCACCCAAAGCCATATCACTGTGGCCAAGCTGGGAACCACAGGCCAACACCATCTAACTAAATCCGACACACCAGCTGATATACACCTTTACACCAACTGACATGGCACCACAACCACCTGACACACCACCACACAACCTACCTGACACATACAGCGGGCCGGTGGAATCAAATCACCGCTACAAATACACACACACGAGAATTTTATCCATTACAGTATTGCATGCAGTTGCTGACAATTAAGCTCACAATTTACGTAAACCCTGAAACAGCGTCCTCTAATCCCGCCAAAATGTATATGTTTTTGCGTGTACTGGATCCCTTTGTGCCGGCCATCACACGCAAAATTCCGCAAAGCGAGAATGGGAGAGAAAGGAGATGAAAGTTGGCGGGGACAATGGGTATAGACGGCAAATGGTCAGCGGGTAGCCAATTACTCATGGGCAGTGAACAGGAACAGTGAGGTAGCAACGACTGCACTGCACTACACACACACACACACACACACACACACACACACACACACACACACACACACACACACACACACTTCTCCTATTCTCTCACATACACTATCCACCATCGCACACCCACTTGGCATTCACACACATCATCTCTCAACACACTTGGTCTCAGCATAAACACTCACATATAGTACATACACACTGCACGCCCACATTATTTGCTGTCATACTTACCCACGCCAACACTTGACTCACGCAATCACTCTTCGCACGCAGCTCATCCACTCTCCAATTCCTGCACTCACATTCACTCACACTGCATCATTCTAACTCTTACACTCATAATCTGTCCCTACACTTATAGGTCTATTAATTCTCACACACTCACAAATATTCCCACTTTACACCATGACTCACACGTTTTTTCCTTAATTAAATACTCTCTTCTGAACCTCTATTCTCACCCTTGCTCTAACATCGCATATTCCTCATGCAACATTCACACCTACTCATACTTCCGGGCTCAGAAACATTCCCACTTTACATCATTACACTTACCTCTTGTCTCCTCATCAATTATTCTCTCCTGAAACCCTACACATCCCTGAAGTTCAGTATCATCCTCTTTATTTTATTCCTGTTAGCTTCAGACGACCTCATTCAGCATATATGGTCCTTGCCTACCATTGTTCATCATCATCATCATCATCATCATCGTCATCACAATCATCATCATTCCAACATTCATTCCTACCAAAAGATGTAGTTTATTGGTACAAGTATAAAATGACTAGACAGATGCAGGAAACTGAGAGCTAGAATACTGGGAGTCGCTAAAGTCTATGTGAGTAAGGCACCTAGCATCCGAAAAACCTTAGGGTGTGACCGACTGAGTGGGCCGCTCCAAGAGATGCTCCAGTAAAAAAATCACACACGATATGGGTCGATGAATACCCCTGATGCCAATGTCTACCGTGTAATTTGCTGAGGTGTAGCCAGCTGTAGGTGTAATGGTGAAAGTTGCCTGTACAGGGAGGGAGAAGCCACGTAGTAACTCATCTGACGCCTTGTTAATATCACTCCCCCTCTGTGACTCCGTATTAAACGCTTATTGAGAACTACTCGATGTCTGGCACTCAATAAGGCTTTTAATTAATGTTTCCATCTATGGCTCTTGTGTTGTGTCCCATCTCACAATGATTGATCAAGACGTCGGGAGAACGCCACAAATTAATATGCTCCTCAGTTTCCATCAGAATTTCTGCCACTGAGAACAAATATAGACGTTCGGATAGTCACACTGACGACTGACCAATTATCTGACGCATCAAATGAATGAAAGGTCGATTGACTAGGTAATTGAGTCGCTGATTGCATTAGTAACTCGGTGACTGTCTCGATAACTAAGCGAGCTCCAGCCACCCCCAGCGGTCGGTGTCGCTGCCTTTGTGGGCCGGCACACCCTGACGCCACGGATCTGCCTGGGTGTGGGATCGCATTGTAGCCCCGGGGGAAGTGACAGGGCGGCTCTGAGAGGATGCCACGGCTTCTGGGAACGTATTCATGAACTTTCCTGAGCCTAAGTTGCGTTCCACGGCTTTGGGAATGTATTCAAGAACCTTCCTAAGCCTAAGTCGCGTTTGTTTATGTTTTCGTCCTAATTCACACAGCTACCAAACACTGCACAATCAAACAACAGTAAACGGTAAGCTGAAGAGAGATGACAAAACTACATTACTTCTGACAACATTTAAGTGCAATGGAGACTTGTTTATCGTGGAAATTGCCCAAGATCCATTATGAATACGGTCCCTGATGTCCCCACGGCTCCTGGTCCGTATTTATAAAGCATCTTCAAATTTTTAGGTAAGTCTCCATGGCAATTTTATTCTGGGAGGTAATTTTGCTTGCTCGCATTTTTCGCATTTACATTTATTCTAATTTGGTGGTGAAGTGTATGCTTTCTGTATAGGTGGGGACAAAAATATGAACCTGCAGTCGTATACGCAAGCTCAAGAGAGTTTATGAATTCCATGAGCGTCTTGGATGACTCTGGAGGGGAGCTTTGCCCGTCCGATGGTGCAGGGAAGGAGCAGCTTGTTCCTCGGCTCATTGTCACGGCTAATGAGGACCTGCCCGCCGACACCACCGGCCTGACACCAGCCCACGACACACCGCCTCTGCTGCCACACCTGGACGCCACACTGTTAAGATATATCACAGCCGGGGTTGCAGCAGTATGTCTAATTATACCCGCATATGGAAATGCTTTTTAATGAGAGGATACAACAGCTGCAGCCCGACTTGGCTCGATTCAAGTATGAACACGGACAGAACATATGTATGGGAAGGTGAGAAGAAGGTAGTCGGGCCAGAACTGGTATATCTCCCCCTGATCTTGCTATGTGTATACGCATATGTTCCCACTCAAGAGCGTCCCCCAAACGTGAGAATAGTGTCACACCAACCAAGTCACCGAGTGGTCCCTTCAAGAGCACTGAGACCGTATTTATCAAGAATTTTAACCAATTTGAAGGACAGACACGGCTTGGCTGCAGTTTACTGTTATCAGAAATAGTTTTGTTTTTCGTCCTCTTTCACCTCAGTAGTAGCCTTAGATGTGAAGTGTTATGGTAGGCGTATGGGTACAGAAGAGAGTATAAACAAATGATATCATACGCAACCCCAGCTCGAGAAGGATTGTAAATATGCATCCTGGTCCCTCCTCCTTGCTCCTTTACCCTCTTGCCCCCTCCTTCCCCCTCCCCAGCCGGTCACGCGTCGGTGAGGGGGACGTGTGTGCAGCTCTGATTTGTTTGATTGCACACACCACGCCCCCCTCATTAAATGTCATTACCAGCTGGCCCATGAACATTTACAATTATACAGGCACGACAATATGGCCCACTTTATCATTAATGTTTATGGCTCTTTCATCATAACCAATTGATAATTACTGGAAAAATTGTTCCTTTGTTAGTCTCTCTAATGATGATAATTGAAAAGATATATGACGCGCCATTAGACACCTAAAACTCTGCTTTACCATACAAACATCAATCAGGCCCAATAGCCTTGAATGACTAATTGTGAACCACAGGTAATTCATCCTTCTGTGGCTCGTATATGTTCAGTCCCACTGGTATTACTCACTAAATCATATTAACCAGTTCAATATTTCTGTTTTACTGATTTATGCTTGTTACTCCGGCCGCTCTTATTCAGCTTTGGGGAAACTCCTGTAGTAAAGAGGTAAATGAAGGCAATATCTGACTCCCCCAGTTCAAAAACTTGCTCCAGCGCTGAAAAAAGCTATCTGGAAACATCAGTACAACAAAATATTCTTAGTATGAAGTGGTTAAAGAAATCAAGCAGAATAAAAGATAACAAGATATAGTATAGCCTCTCTCAATATTATACGTGTGTGTGTGTGTGTGTGTGTGTGTGTGTGTGTGTGTGTGTGTGTGTGTGTGTGTGTGTGTGTGTGTGTGTGTGTGTGTGTGTGTGTGTGTGTGTGCTGTTAATGACATCTTACCGTCATAGGAATTTATTACAAAGCCAAGATAGCTTTCTAATGCAAGTAACTTTAAATAATGGAAGTTCAAAGTCCTACATGAAACGAATCAGATAAGTATTATGCCACTAACATGAAACAATTAACCAACAATAATATCCCATCACCACCTACAGCAGCCCAGTCCACATACAGAACTACATGTTAATAGGGGCAACGAGCATTCCACACCAGCAAAAACTGACAGACTAAATAAAAACCATGACAAGGAAATAACACACCCGTTGCTTGAGAACCGAGCACGCAAAAAAGGGCGCGTGCTGGAGCTAGGATGAAGGTAGAGAGAGGAATGGGGTGTTATTGAATTTATTATCGAAGTGAAACTATTAAACTCAAGAACCTACATATAGAAGATTCACAGAAACATTATCACCATTATCATAACTTAATTTCCCATATTCTTATTGGGAGGGGATAATGTTTTCCCTCAGGTTAATAAATTCCGACAGCGGTACCAAGAATAAACTGCCTTCGGTCTAAAAGGTTAGTTTCTTTGGGGACACCAGTTATGGGAGAAAGGAAGTCCCCAGTATGATCTCCCACTTTCCTGTGCCGTTCGAGGGGCAGTGCTGCTTACAACTTAAGTGCTGGGCGGTGAATTTGCCACATTACTACGCCAGTATGGGGTTTTGCCCGGCTGTCAGAGCAAGTGTCTCAACAGCTTAAGTATTTCACCAAAGTCAGACACAGGGCCAGGGAGAGGTATCACAGGCGAACTTACGATCAGTTCCTTCACGTAGCTACGATTTTTTTTTTCCCAGGATGAATTAGAGACATAGGAATATTTTGCACCTTTCATCCCCTGTCCCTAACTTAATCTATCCTAACCTAACCTAACCTGACCTAACCCTAACACCCTAACCAAATTTTACCTAACCAAACAATAGGTAACTTTATCTCACCTGACCTCCCCCAACTAAACCTAACCTAAACTAACCAAACCTGACCCTAACACCAATGCCTAATTTTACCTAATCCACCCGAACGTAACCTTACCTAACCTATCCTAACGCGACCTGAGCAGCAAACCTGACCTAACCTAACCGATACACTCCTGGAGAAGAACGTTTTCAACTCGACTACACCTCGGAAATTTTCCTTACCCTTTCACTCATAACTGCCAAAATAACATGAAAATTTCTCCTTGGGCTCATCTCCACACGTCAAAAATATTCCTGTCTTTCTCATATACCGCAGTCTCTTCCTACATCAGCGCTACTAGTTTGTTTTAAAAAATATGAAGGCTTTTTTTACGAGAGGTTAGAAAGCTGCTGCAAACATGGGAGCAACTGGCAAATCGGAGTTATAGAGAGAATCTTAATGGAAGTTTATCAGGATATTTTCTGTAAGATATAGGGGACTTAATAATAAAAACGAATGTGAAAGAAATACTAATTAAAATGAGGATTTATTTACTTTCCTTTAGGGTGAACAGCACAAGTTTTATTAATTTATTTATCTACCTTACAAATAACAATTACGTATGGACTGAAGTGTGTGAATTATGAAACTATTTTATTCTCTGTAATTCTGCTTACGAAATACAAGACTAAATGACTGATCGATTGATTGATTGATTTACACTGCCAGGTCTGTCCCCACCATACCCCTTGACCCGCCTTCCCCCCCCCTCCCCCTCACCCCCTAAAAGCACTCTGTTGTCTCTTTGGGGGAGGCGGTGGTCTAATGGCAAGCACATCCATCTCCTAAATAATAATATCCGAAGTTCTATTTTCGAGCCGGTCAGACTGGTGAATTCAGTCTGCTTTCCCTAGTCCCTGTTCACCCAGCATTAATATTGGGGACCTGTGCGAGAAGTCAACTACCTGGGATCGTGTTCTGGGGAATGACTGAGACTAAGCATATAATGAAAAAATGATTGTCAGTCATAATACCCTTGTGTGCAGAAGACTGGTATTAATCTAAGGCTTCTTCTTGCTATTGTCTGGTCCAGCGGTCTCTGTCGCGGTGGTGCATCGTCGCCACGGGACAAAATGCACATTAACGAGTGATGAAATATGCAGAGGACAAACAGGAGGACAACGGCGGGCAGTGGGGGGACAATGACGCCGGGCGGGTAATCTACACAACGTAAACACAAAATATATTGAAGAACAGAGAGGGCAAACACGGCCTAATACCGGCCATTGTTCGGACCGGAGACACAGGCATTGTGATCTATTGGGCCCTTATTGATTCACGGTTTAGCCCTGCTTGTTCACTCACGGCTGGCTCCGGTGCTGAAGAGAGTACTGACTGGGTGCTGAAGAGTGCTGACTGGGCTGCTGACAAGCTAGAACCTATAAACTCGTCGGCGGAGTAATATACTGAGCAGTGCTGAGGTTCTGCTCTATTTACTATAACGTCTGGACTGCTGATGTGCTGATCGACTTAACGAGATGCAAAGTAAAATGCCGGCTGAGATGCCGAAGAGTGCTGAGTGATGACTGGCCTACTATGATGCTGTCTGGCCTGCTGATGTGCTCTTGTCTCAACGAGGTGCTAAGTAAAATACCGGCTGAGATCCTGAGCAGTGCTGAAGCGCTGACTGACCTACTGCGAAGCTGTCTGACCTGCTGACGTGCTGGAACACTCACTGAGGTGCAAAATAGAACGCTGGCTCCAGTGCTAAGGGGTGCTGATGTGCAGACTGATATATTTTGATGTTTGACCCATTGGAGTGCACATATCCCCAGTGCTGAGGTGCTGACTGAGTATCCATTGTAGCTGATGGAGAAGTGCTGATTATACTGCTTAGATTCTTAACCACTGCTAGGCTGGTGACTGGGAGGGGAGCCGAGAAAAGGAGGATTTTGGGTGGAAAAAGTGAGAATGTGTGAAACTGTAGGGCAAGGTAAAAGATGACAATGAATGTAAATAAGAATGAAAGAGGAGGGAGGGTGGAGTGGAACAGGGAGAGGAAGGGAGAATGGGCGGGAAGGGAGGGGAAAAGAGGGCGTGAATAGGGTGGGAGGGTGTGGGAATAATGGGACGAGGGAAGTTTAGTGTGTGTGTGTGTGTGTGTGTGTGTGTGTGTGTGTGTGTGTGTGTGTGTGTGTGCCCTTTTATCCTGGAGCACAACAGAGCGGTGGTGTGTTTGCCAACATTCCTGCATTTGTGTTGTGTCGTCTGTTTATACACAGGGGCGAGTGTACGCCAGGAATTTTGGTTCACAGGAGACGAGTTAGGGACAGAACCTTCAAATCTGGATATATTTTTACCTTCGTTTTAACAAGAAAGAAATAACTCCTTATAAATATGAATGAAATGAAAGTAAAATAGAGGCAGGGAAGAAAGGTTGCTGGTTCTTTGAAAGCAGTGATAAGAAACAGGGAAGTGAGCATGGAAGTGAAAAAGTTACTACATGACAGTATTGTGATACCAACTCTAACGTACGGAAGTGAAGCTTGGACGTTGTTGGAAGGACACAAGTCAAGAGTGAGAGCAGTGGAAATGAGTTATTTAAGAGGAGCCTGTGGAGTCACATGGAGAGACAGGCTGACGAATGAGGATATAAAGGAGCGTTGTGGTGTTGATGTGGATGTGATAGGAAGCGTTATGAGGAACACACTGAGGTGGTTTGGCCATGTGGAGAGGATGGAGGGTCAAAGACTGACGAAGAGAGTGTATGTGAGTGAGGTGGAGGGGGAAAGAGGGAGGGGGAGGCCGAGGATGAGGTGGAGAGGTATATGAGAGAGGGGGGTGTGAGTTGGGAGCAGGGGAGTGAAATGGCGGGGGACAGGGCGACTTGGAGGCGATTTGTTTGTGGCCACCCCAAACGGGATTGAGGCGTCTGGCAATAGTTAGATAGATAGATAGAAAATAGAGGCGTCGTCTTCAGTAGCTGATTGTCCTTCAATAATTAAAAATCTTGTGTACCTCTGAGATCAGTGAATATTTACTAATCCAGAACAACCATACTACGAAGGTTCAATGTTGGAAATCATACGAAAAGTTCCGTCCTCCTCAAATAGGGATCCAACTTAAAATTAATACAGATCCAGCCAGCCCATGGTCACTATTTCTCAGAGTTAATGATAAGAATGTCTGGTTGTAATTTCACCGCCCCTGAAACTCTAGAAAGTACAGCGTCTTGGCTTAAACTAGTGAAGCAAGAACAAAGTGAAATATACGTCATCAGAGTGAAGGGATTAAGATGCAACGATGGCAGTTTAAGACCAAATTAGTGTGAGAGGAATATAACAAGCCTCCCAAACCCACAAGCTTTCGGGGCCCAGCGAGCCGGTCTGTCATCACTCACACAACCTCGCTCTCAGATGAATTTTCAATGGCATAATGAAGCCGATGGGAAGTGGCCATTATGTGTCTGACAACCGAGGAAACCGAATTGCGTTTTTTTGCGCGACCTTCATGAAGCATTTATAAGCACTCTCATGTTTTCACCCCAACACGTTCATTGTTTCCCCCCCGTTGTAAGTTCCGCTGGTTTTTGCTCACGAGAACTTTGCATCAATCACACGAGCAAAAAGTTACCGTGACCGAGTGAGGCGGGGAGCTGAAATGTAAGGCAGAACGCTCAGCTTAGTAGCACAATAGCACTCAAATGGGAAATTCTTTGAAAGTAAAAACCTGGAGGGTATGCTGAGGTCCCGTTCCATTCACGTGTACATTAACCCCTTCACCACGAGAGGGCTGCCCTAACCCCATCAGCAGTTGTACCCATTCTATTTCGTTTACTTTTTTTTTTTTTTAGATAATGTTAGATGACTTAGTCTCAGCTGGGACAGACTGGTACATATAGGACAGAATGGGTCACATGGGACACACTGGAAAACACGATGCAAACTGGGACACATGGGACACATAGGAACACATGAGAGAGACTGACACACATGGTACAGTCTGGGACACATGAAACAGCCCAGGACACACGGAACATACTGGAACAAATGGGACAAACTGCGACACACTAGCACACTATAATTATTCTACCTAAACATGGCGGGAATTTTTGTCCCGTGAATCAATAACTTTTAAAGACAATACTTCGGTTCTACATCCTTTCCAAAATATATTCTAGTGTTAACCTCTTTCTACAGCTCAGTGTTGAAGGTGGAGAGTTGGCAATTTTAGGGCAGGTAAGAATGAACAGAGTGTGGTAAGATGTGTGTTAGAGAGGACAGAGGGTGACTTAGTACCTTCAGTAACATCAAGCCCTACCGACCCTGTCATGTACTGATGGTGGTGGAGAGTGAGGGAGTGACTCTGTGTGTGTGTGTGTGTGTGTGTGTGTGTGTGTGTGTGTGTGTGTGTGTGTGTGTGTGTGTGTGTGTGTGTGTGTGTGTGTGTGTGAGGGGGGGGAGGAGACAGGCACGCTACCCACACAAAAAAGACAAAAAAAATGAAAGTGTCCCTTCCAGACATGCAATATTACCGCACCAAAAATACACTCTGAATTTGAGGGTTAAGCAGGATAATTCACACTGTATTGACTGTTATTTGTTGCGCTATAAATGACCGCCGGAGAAAAGTATGCCAATTGTCGATATCCAAGAGGCAAGAAATAAAAAAAATCGCTCGACTCGTTTGCATATAGATTGCTGAAGTGGTATGGATGTGGTATGGAGGAGCTAGAGCGCTGAATCATGCTTAGTGCCGTGTGCAAAAGGAAGAAGAAAACCAAATTTGTGGCTGACACATTTCTCAGCTTTGTCATTAGGTTGAAAAGGTCCATTTTTACAGCACTGTTGACTGGGTAGTTTTGGGTGTGTTTTTAGTGTTGCGTGTGGGAGTTTTTTTCTGTTTTGCTCTCTCTCTCTCTCTCTCTCTCTCTCTCTCTCTCACACACACACACACACACACACACACACACACACACACTATAAAAATAATGAGAAAATGAGTACTCACAGTTGTCGGCCGTAGGTTCACCCTCCTTTGCTTTAATTCTTACCTTTAATAAGAGAAAATAGACTTTACTAATTTTCACTGCTAAAAAAAAACTCAATACTAACACTTGTACCAGAGTAGTGCATGGTAACTTCGAGTGTCATAAACATCTAAACACTTACATGTTGGGTTTCTTCGTCATGAGTCGCAACGTCTTCAAAAAGTAAACACTCCTCTCTCCTTAGTACTGGTCAGTGTTCTATTTCATTTGGGCACTAATAACGATGGCCAGCCTCTGAATCTGCGTTAGTGTTCTTCCTTATGGTACACCCAGATTCCTGTATATTTTGGTGATAATCCCGTTTGGTACTTGTATAATGTAGTTAATCTTCAATATTTACGAAGACTGTTCTGCACATTCTGCTTTTCCTTTGGTATAAATTGGCATAAAAATACTGTAATAATACCAGCCATCTCTTACTGCCTTACATAAAGTTAGCCTCTGCCCTACGGATTCGGGTACGCAGATGAATACACCACGTCGAATTATAAAGCCCATTTAAAGCTAATAAAAAATAAACCCGAAACATAAAGCACGTTTAAGCTGGTAGAAATTAAATAAACCCGAGATATAAAAGCCACCTAGTGTCACAAATTCAAAATACAAAGAACATAAACTAAACAAACCTGAAACATAAAACTAATTACAACTTTTGGAAATTAAATAAACTTGACTTCCAAACTTCACATGGTATTAGCAAGCCAGTTTATAGCTAATAGAAATTACATAAATCTGACCCACAAACGCCACGTCGCTTTATAATACCAATTTATAGATAGTAAAAATTCTTAAAAAAGACAATTTATAACTAACAAAAATTGAGTAAACCTGAACCTCAATTACATTACCTGAACCCAAATATCTGCTGATATTTACATTACACAGCTTAAGCATCAACAACACCTTTGCGATTACTTTCATATCGATACCAACGCTTAACATGTCTTAAAAATCACTGAATATTATTCCCTTTGCTTGGCCGTCGGCTACAACACAGTGGGATAAATATTTCACACACACACACACACACACACACACACACACTACAACTCCTACGCAAACCAGTGATGGGTGCGGCGCGAACTCACCAACCCGTCAGAGAAAGTCCCAGTTACCATGTACAGCACAGTCAGGAACATAAATTTTTCCGAATATTCCATCACTTCCACCCCTCACTGCCCTCTGGTGCCCACCCCTCCTAAGCTGCGAAAACTTTGGTATATTTCCTTCAGCACTTACACAACTCTCTTTGATATGATGCGTCAGGGGGGAAAAGACATTCTTCTTGTGTTCTTATTTTTTCCTGCAAAATAATTGTTACGAGAGGGAATCGATCTTATATATGTTTGTGTATTCCTCCTTTGAGCAGCATCGGGGTCCTTACGAGTCTGCCAGTATTGGAGGAAAAATTTACCATCGTATGTGTGGTCTTGAGTTTATAGTGTACAGAGAAAAGGCTTCAGGGGAGGTATTTATAAACTTCCTTAAGCTGATGCTGTGTAAGAGATTTTTGTTTATATTACTGTCTTCACTCATACACTACTCAATACTTCACAGCCAACTGACAGCGTTTGAATGGCGAAAAAGACGACGAAGGAAAATAGTTCTTAATAATAATGAACAGTTAAGGGCAATTGTGTATTCAAAAAGTTGGTTCCAATCCTTTGAAAATACGATAACAGACTTCCATTGTTTTGAGGTTTGATTCAACACCCTTGTATCTTCTCGACTTTCATACGACCTTCACTTTACCTGAGCAAACAGCCTGTGTGAGTCTATCGAGAATCATGAAACAATTTCTTCTCAGGAAAACAATTTCGTATTTCAATATGAATGGAATCATCGCTGATAACCGTGGGTGAGGCTCTTGTATGCCTTTCTTATATAAACCAAAAGGATGAACACTTTTAGAAGACATAAAACTAAAATGCTCCAAAGGGAATACACTGAAGCAAGGTATTAACGTTCCTTTTTCAGCCTTTCCACAGGGACTATTCTCCTATGGTGCTCTGCGGGTATAGAAGGCGCACTCAGGACTCCCCGACAAGGAATTCTGAATCAGTGTGCCGTCGTTTAGCAGGTTTCAGAGAGTGCTAATGTGTCTAAAGTACCTCCGCTGCCTTATAATTATTTCCCCGACGATACCAAGCCGCCCCTCCCACCCAGCCCCCACGACCCACCACCTGCCGCCCCACCTCGACCCTTACGTCAAGTGGCACAGGGGTCGTTCCCGAGCACGGCTGAGCCACGAGGGTTAGGCGCCTCATGTCACTCTCAATGAAGAAAGAGTTGCAGGTAATATATAGTCTGGTTATGATAAGTAAGCGGGTCTACTTGAAGAAAAGAAGAATAAATAAAGTATGTAATTACACTCGGCTGATGACTGTTCAAAAGACCCCGGCCAACCTGGTTGCGTGTAGGACGGTAATTGATGGGTGTAACGCCACAAGCTAGAACCAGCCTTACAAACCCGCCTCATACGGACCAAAATACCAGGCAAGGGGGACCATTTTTAAGCACCTTAACGGGCCCGCCTTAGTGTACGCTAAATAGCCGGCCAAATCAAACAAAAGAGTGAAGCATACCAAATACAACGACTCCGGGACTGGGTAAGTAGCGTGGTAATTGAATGATTATAGGTCCGCATTACGATGAGGAGTGTTAACCTGGACTCAACTGGTGGGTGCAGATGGTAACTGCTGGGGGACGCTCAGCCTTTTCATCTGCCTCATGAATGCCGCAGTGTGTGTGTGTGTGTGTGTGTGTGTGTGTGTGTGTGTGTGTGTGTGTGTGTGTGTGTGTGTGCGCTTTGTTCCAGGTGTGTGCGTACGTGTGTGCGTTTTACTTGGATTCCAGGTATGTGTGTGTGTGTGTGTGTGTGTGTGTGTGTGTGTGTGTGTGTGTGTGTGTGTGTGTGTGTGTGTGTGTGTGCGCTTTGTTCCAGGTGTGTGCGTACGTGTGTGCGTTTTACTTGGATTCCAGGTATGTGTGTGTATATGCGTGTATGTGTGTTATTTCGATTCCTGGTATGTGTGGGCGCACAATTGCTTAACCCTAAACTTACACACCTGATCCTCAAACTGCACACCTGACCTTCACATTAAACACAAGACTCTGACACTACACACCTGCCCCTCACACTACACACGAGTCATACTACACACCTGAGCCCCGACAACACACACTGACCTCCACAATACACACTTGACCCTCACACTACACACCTCATTGGCACACTATATACCTAAATTCACCCCACACACACCTGCCCCTCACACTGCACACCTGACCTCACTCCGTCGCACCCAAGATGACCTCCATCCGGACTGTAATGGCCTCGAGACTACCCTAAGCGATGCCGGGTGCAGGGACCCTCTCAGGCCGCTCTTGAGTACTTAGAAACCCTGGCTGTAAAATTGGTGACTTGGGGGCTCGTAGAAGAACCAGTAAGGATGGCATCGAGGGATCGGTCAGAGGGGTGAGAGCTCTAGGAAGACAGGTTCAGATGGAAAGATGGTGAAAGAATTGGGTGTGTGAGAGTATGACAAAGGTTACAGATGGTGGGATGGTGAGAGAATTAGGTGTGTGAGAGGAAGACAGGGGTTCAGATGGAGAAATGATGAGAGAATTGGGTGTGCAAGAAGAAGACAGAGGTTACAGATAGAAAGACACTGAGAAACTGGGTGTATGGAAGGAAGACAAAGATCTCAGATGGAGAGATAGTGCAACAACTGGGTATGTGGGAGGTGGACACGCAAGACAGATGCAGGGGAGATGCCGACCCCTTCTACAGTCCTTCTAACTTAACTTGGTTCAGATTTTTGTATTTTTCCAGTTTCTTTTACATAGCTCATCAACCCTTCCATAGCACTTCTTCGAGACTAGCATCATAATCTCGTGTTAATCTTTCATAATGGCTCTGAACTGTATTCAATATGGAGAGATGGTAATTTTAGACCAAGTTAGAATAAACAGGATACAGAAATAAGGCAAAAAAGATGAAACCCTAATCATTCAACTGGAGACCGTATGAAACCCCAGCAGTACAATTACAGACCCCGATGAAACCGACTCGGGACCTTAATGAAACCGACTGGGGACCTGGATGAAACCAGCTGGGGTCCTAGATGAAATCTGCTGGGAACCTGTGCTAAACAAATTGGGGACCTTAGGGTTTGGCATACGGAAAGAATAAGATCATCAATCAGAGGCAGACTGGAGTAAAGGAAGAAAGAAGGAAGGACAGAATGAGTGAAATTTTAAACCCCGGAATCACAGAAACCTCACTATCAAGGACTCCGAAGGACGACATATGTAAGTAAGCAAGTTGTATGTAAGTGATATGAACAGTAAGTAGGTTATCTGAGGTGACACATTCTAAGTGGACTACAAAAGGCAAGTGGAGAAGCAGGCGTGGTATCAGTCGAATGGATCTATGTGACGCGATGGTCATAATTTAAATGCAATGTGTCCAGTGCCCTTGAAAGGAACAGATCTTGGATTTGCCTTCTTTTTTCTTCATAGTTCTTTGGAAGGGACTACTTGGAAGTCTCTCAGCCTTGGGTTCTTTCTTTTTTTGTTTTAGTTAAGCGTTCTTAGCAACGATTTTTTTTTTTTTCAGCTCACCACCCAGGACGAGTCCACGCCAAAGATACTTTAGTTAAGTTGTTGACATTGTGAGGTGTTTCGCCTTTCACTCACAAGTCCTCCTTTTCTCGTAAAACCTTACCGTGGCTCGCGAGGTCTGGCAGGCATCCTAAGAGGCATGGTGGAGGAGGGAGGGGAGGGGGACAAGATCTACAGGGGCTGGAGGGAGAGAAAGAGAGGGAGGAGGCAGAGGTACGCGAGCTAATGAGGCGCCCCACCTTGTAATTAGGAGAGCAGCCGAGAACGTGCCCTCACCTCCTCCACGCCACCCACCACCATTTTCTTAACCCTTCACAGCACATTCGAGGCACTGATCGCGTCATCTCCAGAACCCTTTATCACATGTTGGCCCTTGATACTTCCATGAATATAAATTTTCAGCTTCCTTCTTGCAACCGGCAGACGATTTTATTCAGTTCGTAGTGACTGGTTTACTGACAACCATCATCCGCCTCTACAAGACTATGAGGACTGTATTTCATTCCCTATACTACCAGATAATTTTATTTTGATTAGAAATGATCCCTGATGATGAAATGGTTACTATTGTCCTGGTTTATGGATGAATAACCATTTTTCCTACACTTTTAACTCCAACCCAAATTTAACTATTATTGCGTCTGTCACAAGATTTTACTCAGCCTCATGCTTTGTGGTGGAGGGGTTGACATAACTTGCTTCCTGCGAGAGGCTCTTCTTGAGATAAAATCGTCTGGTGGCAACAGGAACAAACTACAAAAGACGTCATCACAGTGGAGTGGTCGCTCTCCATGACTGCCCTGTGGTGCTGATGTGGCTTCGCTTCTTGACTCCAGTTACGTCTTCCTGCAGGGGATTAATGCTGTTTCCATGCGATTTTCTTTAACGTAGGAGAACCCTGTGATAGTGGAGAAGTAAACTCTCTCATGGTAAGGACAGTTCTAGCATTCTATTCCAGCTAACGACGGATATATATATATATTTTTAGCTAAGAGTTAGGTGTACGAGCCTGACTGAGTTGACGAAGGGTGAAGCTAATCCTCCAGTTCGAAAAAAAGGTTTATTCTGAGCCGAATAAAACCGATAAAAGACAGCAAGGATGAAATAATAATATGTCCTCTGGCTGAAGCTGCTCATATCTGCTGCTCGAGTTGGTCTGTTCCTGTCATTATCAAGTTTAGGTTCTCATACTAACTCTCAGCTTCATAAAATAGCCTGAAGTGCGCTGAAATAGAATACTAGAGTCGTCTCGAAGATGAAAGGGTTAATGAAGGTAATGAAGGTAATACGAACACACAAACTCGTCTAATGTTCGCGGAACAGACTATACTTGAGTTGTTCCGATAATGAGAGGGTTATTATCAGACTCAAGATTTGTTGGCTCGCTTGTGGGTTCATCTCTGAGTTCAGCTTGCGTGTACTTTCTAATATTTCTTGTTTTCTAGGTGCGCACACACACACACACACACACACACACACACACACACACACACACACACACACACACACACACACACACACACACACACTCCTAAAAACACTGGAACACACACACACAACAAACTGATATCTTTATTATGCAAATACCCCACCACATTAATGTCTGTACCTGCCGTCGGTCTCCTGATGAACTTTCTCGGCCACATAATAGATTAATTGGCGATGGGGCAACTGAGCCAGCGTCCATCAGAGACAATAAACACAAGAGCAACGACGAGATAATTACGCATAATGAGCAATTACTTCTTAAGAGCCCCAGCCGCCCACCACCTTCATCAACATAAACACACAAGTAGGGAGGGTAGAGGTGGAGAGATAGGGAGGTGGGTGGCAGGGAAGGAGACGAGGGAAGGAGGTGAAAGAGGGAGGTAGAGAGCGGGAAGAAAGTGTGAGGTGGGAGTGGAGAGGCAGAGAGAGAGGTAGTGAGGAAGAAGGTGGAGGAAAGAAGATGTAGGAAGGCAGAGAGGAGGGAGTTAGAGGGGATGAAAGTGGAGGAACGAGGTGGAGAGGAAAGAGGTAGAAAGAAGGGAGGTAGAGAGTAAGGAGGGGGGGGAAGAAGGAAGAAAAGAGTAGGGGAGGATGGAAACAGGGAGAAATAAGCATCGCTGGGGAGGCTGAAAAAGTAGGGAAGAAGGAGAAGGGATAAAGGTGGGAAGGGAGGAAGACAGACGGGAGAAAAAATCGTCAGTGGGTATGATGTGAGAGTTATGTGGATAAGACGGGGTGGTAATGACAGGGTATTAGAGGGGTAAGTAGGCTGCTACAAGTCTACCCGCTATTGTGCCTCCCAATCACCTCTGCCTCCACGTTCCTGCCGCCACCCTCAGCCTACCATCGTGTCCTACTCTTCTGTTATTCTCATGTCTTCCTCATTCTTCCTCTATATCTGAAACTGTGTCTTTCAATCCTGTCTCTCTGTCACTCCCGCCACGCTTAGTTAGCCTGCATCTCTATGCTCACATTGCTTCACTTTTCATAATTACATTTCTTCTTCACTCTTCTTCATCACCCGTCTTCACTTTACTTCATCACCCGACTTCACTCTTATTCTGTAGCCGTTCATGTCTCCAGATTTGGCTCTTGTAGCCTCAAACTCTGCGCTCAGACTGTCTCACTTCTCCTATTTACGTTTCTTTTCTCAACTACACTCTTCAGTTATCCTCCCAACTCTTGCTCATCCCCCCCTCCCCCTTTTCCTCTGTATCCATTATCGAGTCTTCAGATCACCTCCACCTCGGCGTCCTTCCCTTAGCGTAGCCTAATGCTCTACTTTTTTCTTTTTTTTTTTTCGTGTTTCTGTACTCGCAGTTGTGTCTTCCGATCTTGTGCCCTTAAGTTCCGCCAACCTCAGACTATCATCGTGCTTTACGTTCAGATTTCTTTATCATTCACTCTTCCTCAGCTCTTCATTTTCACTCTTGTTCTTGATTCTTCCACCTCAGTCTTCTTCCTTAATCTTCCTCAGCCTTATCTTGCCCTCTCCCTCACTCTTCTGCTTTCTTCTGTAACCACTTTTGTGCCTCTCGGTCCCCTGCTCCTTTACACCCCGACACTCATAGACTAACCCTGTGCTTTACGACCTCTCCCCAGTCTCTCTTTGCAAGTAAGAGGATGAAGGAGCAAACGCTTGATCTCAGGGTCGTAGGTTTAAGTTCTGGGTGTTGCAGGACAGAGCTAGAGAATACTGTTAGAATTTGAGAGCACTGTTAATTCTTTCACAAAAATAATGTCCATTTTTCTACTATAGCAGTGCCATTTACAGACGAAATTTTGAATCAGTTTAGAACTTTTCAGTTAAAAAATCTCGCATACATTCTTCAGCATCCCTTTCAGCGTGATGGCGACTGCTCTTTGTAAGTTTATCTACTTCCAGGCGGTTTTATTAAAGTTAGGAGAGACTCGTACTACTGTAGAATAAATGATATCAGATGTTTTCCTTAACCATGTCACTACCATGGCGTATTGAATGCTGTGCTTGCTGTCACCAGACGATTTAATTCAGCCTGGAGCATTTTTATTCTTTCCAGGCTGAACGGAATAATGGCTGCTGCTTCCAATTTCTTCGCTACGCAAGAAATTCCCCAAGATGAATAAAATTACCATACTCTTTTCAGTTTAACCTGGCCCAGATTTTCGTCCTTTTGTACCTTATTTCACGTAGCTCACTGACAGAAAAGGGTAAGGCTATGGCTCAGCGTCTTATGCTTGGTACTTCTTCTTGAGTAGCATCATAGTCTAGTGTCATTCTGGTCTTTACAATCATCATTCAAGATGGAGAGATCGCAGTTTTAGGCCAGATTAGCGTAAAAAATAGCATGGTAGCGAAATGCCCAGAGATTCTGTTACTGAAGCCATCCCTTTGAAAATATTATTGGATTTATGGTGAAGAAGAGGCCCTGGTTGTGCTACGTGTATCATGTGAAATTCGTCACGGTGTTGTAATTATGCCAGAGGGCGTGGTGGCTGGGGAAGCAGGGACAAAATATTCCGTGCGCCGTGTTTACCCAGCACAAGCTCGTGTGGGGCCGTGAATGGCACGACAGAACCCAGTCGGCAAGCCACTGTGTAATCAAAAGCAGTTTCTTTGGCCCGGTAGTGACTGCGGCGCTGGGAGGCTCTTCACAATCGGCCATATTACATCATGTGTGTTTAGCGGGATGAAGGCCCCTGCGACCTGCGGTTACTCAGGTAATTACCGACTGCTCTCAGAGAAGCTTCGTAAAAATGCTGGCTTGTGTAGGACCACCAGAAGGTGAATAGGACCAGCAGGAGAGAAAAATGCGCTGCCAGCTTTTGGTTTCTAATTCATAAGAGCTTAAGATGCCAAATGGAAATTAATCTTAATTTTTTGTCCAACCCTTTGAAAGCCGTGAATGGCGGGCGAAGATGAATATAAAAGCTAACTTTAATGCAAGCTTTCGCCGCGAGATAAACATGGCTGAATGAAGATTTTGATTCGCCGGATAAAGAAGTTTCAACATGATTAATTTGCGTCATATGCACATCAAAGCGCAAGGTGGAATTAAAGTTGCATGGGGATGAATGGAGTCAAAGGCCGTCCATTCGCCTCTTGCTTACTCGTACACGTTATAGAAGCAATTGCCTTTTTAAGAGTTCGTGGGTGTAGCCCCTGTAAGTACCAATCATTTGAATGTGAATGTGGGATTTAGAAAAGAGTGAGACCGCCCCCCGATGTAGTTGCGTGATAATGGGGGAAGACATAATTGAATAATGAGGGCGGACTCATTCATATGGTAATGTGTGGCACTTGTACACGCCCGGCTGCTGGAGGCGCCGGGATCTGGAGAAGCCTAGCGCATACCCGCACCACTGGAAGGAAGGAGAGAAGGAGGGAAAGAAGAGGAATGGAGGAGAGAAGGAGGGAAAGAAGACGGATGGAGGAGGGAAGCAGAGGAAAAAAGGAAGGAGGAAGAGGGGAGGAATACAGGAAGGATGTAGAGGAATGAAGGATGGAAGAGAGAAAAGAAGGAAATAAAGATATAAGGAAGGAAGGAAGAAGAGTAGGAAATAGAGTAAGGAAGGAAGGAAGGAAGGAACAATGAAGGAAGGAAGGCTACTAACAAGATGGAGGGAAAGAGAGAGAGAGAGAGAGAGAGATGAGGCTGCTGGGGTGTTTTATATGGAGAGCAGACAAGCCCATAGCATACCCGTTAACTGGCAGAGATAAAAGGAGGAAAAGAATGGGAGGAAAAGTAAACGAAAGAAGGAGGAAAAGTAGAGGAAAGAAGAAATAAAACAGGTAAGAAGGAAGTAAGGAAAGAAAGAATATTTACAAGATGGAGAGGCACAGAATGAAAGAAGAAAAAACAATAAAAAGAAAGGAGAGAAAGAAGAGGAAAGGAAGGAAAGAAGGGAGGAAGACGGGAAAGAAAGAACGAAGGCAGGAAGGATACTTAAAATGTAGATGGATAAGATGAAGAAGGAAGTAGGACAGGTAAAGGTAAGAGAGGGAAAAAAAGACAGAAGTAATGGGCGGACACTAAAAAGGATGGAGTGTGGTACAGAGAAGTAAGAAAAGGATGGAAGGATGGGTGGCGGGAGAAAAGAAGAGGAAGAAAAAGATAATCATGGTAAGGAAAGGAATGAAGGAATGAATAAGAAAATAAATACATGAAAGAAGGAAAATTGAGGGACATGTAATATGCTGAAATCTAAAGGAAATAAGCGGCTGGTAGTGTAGTGGTTAGAAAGTGCCTGTCGGGGTGAGATCTTGTCATATGCATGGCGTCGATTCCTCAGAGGTGACTACAAATTATTCGCCAGTCTAACTTAAGAGTGCACTGGACCACGAGAGCTTAGCTTCGGGTCCCAACATCTAGAAGAGGGTAAAGCAGCGCTGGATGTTGCCGTTATAGTGTGAATTATGAACGAGTACCTCATTACCTTTTCCCTAACGACATCACTTGCAGGGGACTAAAGCATATCTGTCTGGAATTTTAGGGTAGAATGCTTAGACCTCAAACAGCACAGAGCAATGCAAACTCTCAATTTCTGACTACAATTTCTTATGCACGTGATACAGATGGAACATATTAGGCCTCCTGAAGAGTTCCTGAATGCATCCTGTGTTATAGGAGGCATTCTAGCCATACCTAGTAACGTCAGGCGTTCGCTAAAAGACACAAGAACTGGGGGTTTGGATTACACTTTGCGATTTAGGGTTTATGCTTAGGATCTTTAGCACCGACAGCCAATTCGAGATATCCTTCCTAAGCCGGATGAAATCGACTGAGGGTTGTAAATAAGTGAAAAATTACATCACAGTGAAAGAGTTAAGCGAGACTTCCAACACAAGATGCCTCCACAAAGCTTATCTGATGGTAATAAGAGTAAGCTATAGAAAGATGTTGTCGAACTGAAGGGTTTAACAAGAATTCTTAACAGACTGACAATACTAAACATATTCTACGGTACTGAGAGAGACACAAGTACCCCTTCCCAAACCCTGACGAATACATAGCGGAAAAATCGAACCATCTGAAACAGGCACTGGTAAAGACCTGGTTTTCACTGTATTTCGTCACCTGTAAACTTCCTTCAGACGAAACTGGGAAGATATGATGTGTCTCTGTACCTGCTTGTGTGTCCCTTATCGACTTCTTACAGGCGAATTACCAGGAGAGACAGCACTGCATTAATACGGTACTGCCTTGTGTCTTAAGTATCGATTGCTTAGCCTCCCTCTTCGCATGACTCTCCTAATCAAAGCTTGCGTGTATGCCAGTGACACATGCTTATAACACCGACTGAGGTTGTGGAGTGAGGTGAATATTGCAATAGGGTAAGAGTGTGTGTGTGTGTGTGTGTGTGTGTGTGTGTGTGTGTGTGTGTGTGTGTGTGTGTGTGTGTGTGTGTGTGTGTGTGTGTGTGTGTGTGTGTGTGTGTGTGTGTGTGTGTGTGTGTGTGTGTGTGTGTGTGTGTGTGTGTGTGTGGTTACTGTTTTACACAAGGCGACTGCTGTGGGAACCGACGGCTGTCACCATGTAAGTCTCACCTGCTCGTGGTCTCCTCCTGGACTGCGACATACTGAAGTAACCTCAAATTATCTAGCCATCCATCAGGAGCGTAGGGGTCGAGAGCTAGACTATTTATTCCAGTCACTCGTCCCTGAGCGGCGTCATGTAACCAATAACCCCGACCCAAAGCGATATTATGTGACCAGTAAGCCCGACCATCCTTAGAACTGAATCTTAACGGGTCTCATCTGGAGCGCCTTAATTCACTAGAAAACCAGGCGTCCATTATTTTGTTGGTCCACTTATCTTACTAGAGGGTTTCCTGGAATATAGGAGACTAACTGACATGTCATTCGGTGAAGAGTTACCTGTAAGTAGCGCGACACTGAAAGAATGGATGGTGGGCTCTCCCATTTAAAATAATAATAATAATAATAATAATAATAATAATAATAATAATGATAATAATAATGATAATGTCAAAAACTAAAAAAAAAAAAAATCGCAAACATACCTAATATTGAGAAGTGAACCACAGAATGCTGTTTTTGTATTTATGGAACCTTGTATCTATCGGCTTACAACTGCCTAATCCCTAAGTTCATCCCGGGAGCAGGGGCATAAACGTCTCCACGCTCTCCTGCCTCAGCTCATTACTACTTTATCCCACCACTAAGACGGCCACTTATGCACTTCCTGTTATTAAATCATTAGTCACATCGCTGCCCTAAATGCATAAAACGTTGGTCAAGCATCCATGAGGCGGTGACTGAGTAAATGTTAGTTCTAAGATCAAATTATTAGGACCAGAAGTGAATAGGACTCATTTTTATTTACATATAATCTTCTACCTCACAGTTCCTTCCATTTCTCAGCGTTGCTCTTATACACTTTTTTACCAAATCACCCTCCATACTGAATACTCGAGAGGTAAATAAAGACGTAGCTTAAGCACAAGAATTATTACACCTCTAACGTTCCGATTCTGTTGGTTTGTTGTGAGTAGTAATAGTAGATTTTAAAGATGAACATTTCGTTATCAGACATCTCCCTAAATGCCTCACTATCTGCCTTGCATGTTCGTAATCATTAAATTATTTGCGATATCTGATCAATATATCCTCTGCTGTGTACAGTGCTTATCACGACGGATATTTCTTCTTAATCCACTCAGTATGATGAAGCTTTGTTACATCTTACTAATCATGATGATGCCAAGTGATTTAAGTCTATTTAAGGTAAATTTCTCGCAATGAACGAGCAACAGAGGTTATCCGTTAACTCTCAGGCATACAGGAGTTTCACCCAGATGAATAAAATCGTCTGGTTGTAGTAGAGACTAAACAACCAGCGGCATTACCCTCTTAATGGTGAACCAGCCAGGGAGATTATTTGTTTTAGCATTGCTACCGCCAAGCGATTTTATTTACTTTAAGAGACAACCCCTGTTTCAGAAAGGGTTAATTGCCCTTAAAAGGCAGGGGAGCAGCCACTCGGTATGATCACCTCGTCACAGACAAGAACAAATAACATCGTTACCCCGCCAAGCCGGTCATCCTAGCTACACTTGCGGCCCGGTAATGACTTGTGGTGGGACCGGCCTCTAATTTGGTCGTCCGAGGGAGCTTTGTGCTTGTGCGGGTGTCTGCCAGGGTGTGGGCCTCACCTGCCACACTCCGCCTCTCTTCACTCTCATCACTCACCCTCTGCCTCCCTTCACTCTCATCCTTCATTTTCTGCCTCTCTTTACTCTCATCCTTCACCCTCTGTCTCTCTTCACTCTCATTGTGTTTCTCTCTTCACTTTCATTCTTCATCTTCTGCCTCGCTTTATTCTCATCAAACATCCTCTGCTTCCCTTTACTCACATAATTCATCCTCCGACTCTCATCGCTCTTATCTTCTGCCTCACTCCATTCTCATCCTTCATCCTTTGCCTCTCTTCACACTCATCCTTCATCCTCTGCCTTCCTTAACTCACGTCTCCTGCCTCTTTTCATTCCCATCATTCACCTTCTTCCTCTCTTCACACTCATCCTTCATCCTCTGATAATGATGATGATGAACTGTTTATTTTTACTGAGGAAGAAACGTAGAATCTTGTATTAGTCAGCCTGAGTTTGACAGATATATAATTCCACAAGCAACTCTGTATTAGTGTACGGTAGTCCCCTTGGAGAAAAAAGGCTGTGTGTGTGTGTGTGTGTGTGTGTGTGTGTGTGTGTGTGTGTGTGTGTGTGTGTGTGTGTGTGTGTGTGTGTGTGTGTGTGTGTGTGTGTGTGTGTGTGTGTGTGTGTGTGTGTGTGTGTGTGTGTGTGTGTGTGTGCGCGTTGGGCGACAGGAGGGCAAGACCAAGGATGCGACACACTCTACGGGAGACTGCCTTAAATTTTCATAAATGCAAACAACAGAGTCCAGTGCATCTACTAGTAACTGTTCACTTTCCACCAGATCAGAGAGATATAGAAATGCTAACTTCTATCAACTACTGCAGTTCAAGTGTTCTATCCTAAGCCGTACTAAATAGTAAGGCAGAAGCAACATTAAAAGTTCTACTGAAAGGGACACTAGAGACTTATGTAACTTTTCCTGTTGGTGAGATTTCCTTTGACCCGAACAAAACCAAGAAGAAAGGGACGCCTACAGAGCGAAGGTGTTAAATACGTACACAAATATTCACTTGGCTTTATGTGTATGAATGCTACAATAGTCTATCTATCTATCTATCTGTCTATTGCCAGACGCCTAAATCCCGTACGGGGTGGCCACAAATAAATCGCCTCCACGTCACCCTGTTCCCTGCCATTTCATTGCCCTGCTCCCAACTCACACACCCCTCTCTCATATACCTCTCCACTCCATCCCTCCATCTCATCCTCGGCCTCCCCCTCCCTCTCCTCCCCTCCACCTCACTCACATACTGCAGTTAAAATATACAGTCAATACACCATAGTCATTTGGCCCTATTGTATGCATCCAGTTTGACAGCCGTGCCTAATGTTTCACGAGGCAACACAATACAAAAACATTACCCTGGATCCGTGATGAATTACGGTACAGGTGACCGAGTGAATTAGCCTTCCCCTCGATAGCCCCAGCCAACCCAACCCCATCCCATCCCATCCCTGCTCCACCCCACACCGTCCCATCAACACCCTTAACCCACCTGACCCCGCCCTTCCACATCTTATCCCACCCCACACCACCCCGCCCCATTTGGCAGCTCTTCTCAAGGGTGGAGTCAGCATCACAAAAGATGAACTATGGGCGAACTTAACCCTGTGGCTGCGAACTACCTATTTTAACGTCAGGTGAATTTACTATGCTGAAGAAAAACACAGGACACCAAACTAAAAAGAAAATAATAAAAAAAATATTTATGTTTTTGTCGAGCATAAAGAACCTGGTATTGAATTCCAACTTACGACAGACTACAGGTATTTTATTCAGTTCCAGTAAGGGGACTGCTTGGCCTGAGAGAGAGAGAGAGAGAGAGAGAGAGAGAGAGAGAGAGAGAGAGAGAGAGAGAGAGAGAGAGAGAGAGAGAGAGAGAGCAATAATAAAAAAAAGAAAATTGTGATCCCTGCCAAATGCCCCTTAAGCATCGTTGTGTGCAGGGTAGGGCACATCCATCACTGGGGCCCACACGCGCCTCTATAGGTAATAAGGCCACTAGATCTTCATTACTCGCCTGATCTTTTATTCATGCGCCACGTATTCTTCCCAGGCAGGGGCTAAGAGTCGCTTACGTGCGCCAATTACCTGTCCCTTTATGTCAGGTTAACCAATGAAAAAGTCGCCGTAAATTTCAGGTATCCGAGGCTGTAAGTTAAACTCATTTTCAAAACGATGGCGTACTGGTTTCGTTAATGCTCGCCACCCTCAGACGATTTCTTTGCAACTTAGAAATGATATAGTGAAGGGGATAATTAATGCTATGTCTCACCCCTCCGGTTCGAAAGTTGACTGAGCTAAATAAAATTGTTTTGATTTGCAACACTAAAATTTGAAAGGCGTTACCTGAGTGGAGTGGGTAACACCTTCAGTCCGATGATGCCTTTTTCTATTTTTCAATTCTGCGAAACAGGATGGTACTTTTCAACAACGTGCGCTATAACGGTGCAATAGATTCAGTCTGTGTGTGTGTGTGTGTGTGTGTGTGTGTGTGTGTGTGTGTGTGTGTGTGTGTGTGTGTGTGTGTGTGTGTGTGTGTGTGTGTGTGTGTGTGCGCTTTATCTCCTTTTGGGATATTTGATGGATTTGACTGAAAAATGCCTGGTACGCTCCTTGGGTTACTGGGAAGATGTTCCACTGCAAACAATTTTCGGACTCTGATTTTTAAGGGGTCAGCCCCCTCACCAAATACAAAAAAAAAAGTCAGAAAAGGTGAAAGGAGGGCAAAAGGTGCTTTCATATCCAGGTACATGTTAGACAATGGCCCCTCATCCGTAATGCGACACTTGGGAAGCGTCATCCCTCAATGAGTCTTAGGGGCCGGACCCTCCCTCCCAGAAATAAAAACGATCATATATAAGGGAAAATGAGCGAATGGATTTCAACGCAACTTTTCAGGATTGTTCGTCTGGTTCCTTGATAATGGATTCCACTATACAAAATTTTTCACCCACATTTTTAGGGGGGGATGCCCCCTCCAAAACTTAAAAAAGATAGAACGTAGAAAAAGGAAAACAGATATGGCTTTGACATCTTAGTACATGGTATAGACAGGACTCTCACTCGTACTGCGATATCTATGGAGCGTGAATCTCCCAATGATTCTTAAGGGGTGTACTGTATTTAGGAGGACTGCTGGACCTCAGGGAACGGGCTGACAGTCCTATCCCCAGAATCGGACACATGGAAAAAAGGGGGTTCTAAGTAGTGATATAAATTATATAAAAAAAAAACATTGTAGAGGAAAAATTAATTCAGTACTACGAAGTCCATTTTAGTTTCTTCTTCCTACCTCCAGACGATTTCCTTCAGCTCAAGAAACTCATCTCGTAGGAAAGGGGAAAAAAGGCGAGTGAAAAAATGCGTCAAGCGGAGGCCGGGAGAGAGAGGGTGGAGGGAGGGGGACAAAGGTCGGTTGTTGGAGGCAGGAAATTCATAACCGATGTTTCCTAAGCGCCGGAAGCGTCCAAATGATGAGCTTTTATTTTGTTAATGGGTCTATTGTTTCGGGAGGGCCGCACTTCACTGGAATTTGGTTCCTTTACCAACTGGAAAAATGATGATGGATCTTATTGCGGTCTGTATTATTACTGTATTTTCGATTATCTCCTGCAATAAAACCATACTTCGTCCACATGAACTTGGCGAATATTTGCACTTTGGCTTATTTCCCGTAGCTCTGTAGTGGAATAAGATAATACTACGGCTCAACCCCCTTTCCACAGCACTTCTTCGTGACTAGCACTAATTTCTAGTGTTAATCTTTTCCTACAGCTCGGCATTCAAGATGTAAAAATGGCAATATTGGGTCAAGTTAAAGTGAAAAGGATGGTGCAGTCACAGTCGTACAGTGTCAGAACTATGCAGAAGGGAATATTATTTTTCGAAGATGTAAAAATGATAATATTAGACTAAACTAAGGTAGATAGAGAAGTGCCAAAGTCATACACTGAATGTGACGACTATGCAGACGATACTATTCTTCCAAGATGCAACACTGGCCATGGTAGACAGTCACAATCTTACAGCGTCACGAATATGCACGTGACGACATTACGTTTGCATCGTCTTGGTCACAGTCCCCGAGGTATACACTCAGTCAACGTTTTCTATTTGGTGTGCTGTGGAGGTGGGATAAACTGGGAGGCTGTGTGTATTGACGGGGTTGGTGGGGCTGTGTCGGAGGTATTGTACTGGGGGAGCCTTGCTGGGCGCCGCGTAGAGCCTCCCCGCGTGACGTCCTGCCGCCCTGTTGACTTGCTGACTGAGGGGTTTTGGTGCCATCTTACATCTACTATCTAGGAGAATTATTCTGAGCGGCTTTGGAGAGCGAGAGGCAGTGGAAGCAGAAAGAATGAGAGATTGGAAAAGGCAGGTGGAAAGTAGAAATACAAGAAGAAAAGACAGATATATATAAGGACAAAGGAGGATGTGAGAGGAAAACAGAAAGGCAAAGAAAGATTGGAAGGAAGACGCGTGGGGAGAAGTGAGAATAAAACAAATGAAAAAGAATGATGGAGAGATATATAGAATGAGACAGGTAAAATAGGAAAGACGGCAAGAGGAAAATAGGAAGGGAAAGATGGAAAGAGAGAGAAGCGTGAGAAGAAAAGAGATAACGCTGAACATGATAAAAATTAAGAGATCAGTAAACGCTGGTGGCATGAGAAAGATTATAGATGGAGAGAAAGAAAATAAGAATGAAATAGGGATATGGCGAGAGAGAGAGAGAGAGAGAGAGAGAGAGAGAGAGAGAGAGAGAAGGTGAGACTGAGATAAAAATGAGGTCATCAGTCAGCCCCGGTGCCACACAACAGCTTCCACACACCTAATGACGCTCTTTGTCTACACTGTGCCGGGCCTCGCAAACTGCTATCACCCTCAATGGCGCCGTCAATGCCCACCAATACCTCCCCACTGCCATCTCAATGCCCTTTCGGAGTGCAATCAATTGTGTCTGAAAGGGGGTTGCATTCTGCCGGTCCATCACTCAAGGTTTTTAAGGCGACAGCGGCACGTTAAGCGCTGCAATATTTCCTCAGCCGTGTTTATGTTCTTATACTTTATCGATTTACTATTCCTGACATGAAGACGTGAACTATGCTTCTTGGCCCTCTCAGGCTCCTATGACTCACTATTGCCTGAATAACATCGTCTGCCTTTAGATGGAACAGAGAGAAAATTTACTGACCAAAGAGGGGTTAAGAGTATCAGTATAATAGGCTAGTGTGTTTGGGGAGATTACCTCCTTAGACAGTAGCGTCCCTTCAAGCTGGTGCAATAGATTCACTCGTGTGTGTGTGTGTGTGTGTGTGTGTGTGTGTGTGATCTTCAGCCCCCCTGAATACTCAGCTGTAATAAGGCATATTTCTAAATTTTCTTGCAAATTATATAAGAAAAAATCCCTAATAAAGTAGGAATTTTTTAAGTGTTTCCTTAACATAAAATCACACCACAGAATGAAGCTAGGACGGCTAAAAACCATCGTGTTAAAAGTTTTGGGCCAATACTACGAATTTAGTGACGAGTTTTTTCACAGTGCGATGAACAGTGTTAATAGGTTGCAAGGCAACTGCTGTGTCTCCTGACTTTGACGATACTAAAGGTTAGGTCTTTGTCGTCATTCTGAATTAATATTTATAAGTCTAAGCATCGTAACAAAACTGATAATATCCAAGGGGGGTCTTCTATGACTCCTGCAGTGTCTATATCCTTGGGTCATAACTGTATATGAAGGCGGCAGACCCTCCCCCCACCCCGCATTTCGAGCACTTGGGTGACCCTGCAACATCTCCATTAAATTTGGTTAAAATCGGACAAATACAATTCGTTATCTCAGGGCCGAAATCATTTTCAGGGCCGCCGTGAAAATGGTTTCAGCCCCGTGAGAATAATCCTAGCCATGCTAAAACGAACAGCTTTTCTCCAAATTATATCAAATTTAGTGAAAGTGTTGTCGGACCTTACATGACAAAAATTTTTAGGTCTGGCGACAATGGGTCCAACGTCAAGGTGACAGGACATGCTCAAAGTTGATCATGAGCGCGACTTTGATCTTTAATCTGTTCTGAAAAACAGTCGGCTTTATCATGGGGTACACTGCAACGCCTTCACCAAACTTGATTAAAACTGGATATAAAACAGTTCCTGACCTTTTGACTGAAATTATTGCCACGGCCGACGTGAGAACAGGTCAGGCCTCGTGAGAGTACCTCCGGCTATGCTAAAACGATTTTTTTTTTACGATTTTAGCCAAATATGGTGGAAGGGTTAACACACAGCTGATGATAAATCTTGCAAGTTTTGACCGCTGCTGTTCAACGACCAGGGTTACAAGACCAGCTCAAAGTTGACCTTGCATGTGACCTTGATCTTTAAACTATTACCCTTAAAGACAGTCTACCCAGCAACACCACTCCACATCTTGTTAAAATAGGATGAATATTGATCGTTATTTCAAGGCAAGATGTTATGGTGATGTTGGTGGTGTCTGGGTGGGATGTCATGGTGGTGGTGGTGTGCGGGGCAGGTGGGATCAATACAGAGGGTCAGTGTGGCTCCCGCGGCTGCCAGATTTAATGGTCATTATCACGAGATGTGTCACGCCTCACAGCCTGTCCTGAGTTATGACGGCCTCTCACACCTACACATCACTGCCTCAGCCCCTACATCAGACTCACAAACGTATCACTTAAGTTGTTAAAAGTGTAAACATAACTTTGTATTATTACGTATGCCCCTTGTCTCTTGGTGATTTATCCATGTCCAAATCTAAAGTTAGTATTTTGTTTCTATACTGAAACTTACACTTCAAAAATTAAATACACGCAGTTTATATGAATCTTATTGTTTTCTAAGTAAAAGAAGCACAAGTACTGACTTAGTAACTGAAAGCGCGCTCCTTCAACGCTCTTTTATCTCCTCACTAAGCGCATCAGACCTTACCTGTGTCGATATGAACATCTATTTGTACCGCCAAGCAAAGCTATTCGAGGAGAGTCCCTTGAAAAACATTCTGTCCGTGGCTGAGGTCATGATTTTTTACGTGTGATTGTACCGTCAGGAAATTAAATCATCTTCCTAAAGTTTTATCAACATATCGTAGGAAAATCAAACAATCCGAGACATGTCGATATTTGGGTTAAACTGTTTTGGTAGGTTTCATTATTTTCAGACCAAATTGGGATGACAGCCTAACTGATTCTCTGACTGTGGAAGCCGACTCTAATTTCCTCCCAACAGTTAAAATTTACAGATCTATGTAAGGGAATCATGAGCTTACCTGGCCAGAAGTCCAAGTTGCTTCTTTCCCTCCACGCTTCTTCTTCCCGCTGCAGGAGGACGGCGGGGAGTGGGCGTCCCTATCTCACCACGGGCCAGTCTGCAATCGAACACAAGATCTATTAATGAGTTTCTCTCTATCAGCAGATGTCAATTTGAGAGTTACTGTTGTTTAATTACTAAGCAACACACAATCATATATCAGAAAACGTGCAATTTGTACTTGACACCTGAGCCCAGTATCGATGCCAAATTAAGGGTTGCCTCCTGACGTACGGGATATGTGTCACTTGCCTCCGCTCAGCCAGGCGGGCCCGGGTACATGACAGGACAGGCCTAGTGAGGAGTAGGTGGGGGAGACGGAGAAGGGAGGGGAGAAAGAACGACCATAAGAGGGGAGGAAGGAAAGTGGAAGGAAAGGAGGAAAAGCGGAGCCTGGAAGCGAACCGGCAGATAAGGAGAAAGTGGGAATCTTGCTTGTAAGAAAACGGTAAAGACTTGAGAAATTAAGGACGACAAGAAAGATGACAGATGGGGGGAAAAAAAACTATGAAGAAATAAATTACGTATCACAACGAAACCTGCAGTTAAGAGAGGCAGTGGTATTGTATGGTTTTCTCCAATTATATTTAATATATCTTCCCTGCCTTTCATGACATATTTAACTGTGTAGACCACCATTTATGCGAGGGGGGGAGGGAGGTTCACATACACAATATGTAAAAAAAAAAATGAAAGATTATTGGTGCGTGGACAAACCAAAACATTAGTTTGAGGACATTTTTTCTTATTCTTATATCCAATCAGTTTTATTTAGCTATGGAGAGACTTCTCGAGCTTTCGGGGTTAGGGACAGGCTTCACACACCCCTTCAGCATGAGAGGAATTTCTTAGATTCAGTGGCATCGTTAAGGGATAGACAGAATGCGGGGTGGACCAGATATTACGCCTCACTTCCACTCCGCCGGGTGATCTCTCTTGTGTGTTGTGGAGATGGTTCTGTGTTATCAGTATCTACCCTGTGCCATTAATTACTGCCTACTCATACTGCCACAACCACGCCCACACCAGCCGACTGAGCCATCTCCCCGACACATAAGGTACTGCCACGTGAGCTTCTAGTGCAGTGCTATTTACGGGTGTAGTGGTTAATGGATCTATGAGTACGGCTATCATACATTATACAGAGTTGGGTGTAAGAGAATAAAGCGGGTGTGAGCATAGAAAGGCTGGAGAAAGTGTGCACTGGAAATGGGGAGAAAGAGGGGACTGGCAAAGAGACATGGGAGGTGAAGTGTGATGGAGGAGAGGGAGAGAGAGGGGGAGAAAAAGTAGGAGAGGGGGAAAAAAAAGGTAGGGAGGAAGGAGAGGGATTGAGAGGAAGGGAGAGGGCGAGTCGGAGACAGGTACAAAGAAGTACTCGTAGAGGGACGGCTGTGAGGAGCAACAAGGTAAAAGAGGGAGATCGACAGGGAGAGAAAGAGAAGAAGGAAAAGAGAATGAATGGGGTGAGAGAAGAGACGCAGCAGTTGGTATGGTTAGATGTGGTTGACACGAATGGTTATGGGTGGGTGTGGACGTCAGGGGTGGATATGGGTGGAAAGGGTGTGTGTGGGGGCAGGGAGCGACGGAGGGTGGATGTGGATGGCAGGGGTAGTCTGGATGACAAGGGAAGGGTGTGGAGGGCAGGGCGAGGATAAGGATAGCAGAGGCAGGGTGTGGGATCAAGGGGAAGATGTGGGGGTAGGCGAAGGTGTCGGAGGCAAGGGGAGTGTTTCGGGACAGGGGGAGGGTGTGTGTGGCAGGGGAAGGTGTAAGGGCAGGGGGAGGGGAGGGGAGCAGGGGCAGGCTGTCGGCACCTGGGGGATCTGTGGGTGGCAGGGGAAAGGTGTTGGGGAAGAGGGAGGGTGTGGGTTCCTGAAGAAGAATTGCATATCTCAGTGAATGACCAAAATATGGTGGAAAAAGATAATATTTCTCTCTGATATACCTTAGAAAACACACAATAAGGCACAAATGCAATCAGTAGTATTAGATAAGAAGAATATCATCCATATTGATCCACAAATTTCCTTGTTGATTTCCCGTGTATCGGTGAAAGAAATGCTACCAGTTCTGCCTACTTTATGTCCAAAAAGGCGATTCTAAGCATTTTTGCAAAGTAGTTTATCGTGCTTTGTCAAGAGTTTGTGGTGGTGAATCACAAAGCACGATACACAGCAACAAGTGACTCGATGGCCTGGATGTGGAGATGATTGGACTCCTTGGAAATGTGGAAAAACGTTAGGGAGTAAATGCCTAGTACTCAATAACACATAAGTTAGAGTTAAATGTTTTTCTGATTACAGGATACGTTTGCAGTACTTAAATGCGTGCAGAACTCTTGAGTCGGTTTCCATTACCGCAATGTTACTCTAAATAGCATCTTTATAAGTAAAATCAAAGCATGGCAGAATAAGATTGTTTTAATGTGGCAGTAAAGTTCTATACTACACAGGGACAAGCATTCCAGGGCAGACTTTTGTCGAGGTTACCCCATAAAGGATGTTTCGCTAGGTAATAGACAGGCAGACAAACAGCTAAGTAACACTGCACCCGGTGGTTTTCCCTCACCAAACACACTGCCAGCCATTATGGAACCCTGGGCAACAAAGCAACACCACTTTGGTTATTCAATAACACCCGGTATAGGAAACGCATAAACCACGGTGTAATATCTACCATTTACCAAAAGCAAGATTTGTGGTGGGAAGGCGCGCGTGTTGATTTGACGTGCTTCGCTGCAGTATGGCGGATTTGCATACCTGATAAACCCCACTATTTTACACTTATTGTCTGTTATTACCACTCCATGTTGTGTGTCTGCATGTCAGTGTCGATTATGGGAGTCACATCAATCCCTGAGACCCTCTAGATTGGCTCGCGTAATTATAGCCTTAGTTTCCATTTTTTTCCCCCCATTATCGTAACGCCATCAACTGCCATCAGTAACCCATTCACAATTTACACCCTCTTTATAATCATACGTATTAATTCAAGATTGTGGATCACTCAACGCTCTGACTCAACCTCTGATGTTAGAATTGCTTGCTTACAGAGGGTTGGCGTTAATAATTTGATACAACTTTTTTTTTTTCACAACCACATACTTGTTAATTTCCTTATTTCTGTATATATCTATTAAGGTTTTGCAGCAGACGATATACTCAAGTGTTTTACTTTCTTGATGTTGGAGGGAAGGACCAAGGAACAGTGTGAAATGTTTATATACTCGAGGAAAAAAGTTTGCCTACTGCACTGGTCCATTGCATCTACTTTTGAGCTGAGGCATATCCGTCACTTTTCTTCCCTGACGCATCATGTGAAAGAGGATCATCTGTGGCCAGAAAAACATAACTTAACCTCTCTCACCTTAAAGAGTTTTCGCCAACAGATGAAGAATAAGAAGAACAAGTGAAACATTAGCAAACTTTTGTCCTCGACTGTACAAAAAGGAGACACAGAATGGGATTGAAAACTGAATTATATTGAATCATGGCTTATTATATGAGACGAAGTTGGTGTTGGATATGACTGGGTTATTAATGCAGGCAGTGAACGGGCTGAGATAATTATAGATAAATATAGACAACTACAGATTGAGACTTAAATCGGAGGTTAACACTACCCAAACTTTACAGCATGTTGTTTTTTTTTAGTGGGTTTCCCCCTTTTTAATTATTTTCCTTACTGAAGCTCCGGTTTCTATAGCATAACGAAATATAACTCACTCACAGGTAAATCAAATCATGAGACTATAACTGCAATAGAATGTATGAGTTGTTCCGTTAATGAGAGGGTTCATGGCGGCAAAGGTAGCACTAAGGCTCACTCTTAGCTGAATAAAATCGTCTGGCGTTAGAGATGAATCCTAAATTTTCCCAGTCATGCAAGGCTAAAAATTGTTCTTAAAACCTTCACTCCGATTACGCATATTGTATTAGATCTTTATTAGTCTCAACTTTGGAGAGACTTTTCTAACTGGGGACGCTAGATATAACCTTCATTAATCTCTTCGGAACAATATGCATTCTGAAGCTGACTAAAATCATGGGGATATTTCAAGAATAAGCGAAAAATAAAGACGGTACTGGGTTCGGCGGGTCTGGCGGGTGGTGGACAAGCAAGCGTTACATCCTAATCTACCCTCTCACTACAAAATGTCACTCCTAAAGCTTGTTGGACGCACCTCTAGAGATTAATGGCTGGAATAATCGACCTTCTCTCCTACGCTCCGTTAACGCCAATTGCCTGGATGCATTGGGTGTTTCTGGGATAGAGGTAGACGCTTGAATATTTTTGTGCGAAAATCGTGAATCAGAGGAAGAGGGAGCGGATTAGGGTCATTTTTAAGTGACTTCGGATATTTCGTTACGCCTCTTCCTTAGCGATTTTTTCAACACAAAACATTTTAGTATCCTCGTGTATGTTACTGATGTAAATTATGTCCAAAATGAAACGATAAAAATAAAACAGAAGAGAACGTCGAGGTGTAATATGTTAAATAAACCGCTAAGGAAATGGTGCCACTGAGCTTCCCATACCATTTAGACCTGTATTCTCATCGGTTGAGGAAGCTCCCTAACATCTTTTCCTAAGCGATTTATTTTGTTTACTATAGCTTACTGTCCTCTTCTGCGTTTCATAAATCCTTCCAAGATTGCCATACACTGCACAAATAACGTGCAAAAAGATATTAACCAGCCATATGCAAAAATGAATAACTAAGGAAGAGGTGCTAGGGTGCTTTCTCCTTACCAGACGAGAGTACGGGCCCTAAAGTAAGGTCTTGAGTGAGGCTCCAAGAGAGGACTCACCCCGGCTCTCTTTTTCAGGTCACGTAAAGATAAGAGAGTAAAAGCCCAGACACAGTGAATGACGAGCCGGGACGAGGCACAATTCCCACGCTTGAGAAAATCAATCGGCCGCTTAGTCAATGCCGGGTTAAGAAAGGGCGTGTGTTCGATAGGTTTTAGAGTCCGTGTTTGGCAAGTGAGCAAGACAGGGGCCAGGGCTGAAGTGTACCCTGGGAGCAGGTCAGACACATGGCTCTCACTACCACCACGTCTCACACACAAAGTCAAGTATAAGAAACCTCTGATGTGGGGCACTCACTCCTCTGATGGCAAAGTCATCAATAAAAGCTTTCCTGAATGTGTCTCAAATGACCAGTTTACCTAAAATCGTTTGCTGGTGTTGCTATTGCTTAACCTCAGTCTGTCTGTCCAAGCAGATCCGTCGACCACAGATAAACAAATACTTCTGTGGAGCCATCCTATAGCTACAGCAAAATATTTCATGCAGAGAACCGGTGTCCCCTTGTGTTGACAGCGCCTCAACCAAGGTGGGGTCAGCATCTTTCCCCACGGCAAGGTGCAAGAAAATGTGAGGAGGCTTGGCTTCCGGGTGGAGGCCTCATCGGTTTTGCCCTATCCAGTGTGCAATGAATATGTGTGTGTGTGTGTGTGTGTGTGTGTGTGTGTGTGTGTGTGTGTGTGTGTGTGTGTGTGTGTGTGTGTGTGTGTGTGTGTGTGTGTGTGTGTGTGTGTGTGTGTGTGTGTGTGTGTGTGTGTGTGTGTGTGTGTGTGTGTGTGTGTGTGTGTGTGTGTGTGTGTGTAAAGATCAGGCTCATCGTAGATCACCTCTGGGGACATATCGTAAATCGGACATTTTGTTTACCGTTGGCTATTACTCAGCAGCCTCGATGCCTTACCTCTCAGATGAAGGTACACGTCTGCCTCTGAATACAATAATATACCTAAGTCTGAGTAACTGTCCCACTCTGATAAATCACTAGGCACGACAGGTGGATTGGCCTTCTGTCACTACACACAGTTTAACTTGGTTTAGGCTGCTACTGATATTAATTTTCTAGGCACAAAGTCGAGTGCCTGTATCATCACTGTTTATCTCTATTTCAGTTTGGCAGTGTCATTATCAGTCACAGTCTCCATCTGATACCACCATTACTGCACGTGTTATATCAGTCCAATATTATTTTGAATCCATCTTTCCCTCATGCAATTTATCCCAAAACAGATAACATACGCATCTGCATTTCCCCATTACTTACGGTGCTTAGGTTCCCCCAGGTTTCACACTTCATTATCTATACGGTTTCATATCCCCATTAACACGCCAAGTTCCAAAAAAAATCCATTGATAAATATAACTTTTTCATGTTCCTCTTACTGTTTAAACATCTGAATTATCAACTATTTGGATCACAACCTCGTCGGTCTGTCCTTGTCACACTATTTTAATCATCATCCCAGGCCTTACTCATCATAAAATCCACTATCACCTCATGCCCCCCTCTCCACCAGAGCTCCCCATCACTACCCACGGTCTAATCTCCACCCCATCACCAGCCTGGGTCTCCATCACCACCGCAGGTCTCCATCACCACCCCATCACCACCCAACCGTAATGTCAGGCCGGAATCGTTGACAAAATGGCACAAAACAGGCAATCGTCAGTATTTGTGAAGTGGGCCGGGTACAGAACCGCTCCGTTATGTGTATCGTTTATTGGTTCCGAACTGTTAGAGACCGGGTAATGGTCGGGTGTTACGCGTACTGTAATGGTAGGTTTGTCAGTACAGCATGTGCTCTGCCTCTGTAAACACGAGATATATGGCTTATGCAAATCAGAGTACTTGCTATAAACGCTGCCAGATGGACCATTCGTCTGCATTTGCCTCTCAGTCTATGATAGGTCTTTGGAGTAACGCGAGTGGACCATTTTACCCACCACTGCTATTGGGGGTTTGGGGAAGCTGTGTTTATCGAGGTGATTATGTTCCATGGTGGTGACAGTGTGTTTCGCCAAGAACTTTGTTAAAGAAAGGGTGAAAAAGATAGAGGTAATAAATACACACACACATACACACACACACACACACACACACACACACACACACACACACACACACACACGTGTGTGTGTGTGTGTGTGTGTGTGTGTGTGTGTGTACCGCCAGATGAAGATTAAATTCAGCTTGGGGGATCTTTTCTGGTAAAGGGGTTTGAAGATATTCAGTAAACCCCTCAGTACGACGATGTTTTTCATTTATTTATTTATCTATTTTAAGTTACCTATTCATTTATCTATATAAATATTTACTTATTTTACTCATTTCTTTGTATTTGCCTACATGTTAATTAATTTATTTATTTTTACTTATTTGTTTCTTTGTGTAACTATTTATTTTTTTATTTGCTATTGCCAGACGACACCATTCAACTTGGGGGTAACCTTTTGTGCTAAAGCAGTTGGAATAAACGACCAAGCACAAGAACCACACTGAGCCAGGGGAAAAAAAAAAAAGAAAAAAAGAAAAAAAAAAGAGGAAATGAAAGGAAAACTGTACACTTTTTACCACTGAAAACACCCTTCCCCTCACAATCATCACGGGGAGGTGTATTGAGCAGCGGCAACGTTCATGGTTTACCCAAGAACGGAATTCGCTGGCAGTGATGTATGGGCATTGTCAGGGTCTGCAACGCCGCCCTGGCCCCACGCTCGGTACTATTGTAAACTGAATGAGGCATATATTTACCTCTGGCAATATCCCCAATGGCCCATTACACAGGCAGGTTAAAGGCTCTCCGTATTTGTGGAATTTTTTTATGAGCTATGGCTAACGCGGGTCAATAATGTTTTTTTTTTTCGAAATCGTTCTTTTACGTTACTTACATTTGGAGTGAAACTGTGCCTCTTTTTCTATTCGTAAACATGTGTTTGGTGTTATAAATGATGATGATGATGATGATGATAATGTTGATGACAGTGATGATGGTGGTCGTAGTGAAGATCCCCGAAACGCAGAAAAACAAAAACAAAAGTGCAGAAACGCATTACAATCAATCATAATTCAGCGTTTAAATTTTGTATACCTTTCATCTTCCTGATCACAAGCACAAAATAGCACGCTGAAAAGGCTAGAGGGAAGATGGATGTTATAGCTCGTAGGAGGTGATGAACGAGAGACAGAAATTGACGTAAATCACAGGCATAAACACACACTGATATGTCTTGTCCTCGCATTACGGCATTAAGAGAGGTACTTAGGAATTATTTTATTACCCAAGACAAATTTCTCTCACGGTGCAATGGCTGTTTGTCAATACGCACTCAAACACATGTACAAATGCACAAACGCAAACATAAATGCAAACGCACATATACACAGACACCCTCAAAAACGCACACAAACACCAGCACACACACACACACACTATACCCACCCCCGCACACGAGCTATAACTGATCCATATATCGCCCTTATCCCTAATTACCATAAAGAGGTTATTTCTATGCTTGCACAGGGATGCAGTTGTTTACCCAATCCTTTATAATTTACCGCTTTAATTTTGTTATCCATAATGCATATAAACACTGCAGGGGGGGAGTTGGGGAAGGAGAGGAGAGGGGGAAGGGAGGGGAAAGAGAGGGGAGGGGTGGGTGTGGGAGGGAAGGGGAAGGGGTTACTAGAGACGTTTGATCGAAAGAAAAGGAGAGAAGGTGAGAGAAGGAAAAGGTGCGCAGTAAAATAAAAAAGGGCTAAAAATTATCGAGGTTAAATCTAGAGCAGGTCAGAGGATGAGGAGAGAGGAAGCTGTTAGTAGATCCATTCAAGCGGAAAAAAGGGAGAGAAGAAAGGGGAGAGGGAGAGGAGCGGAGAGAAGAGAGGAGAGGATGGGAGAAGAGAAGAAAGATGAGAGAAGAGAGGGGACAGGAGGAAAGTAGAGAAAGGGCAGAAGAGAGGAGAGGAGAGAAGAGAATGGAAAGAAAGGGAGGGAGGAGAGGTGAAAGGAAAAGGGAGGCCATAAGCAAAAGGGAGAGGGGAGAAAAAAATAGAAGACGCGAACTAAAAAAAAAAAAAAAACGCAAAAAAAAGTCGAGAGGAAGAAGAGGAGGGACAGGGAAGTGTCGGCACCTCCACTATTTCTCATCTCTTCTAACATACACATACCACATAGATTCCTTAAGCCCTTCAATCCAATGACGTATTTTACACTGATCTCTTGCTGCCTCCTAATGATTTTTATTAGGACTGGGAGAGACTTTTGGCAGTGAGGGGAATTGATGACTTTTATCTTACCAATCCAATTCGGAAAGTCTCATTAGGCTGAATAAAATCGCCCCGTAATAGCAGGAACAAGCTGAAACAGACATCATCGGGCCAAAAGGGTTCAGTTCTATGCTCTCACCTTTTTTCACATTCATACCATTTAAAGATCTCACAATCATACACTAACCCCATCAATTACATATCGCACTTTTTTTTTTAATTTTGCTTCTTCTAGACGATTCTTTTAAGCTTTGGAGAGACTTATCAAAGTGGAAGGTATATACCTAACTTTATATATCCCTTCATTGCTAGACATCAATCCAAAGTTGAAAAAAAATCGTATGGAGGAAGAAAGAATAAACTAAAGCAATACGTCACCACAGGATACGGTTTCAAGTGGACACTAACACCCTTTTTATGAGGGCAAATTATTTTAGTTTATCATCACTTCATGCCATTTTCTCTAAAACCCTTGCTCCTTTTTTTTGGGGGGAAGGGGGGGGTTCCCAGATTAGGCTATCCCTTACGAAGAAGAGAGACCCCTGGCTAAACTCCCGCAATTTATATTATAGACTCTGTAACGTGTAAAAACAGGTGACCGGATGGCTTCAGGTGACGTTAGACCTATGGGATCGGAAATCCTCGAATCGCCTAGTAGGGAATCGAACCCATGCTCTCAACATCTGATCTTCACACCGACCGTCGCCTTAATCCACTAGGCCACCAGGCGTCGTGAACCGATTTCACAACCCATCTAAAAAAAAATGCAAATCCTCTACGTGACAATAACAATAATAACGCAAATTGGAGGACCGAAGTTGCAGTTAAATCGTCCTCATCCTAACCTTTTTTCCAGCCAAGAATGGAATGAACTAAGATTCAGAAACAAGGAAGAAGAGAGCATGATTTTGGGAGAACTTTTAACAGCAAGCCTAGTGAGAAATATCAAGAGAGAAGCTTCACAAAATCCTTAATGCGAGTGAGGTAGGTTTGGAAACAAGGTAAAAGACAAAACAAAGGTGGGAGAACTATTAACAGAACGTCCGATGAAATAAATATAAAAGAAAATCCCTTCCAACGAAAAAAAATCCCAAATTCCCGAGTGTGAGAGCCTTGAGGGAGGAACGGACACCCATTGTGCTGGCCATCAAGAGGAGGCGCGGCCGAAGAAAGACTTAATCCTATTTCTGCCTCCATAATCCTTTGAATCCTCCTTACAGGGTGATCTAATTCCCTTATCTAAACGCCATCGTATTGGGTGCAAGCAAAACAAGTCGCTTCCCTGGGGCCTATCACGGCTTTATCAGAAGAGGGAGCGAGGGTTGGGTCTTGTGGGAGTCGGGGTGGGGATACTAGTGGTGGTGGAGATGGTAGTGGTTGTTGTGGTGGTAGCGATGGTGGTAGTGGTTGTTGTGGTGGTGGCGATGGTAATGGTTGTTGTGGTGGTGGCGATGGTAGTGGCTGCCGTGGTAGTGGCTCATCTCGCAGTACTGGCTCATCTCACAGTACTAGCTCGTCTCATAGCACTGGCTCATCTCACAGTCCTCGCTCATCTTACAGTCCTAGTTCATCTCACAGTACTAGCTCATCTCACAGACTTGACTCATCTCAACCTAGCTCGCTGTGCATCAAAGGATAACATTCTCATTCTTGTCCTGACTCATCCTAGACTTAACCATCGTGCAGCTCATCAGCATTTGAGGGGAGGTGGTGGCTGGATCAGTAGAGAGGTGGCCTGCAGTCCTAACGGACCCAGGTTCAAATCCACGCTGTGGCAGGGAACAGTTTTAGGATTTGAATTTCATTAAATCAGGCTTTACTGATCTACCAGAAGACCCGCCGACATGTCGTAAAATTACCTCCGCTAATACCAATACACCAGTCCTGTATGAGACAGCCCTAGCATGTATTCAATATGGACGGTGGGTGTTAGCGCCGAAGTGGTGACACGTAGAGGTGTATGGTATGTAGAAGGACTACTGGGTCTTGATTGCAGGCTGTGAAGCCTATGCCCAGAGTAGGGCATATAAAAAAAAAAAAAAAAATCTCACCAGACACCACTAGTCCTTCCACAATGCCCCGACGCCTGAAGTGTGTAGTAAATGCAATACCTCGCTTCCTGATAGATAACCAGTGTCACGAAAAGCATCTCAAAGCAGTAAGCACCATACATTTTGAAATATATGACCGAAGAATCTAAAAACAGCTCTCCTCGTAGACATCTCTGCCAAAAATGTTACTGCACCAATCACCAGCGCACCATACACCAATATAGTGACTTTAGTGAGTGTTACTTCAGTATCAGGCATGCCAACCACTCCGAGATGACACGTTCAGCTCTGTTCGTTTTCACATCCATCGTGCCCTGGAGTTCGGGTACTTCTTGGTGATAATGTACATTCTAGAAACCAAGAACCCACTAGCCTGATCCAGACAAGAGCAGCCCTGTTTCTGTCTTCCGATTGGCACATTGCATAGGAGTTGCCGTGAGACCTGTTTTTATTCCTCTTATTTGCCTACTGAAGGTCTGGGTGATAATGCTCACCGGGGTATTTTGACATTTCATTTACTCTGTCATTATTTTCTTCTCTTTTCAATGCCTTATTTCTATAAATTTGTCGAAAATTTACTTAGCCAGGGTTACTGCCCGGATTTTTGGCGTGCTGTCCTGTTTGACGTCTGCTGCCTCGCTCATTGTGTCTCCCATTTACCTACTTCATTCACCCTTTCAGCCATTTCGAAGGGGAGTTACTACAGCTCTGAATACTGAGATCCAAGAAGAAATACGAGTCATTCCAGTTCCTTTAATGGAAGTCACATGTTCTCTCTCTCTCCCCCCTTCTGTCGCCCGCCTCTCTTATTTGCCTGTCAGCGTCTCCAGCTCACAACACATAATGGCGTGACGGAGACCAGGAGTCGCTGTGTATGGCAGATGCTGAGGACATTAGAAGCCCTGCCATACCTCAGTCCCGTTTACAGACTAGGTGCAGAGGGAGGGAGGGAGGTCTATTTCACAAGCGTAAACCATTTTTTCCCGAAACGAACGAATCTTTTTGTCTTATTCTATTAATTTTTTGATACTTCCAGCCTTTCGTCTTATCTATAAAAAAAAAAAGTACCCCAACGCTAATTTTCTCTCACAGGAAGATCGCGTTCACTTTATTTTTCCCTAAAACCTAATCCTAACCTAACATGGCCTAACCTAACTTAACCTAATTTAACTAAGACTAAACTAACCTAATCTAAATCTAGCAGCCAAATCTAATCTAACCTTACCCGAAAAACTAAAAAGACCCAGCTCTACTTCAAGTCGGAAATATGGGGGATGTAATACTGGGAGGCAATATGGAGCAGGTAACATGGGGCAGGTAATTATGGGGGAGGTAATAAGTAGAGGTGATATGGGGGGTGAAATTTTCTGGATACGCCTACGGTTCATTCATTTCAAGTAGGTGGAGGTTTTCGTCCGCTTGCCAATTTATATCCCACATCTCAGTAGCAGAAAACACAAGATTTCGGCTCTATTCTATGTAATTAGCACCATATTCAGGTGTTAATCTCTTGCTATAGCTCAGCAATGAAGAGGGAGAGATGGCAATTTTACGACTAGTTGCAGGGAACGGCGTATAGAAATCCTAACCCCTCCTAAGCTGAATAAAATCGTCTGACCACTCGTATAAGACTGATCCCTGAGAAGTGGATGGGGATTTTTCCATCTCCTAGTGACGTCAAGGGAAGTACGCTGGCCATGTATCTCTAAATATAATGGTCTATGGTAACCTAATCTTGGATCCCTAAGCCTTGGAGAAGGTGAAAGAGGACTGGCTTCTATAGTTTTACCGATAATTATAGTCGTGTCGAGTGAAAGTCTTACTGAGGTACTCGAAAGTCTTACAAAAGGCCGAGGGAGAAGTGCCTGATATACATAAAATTTCAGCCTTTGAGAAACTACCACACTAGCCTTGGCAACGAGTTATGCCCTTCATTTAACAGTTCCTACGATTTTGCAGGTGTGAACTACTCCCGTGAATGCCAAGTGATTATTCGCCTCCAAATCCATCAATATTAAAGCAACCCCTATTCAGAATCGAGCCAAACGGGGGAATATCCAAAGCCCTTATTTCACCCGCGGCATAAAGGTCCATTGATACGTGTGATTTATGGCTTATCAGACTTCCTTGACAGAGTGGCGTTTAGTGCACGATGATTATGCAAAACCGTCGGTGGGGCAGTAACGACAGGGGCGGTGCATAAAGAACCACAGTGCTAAGAATGAGTACATAATAAGAGTGTGGAACAGCAGCACCCTTGTGACACTGCCCGCGCTCCTCTCCCACTCTTTTTCTCTCTCCCACTTTCGCTCTTTCCTTTCTGTCTTTCAGTTTCTCTCCCTTTTTCTCTGTTTTCCGCTTTCGTTTTCACTTTGCCTCATTTTCATGTCTTTCGCTTTTCTTATGATCTCTTTTTCTACGTTTTATATTTTTCTGCTGTCCTTCCCACGTTTTCTTTTCATCCGTGTTCGGTTCTCGGTTCTCCGTTTTCCGTTGTCGGTTCTTACACACACACACACACACACACACACACACACACACACACACACACACACACACACACAATAACACTATGCATATTCGCTGGGAAATTGGCCGGGCGTAACTGGGCATCGATTGACGACCGACAGGTTTGCGTGTTGGTGGCCCTTCTATAGATATCTGCATATATTGTAATTTGAGGCCGTTGCTGGTGATGTACGGTCGGCATTACACCACATCCATCACCGCTCAAAGAGACTCCATCAGGGGTACCGCCTAGGAGCTTACAGGTGGACGGTAATTATCGCGTGATTATGTTTTTTTTCCTTTCCAGCGTTGAAAGAAAAGTAGAAAAACGCCACCAATCGACTCTCCGGTAAAGCGATACAAAATAACATTGACTTACGATTGGGTGGAGTTATACCGCCTTGACATGAACAACTGGCCCGCCACAAAAAGACCCAGTGCTTGTATTTATTAAGGAACCTTTGAAAATGACGGTATTTTTATTTTATGTTTCCAGGCACCAGACGATATTATTCAGTTTGAGGAGATCACCCCTGTAAGTGTTCAAGTGTTGATGCACGTGAACAGTTTTATAAGTGTTGCTATATGAGATTAGCTGTTAAGTGTAGCAGTATAAGTATTGCTGTGAAAGTGTAGCTGTATAAGTATTGTTGTATAAATGTGGCTGTATGTGTAGTTGTGTAGGTATAGCTGCATAAGGGTTTGTGTATAAGTGTGGATACATGAATATTGCTACATATGCGAAGAATTATAAGTATAACGATATAAGTGTGCTGCATAAGTGATGGAAATAGTGTAAACAGTCTTAGAGCCAAAGTATTCAGCAAAAGAAAGTTTGTAAATATAAAACCAGTCTTTCAGCAGTTCAGACAAAGACATACGTTATATCCCGTTTTTGCATAATGACGAACAGCGCTACCTTGTTCTGTACCGTACCATTTCCATAACACTTAATTTAAACATGATCAATACATCGTTTTGAATACACCAACGCAAGGTTTTTTTTATCGAGTGAGTTGTGTCTGCAGCCACCTTAGTTCCCATGTTCACTTTTAATACCTGTTCGATACTAATTGGGCTGGCAATTACCTGACTATAACTAATGTCTCTCTGTGTTACTTAATTGAGTGTTTGTGGCATTCTCGGTGTTGGTTTAGTTTAGTTCTGTTGCCGTAATTATTCCTGAGCCCAAAGGAGACACTATTACTCTTAAGGATATCCTCAAAACGTTCGTGGTGACTACGAGGATAGAAGTATAAGTCTCGTTGCACATCTACCTTAGCGATTAATTTTGTATAATATCCCGTTGACATTCTCTCTTACGCTGTTTATGTGATTCTGATATCGACACAGATTACGTCGGTGGCACACAAGCGGATATTAAGGAGAAATGTGAAGAATAACTCCTAAGGGAAGAGTTGTCGCGAATTATCTAGTCACACAAGATTCGGCCCACAAACCTGAAGGGTAGGAGAGCATGAGCGATACACCCCCTGGCCCCGTTGTGAGGAGGGACGGGGTGTATTTACGACTCAGGTGAAGGTTTCTGACAGGTAGCGTGGCCGGGAACCGTAATTTGTTTTATTTCACTGCTGCCGCTACCCCATTATCCCCCTTTTCGTGACGTGGCATCACTTCTTTAGTCCCACTGTGTATATGGCAGTGTAGTTAATGCCCACTGACAACTATAATGTTTTTGCTCTAACCTGGCCCAGATTTTCGTCCTTTTGTAGCTTATTGCACGTAGCTCTGAGGAAGAAACAATGCTACCGCTCAAAATACCTTCCATAGTACTTTCTCAGGACTAGCATCATTATCTAGTATTAGTCTATTCTTACATTTCAGCATTTATTTTATTCTTGCTGCCTTCACACGATGTTAGTCAGTTTAAATGAGACGTTTCGATGGCCACGAGGTTTTCCCTAAAATTGGATAAATTCGAGAGGTGGAAGCAAGAACAGAATATCAAATACGTCATCGGACTGAAGGGGCTGATGCTGTCTGTGGCGGGAGTGTGGAATGAACCGAAGAAAATGGGGTCTCATTCGATTTCACAAGCAATCACAGAGCAGTGATAAGATCTGAATATTTTGCAACATACAGAGAAATATTACAAATCTACACAGAGTTTTGTATAATGGGAACATGACTGACTCTTCAATCTGGAGAAATCAGAAGCTGGTTTGGTGGTGTACCTGGTGTGGTGATGCAGCTGGTGTGGCAGTTTATCTGATGTGTAGTGTAACTGGTGTGATGGTGTAAAGTGTGGTGGTGTAGCTGGTACAGTGGGAGAAGAACCTGTGAGTAACAATACCGTACGAAGTGAGCCCTCCACCAGACGGACATTGAGCATCACGTCACAAGCGCCTGCATCATGAAATATTCCCTGATTATCGTGGGAGGCTGGCAAAATAAACACAAAGATCCTGAACTAGTCCGCGGTTGAAAGGTCATTGAGGGTTTCCAGGGGTGACTGAGGTAGGAGAGGCGCCGGGATGCGGGTGAATGAGAGCCGCAATGTCGGTTTGAAGTGATCCTTACGGGGGTGTGTGGGTGTGTACTCTCTTGCCCGTTTCTGCTGATTTGCATGTGAAAAACTGGGGCTGACAAAAGGGCTCTGATTAGCTTGCAAGCCCAAGTGAACACAGGTTTCGAGTACATTCGCTCGACGCTTACGAAGGATCCCTGACTGAGGCATGGCAGTATGGAGAAATGTAAACATATATCATTCCATGTTTTCTCAGTTTTAATAAGAAAATTCCCCATTACCTGAGCCCTAGATGCTAACGTTAAGTAACTACGGCATGTATGTTTTATTACCACCGCCATCAGTTACCGAAACCCAACGAAACTTTGATACAGACTAGAAGACCACAGAAGTAAGAGACCCCTGTTAAGAAGAACCGCGGAGCCGCCCCTTTCTTCCCCGGCACGCAACAAGGCTATAAACGACTGGAACCCCTTATTTTCTAATTAATACCACCAAAGCCCCCGATGTTCCCATTGTGTGCCAACTTGGGGCCACGATTGTCATGGATATGTCTGCACTCCACCACGGGGGCACTGCGCAGCTTTGGGGGGTGGGGCAAGCCGGGTTAGGCCAAAGCATAAACTGAGAATGTGTGCTGTAAATATATAGTATAAACTGTGGGATGTACAGTTCCAATCGTCATTTTCTCTTTCCTTACGAGTGCTACCTGATATTTTTGAAAATAATTTCCATTAATTCATTCTCTATGTGAATGCCGTCTCTCCTTATGAAACTGCAAAATGTAAGATACTTCACTGTGTCGAACCCACATACTCTTACTACACTCCCTGGCACATTAGTTCGCTCGACCATCTAGCCTCTCAAAAGTATACCTAACTTTTCCGTACATAAATTAACGAGGTCTTTCCTCACGCTTTACACAGGGTACTTCGTGACCAGTTGCGCCTGAGTGAATTGCACTTTTACTGGAGTCAGGATTATATAACTGAAAGAGTGTATGAAGGTGCAAAAAAGGTCTCCACTTCATACGATAATATACGAAACATGTGATGATTGCAGAACATGTGTGACCTCTGTTGTCTCTCTTGATATCCAAGTCTTATTCTATTAGTTTAGTCACACTCTTGTAGTAGCCGCCTAGCACGGGAAAACTAGCCTACTGCAGTTAACCCCTCTTCTTATGTTCTTATGCAGGTTGACCACATCTGACGGTGCGGTTGTTCCATAAATAACCGTAAATAATGAGAGCTTTCTTACATCTTTGCTGACTCAGTATTTAGCCCTTCATTCCGGTGACATTTTTTCACATCGTTCTTGGTACTTACAGTCTTATTCAGCATATGTGAGACTTTATTGAAATGTGGAGATGCGTGTGGCCTTTATCATCTTTTTCACTACTGGAGTGCTCTCCCAAATTCAATAAAGCCGTCTGCAAATAGCAATGCCATATGAATAAACAGATCACTGGATTAAAGGGGGATAACAATATAACGGTAAAATTAAAGGGAAATTAGACAGGGATGCCGTATTAGAGCTCCTTCATCCTACACCCTGACTGGTGAGGGTGAAGCCGGACCTGTGCGGTTGAGGCAGGTTCGCTTTCCACCACGACGATGTTCAACAACCGGGAAAATCTTGAAAGAAAAGCGGGCTGGTGATGGATGGCATATTCGCGTGGCGTCGGTCTCACAAACTCCTGAGCGAATCAAAGTTTTCTGCATGAACTTCGTAATTTTTGTGAGTTTATGTCTGCACCCCTGACACTGGCTATTGACTTCTTAATACATTGCTGAGGGTGAGAAAGGAAACACTGACGGGTATTCAGAATCAAAGAGGCTAACATCGCTTTACCTAGAAAGATTAATGTGTCAATGGCAGGTGATTTATTTCAGAAATGCAAAGTTGTTTAGCACCTCCATCACGACGACTCACCTCATAGCTCTTTGTGGCTGGTTCCAGACGAAAATAAAATACAGAGTGAGCTGAAGTCAATAATATAAAAACAGATAAAAACTCAAGACTGAATTTAACACAGTTCCTCTTTCCCGGAAGTAAAATAAAACGCTATTCTTTATACACAAAATAAGAGATGTAAATAAACCCCCTGGCATCTACTACTTCCAAAGAACCAAAAGGAAGAAGAACCAAATAAAAAATCTGGTCATTTCGAGATACCTGGACACACGGAATTTGAAACGGAAGGCATATGCAGGAGATGTGGGTTACTGAGGAAGACTGCTCTAGAATTGACCCGATGTGGAAAAAAAAAAAAAAATAGGGCCCTATCTATGCCAGAAGTGCGATAAAGGGCAGACTACACACACACACACACACACACACACACACACACACACACACACACGCACACACACACACACAATCGTGCTAAGCCGACTCCGCTCTTTCTTTACCCCTGCACAATTGTTGACTCTATACAGGGGTTTTATCCGCCCCTGTGTGGAGTACAACTCTCATGTGTGGGGAGGCTCCCCAGATACAGCTCTTCTCAATAGGGTGGAGTCAAAGGCTTTTCGTCTCATTAACTCTCCTCCTCTTACTGACTCCCTTCAACCTCTGTCTCTTCGCCGCACTGTTGCATCTTTATCTCTTTTCTATCGCTACTTTAATGGTCACTGCTCCTCTGAACTGTCTGCTTGCATTCCTCCACCTCTACGACGGGCTCGTAGCACCCGTCTGGCAGCAAACTCTCATCCCTTTTCTGTCCAACTCTCTAATGCAAGAGTTAACCGTTACTCCCAGTCTTTCATTTATGCAACAGGTCAGCTCTGGAACTGTCTCCCTCTGTCTGTATTTCCTGCTGCCTATGATCTCCAGTCTTTCAAACGCAGTGTGTCCAGGCATCTCAAAATGATCGAATCTTGAATTTGGCTCTCTATTGTATTTTGTTTTTCTCTTGGAGGGCATTGTTACTGCGGGCTCATGGCCTTTGGTTCCTTCTTCCTCGCATAAAAAAAAAAAAAATCAAACCCTCCCATGTCAACACTTCGTCACAAATACCCACCATCCATGCGGAATAAATGCCAGGGCTGTCTCATTCAGGATTGGTGTAATGGTCTTAGAGAAGGTATTTTCATAACTTGTTAGTGTGTCTTATGGCAGAAAGAAAAGTCTATTTTAACGAAATTCGGATGATCAAATGTTTCCTGCGACAGCCCCCGCTTGAATTCGCGTCCTTCCAAACAGCAGACCACTTTTCTAGCCCCTGTGTGCCCAAGAATAGGTCCAAAACGTAAATATCTTATCACCGTAGAATTTCTATCATGAGGTCAATACAATTTTTAATCCCTTGAGTGGAGCGTTAATACCGGTACATTAGTGTTGCAAGTGAGCAGATGTAAAAACTTTGCGACAAGGAAGCCATATTGTGCACTCGTGATCCACAGTTTTCACTCACCCTCTGTCCCTGGTTGAGAGAAATCGTAGACAGGGATTTGCATGCCGAATGAAGACCTGTTTGTTGGTAAATCGAAGTCTTTTTTTTTTTCCCCTTGACTGCGCGGGTTACAGAGCCATTGCCAACTGTTACCCGTACATGGCAGCAAACTCTAACTTCCACTTTAATGAAACCCTCTCTATATCTTTCCTCCGAGAAGGGGTAGAAATAGAAGCTGGACAGAAACTATAATTCACCACCGTACAGTCTCATATTACATGCCTTGAGTTCTATATGCAATTCGGAAAAATATTATGCGAGTATACTATTTCACGGGACCAAAATTAACAGGCACAGTTCAATGAGCTTTTTAGTGTATTCCCACCACTTCAGTATCTTGTTCGGCTCAGGAAATATATTGTTCAGCTTACAAAATTACTGAACAGGTTAACGAAAGCCGAATCTAACCTGCCTAGTTCAAAAAGCTTCTACCAACCTGAAAAAAGTCTGATGGTAACAAGAATAAACAAATACATCATCGAAATGAAAAAGTTCATTTGCAATTAAAAAAAAAATTGGGATATTTTACAGACATCATAATTATATCACAACATAACAGATAGATAAATAAATAAACATAAACCACGAAAGAATGCCAGGCTATCCACTCCCACACGCCTGTCCAGGGTTACACACTTAGTCAATCAAGCCCATACTTCTCTTCCTTGCACACCCCTTCTTCTCTCTCACGTCACAGCATAACAACTGAAGACATCTACGCTCTTATTCATAAACCTGATATCGGTTAGGGGAACACAAGCTCCACCTCCCTCCCTTTGGGTGTTACTGTAGCCAGAACCAATCAAAACAGGATAGCATCGCACTACAGGGGTTAATAGTATATATGTGAGACAAGGGAATTAGTTATTGTAGCATCTAATGGAAAGGTACCGGTATATCCAGTATCCCCCATTGAAGTGGCTCTCAAGTTACCGGGATGATTCTGGAGTCTGCACCCACGTGATGGCTTCCCCCCAACACACATCAATCCCCCCACCGGTTCCCTCATCTCCCCCAGCCCGTGAAGACACCGTGAAGGGTTGCAGGCGGGCGGGATTTGCATGAGAAAGGCGGCAGAGGAAAGTTATGAGCTATTAGGAGACTAAACACCCACAACGGGGCTTTTTGTCGGGGTCTGAGAGAGGCTGGATCACTGGCTGGATAGTTTCGCCCCGTGCTGGTATTTTTTGTCGTGTCGAGGGTATTGTTTCGCGGAGTCCAGGGTCGTGTTACGGGTCCCTTACTATACGGAGGCCGGTGTAAAGGGCTCTCCTTTCAACAGACCTTTAACTGAACCTTCCATCTCTCCCCCATCTCCCTTTCCCCCTCTCCCCTGCGTTCTCACATCACCGTCTCAGTCTCCTCCTCGCTTAATCAACCTCTTCACCACGATGCCATCTTTTTGTAGTTTATTCCTGCCCTTTAAAGGCGATTTAAGTAAACTTAGGGGAGCCAAGTGATAGTGAAGGAGTCAGGGTCGGATCTAGCTGTCCTCCACCTCAAAGTCTAATTTGTACTGAATGAAATCAGATGATACTGCAAAAATAAAATGCTAATGACTTCCTCGGGCTAAAGATGGAGGTACAAAACAGCACTAAATAGGAGAAAATAATGTGACTGACGATATTCATTAGAAGACGATAAACGGACTAGTACTAAAAACTGGGGGATGAGGAAAAGCACTGCAGTGAGAAAGACAAGCCGGGTAAAACCTCAGCTCGTGTGTGTGTGTGTGTGTGTGTGTGTGTGTGTGTGTGTGTGTGTGTGTGTGTGTGTGTGTGTGTGTGTGTGTGTGTGTGTGTGTGTGTGTGTGTGTGTGTGTGTGTGTGTGTGTGCTCAATCAGGAGTGTACCTCTGGGCTGAGTTATCCCCCCTGCCTCGCTTATTTGGATACCCGTGATTGTACGTCAGCCAACACATTCGTTAACCTCCTTTCATCATGTGTACCGCTTTCACAGAGCTCAGAAAACGGAAATGAATTTAATAAAGTGACCCCAGCCCGACGGTACTTCTTAGGGAACCACTGACACATTTGCATACCGCGTGATGTATTGTTCCAGGCGTGTCATTACACTAACAAGGAAAATGGCTTCATGAATAAAGGATGATTGAAAAATACATATAATTGTGTGCGTAATGGCGGGTGGGCGGCTCTGGGAACACAATGACCACCTCCCCTGGCCGCCAATCCGTCTTGCCGAGTATTGAAGAATGTGAGCAGCGCGGGGCGGAGGCTGGCGGGCCCGTAAATCAGTTGCCCAGGTCTTCAGAGGCGGCCGCGAACTGCACTGCACTACGGCTAGGCACAGGCACACACACCTGGCTCTCACGGGGCACTCATTTCACGTACACCGCATCTTAACTCACGGGGCACTCACTCATGCTACTTTCACTTCACCTTTGCTGACAGGCCACATACCCACTCTCCCTATGCCGCTGTGCTCACTTTATCACAATCACTTCATCCTACTTACTAAGCACTGTCACAGTACGCTTACCTCCACATATGTACCCACACCACCCTCACACTGCACTCACTTCACCACACTCACACCACGCACTCACTTCACCACACTCACACCACGCACTCACTTCACCACGCTCGAACATACACACTCTTTATCACACTTCAGTACACCCACTCACTTCACTACACTCACTTCACCTCATTACACTGATGTTTAAGCTCCTGTATACGATGCCATTTGTTGCTATTAATGGTGGAGGGCTATGTTATTAAAACTGAGGAAGAGTTTGCATGCAGTCTCTAGTTTCTGCGGGTCATTTGTGAAGCCCTTGATGAGAGTAAATCTTGTTCAGCGTATCCATCTACCTCGCTGCTAAATGAACTCTGTAATGTAGAATGCAGGCGAACCACAACTATCGCTCGCAGCTGTTCCATAAATCACTTTGAGATATGGGAACTTGCACCAACCCTCTCAGTTTTAACTGGACGACTGTAAGTCTTTTAATTACGTGCACTGAGCATCTGAATATTTGCCGAGGTAGTAGCTTCTCAGAGGAGCTGAGGGCACACAATACAGCCGCGGAATATAGAGGGCATACGCAAAACACCCACAGAATAAAGAGGGCTCATACAATTTAGCCAAAGAATGTAGACAGTATACACTACGCAGTCACAAAATACAGAAGGTACACACTCTACAGCCACAGAATACAGAAGGCGCACACAATGCAACTACAGAATACAAAGGGCATACACAATACAGTCACAAAATACACAGGACATACACTATACTGCCACACAAAACACTATTTCTCACCTAATGTACAGATGTGTATACCAAGGAATAATACCAGAAACTCAGTGTTGTACTCTGGTATGTGAGGGAGGAAAGGAGACAACACTCAAAGTAGGAGGCACTGAGATATTAACGGGGCAGGATGTCTAAATACCCCCAGCGCAAATTAATTCTTGTAGGCTAACATACTGGTTATTATGTACTAACTTGCTTTAAAACTCTTAATACGTAATATCCAAATGCTTTATGTAAATACTGCATTGTCAGTCATTAAAAAAAATATATATATGTTCCGTTACTCTTTCAACTGATTTCATTCTATAATGGCCCCTTCGCTTCGAGAGATCCTTCTTCAGACAAGTAACATCGTCTTCAAGAAGCAAAAATACCATCAAAGATGCGTCATCATACTGAACAAATAAACAGGAAGAAATTATCACTCTTTCACCGCGCGAGATCTTTCCTAAGACGAGTAAGACTATCTGGCGACAACAAATATAAACTGAAAAAAAAAATCATTGTCTTACTGAAGGGGTTAGTGGCGCTGCTTTGTACTCTGTTCAATAATAAGTCTTTCTTTGCCTGAAAAAAACACCTGGCCAATTCTTTTTTTGGCATCGTCGACTTAAAGAGGGTAAATTGAGCTGTTCTTATCCACACACAGTCCCAACAACCTATTAAGCATGTAAGGTAAACAGCAGCAACATTACCTCACAACCGCACCTCCAACCACAAACATAAACTAACAATAAAGAATATTTGAGAGCCGACACAGGCCGTCTGCTGTGGTCTGTGGTGGCGTGTGTGGCGAGGCTGTGGCGAGGCTCTTCATTACACAGCTAGAACCCATGCACCCCACACAGCCCCCACCCACTCCTCACCCCATCACTACACTCACACCCACATCCACCCGCACCATCTCACACTCATCCTTATTCCAACACCTAAATCCTCAGTGCCATATTTCAACCCTTCCACACTCCCTAACACCCTCCTCATCCCTCTCGTCCCATTACTGCACTCACACTCACACTCACCCCCTCACTCCCATACCCCACCTCCACATTCCCAGACTTCCACCCTCTTCACACCCGCCCCTACTCGCGCCATCCACACCCTCACTCCACATACACTCACTGACACACATACATCCATCCCCAAAATCATTTACTGATCTTCACCTTCACACCCTCCCTCGCACTCTTATACTTCTAACCCCACACTCTCACATTTACTTCTCCTCACCCTTTCATTCCTCACAAGTACACTTACTTCGTTCCTTCACATGCACCCTATCCCCTCACACCCCCACCCTTACTCCTACACCGTGATTCACTGCCATACATCCACCCCCACACTCTCATTCCCATATCTCATCCTCAGACCTCCATTAGCTCATTCCTGCATTCCACACCCACCCTGTAACCGCCACACTGCCAGACCCCAACCCATACTCTCCCACCCTGACACTCCCTTCCACCCCTCTCATCCCTACTACCTCATTTCAATCCTTCAGTATATCATTCCCTTACACTCACTCTCACAACTCCACCCCAGCTCCTCACGCCCAACCCCACGCAATTACTCCCACCCCCACATCCACATCCGACCACTACAACCTTGTCACCTCACTCCCACACTCAGGTTTTGGCACTTATGGCACTATTCTCGTGGGCATAGCAGACCAAACACCTACTCCTTATCAGTAAAAATATGCTTGTGTTACGCTGATAGTCTCGTCTACGACCTTTATGTAAACTAAGTAAACAATATAAAGACATAACAGTGGCTGAGGAATAGACTGCTAATCGAGAGGTATTGAGATCAATCCCCGACTGAGTCATGGAATAGTTTTAGGATGTGAATTTCATTAGAAGTTTTAAGTGATCTCTCAGAAGATTCACCAACAAGTCATAAAAATATCCTCGCTAATACTCGTACCTTCACACCGACCCTGAATGAGATAATTTCTAGCATGCTGCAGTATGGACGGCAGCGTATTAATGGTGAAGTGGGTGAAATGTAAGGGTGTTTGCGCCATCTGCTGCATGTACAGTAAGAAGAGTCCTCTGTGAACGGACCATCTAGTCTATTCCTAGAATTGGATTTATATGGTTATAGGGCTACTTAACAATACACTACGATACTTGTTTCATTTTAACCTGGTTCAGGTATTTTTCCCTTTGCTGCTTATTACACGGGTTCAGTGGCAGAATAAGACAATACTACGACTCTGCATCTTTTTCACTGCACTTCTTCATGACAAGCACCATTTTCTAGTGTTAATCTCCTTTTAACCTCTCATGGTCGTGTTTTCTCACATATTATTCCAGGTAAACGCCAGGTGATTACTGCTATTGAAGATCAGTCAAAGGAACATAAAGAGTTATAATGCCATTTCTTTTAAGCGTGTCATGGTGGTGTCAACTTCATTACTGTATTCTGGCTAACGCCAAACGACTTCATTTATTGGAGGTTACTGTAAGTACATGAGCCTGAGAGTGCTAATCTCTGCAGTGACTATAATAAAAACTATATACATTAATCAGTGCACAGTCGGTCACCTCCCTCCCTCCCTCCTTCTTTCTCTCTCAAGGATCTGGTATTTATTGTCGGGCATCTCAGTGAGCAGGTCCTCTGGGTGGTGGAGGCCATGTAACCTGGCGCGGGTGATGTCTGATCCGCGGGAAGGTGTGAAATCCGGCGGGAAAATGCCAATTTCAGGCAACTCGACTTAAACAAACTCTGGTGCGGACTCCACGGGACGCTCCTCTCCTTACCGGTGTGATGGATCGCACGGCCCCCACGGCCTCATACAGCGTCCTGCGGTGCCCCTGGGACTCCTGCCGGGTTGGAGGGGCATCCCGCTAGGCGTCAGCTGGATGCCGTGTAATCAAATCAGGAGGATGGCGAAAATAAGCGAAGGGTTGGTGTCCTAAGTGACTATTCGTGTCTGAATGTTAAGTGAAGGATCTCTGTCATTTATGTCGTTGGTATTTTGAGAACTTCTCTACAGGCTCTGATAAAGAAAAATGTTCGGGAAGGCGAAGAGTCAGGATGATGCCTTCACTCAGGCAGGTGAAAGGAGGGCCAAATTTATCTTACGGACAGAGACTTCGCTCACCGTTACCTTCCACCACCACCACAAGGACGAGGAACTCTGCCCTTCACCGGACACGGACGGCAGGCGAGAGTTGTCACACGTGTAGCCAGTACTTTCACCATATACCGAGGATGAAGTGAAGTAGATATTTTCATAATCAATGCTAAGTGACAATTATCGCTGGCAGAACTTTATCAGAATAAAGATCTAAACACTTGCAGCTCCTTAAGATATACAATTATACTTTAATGGTAAAGAAAAATATGTTTAGTTTCAGTCACTTATCATCCCTCCATATGCAACTTAAGTGACGTGTTGCCTAGCATGCCACTTACCTCTAGAGTTGTCATATTTGTCTCACATTTTTTACCCATCACTTTCATTTGCTGTTCATTTGCAAGAAAAATGAGTTGTTGCTTTTTTTTAAGGTGTGTATCTGTGTTCATATACATATGGATTCTTCTCATTAAAAAGTGAAAAGAAAAAATTAACGCACGGAGCCTGCATAAGTCGTCCTTTCCAAATAAGCAGAACAAAACTAAGCCCAAACCAAAATCCCTTCATTTTGAGATGTCTGGACACATTACATTTAAAAGACTGGAGGTCATGGACAAAAGAAAAGACGGACTGAATGTCATAGAGAAAGGGAAAGACAGGCTGAGGAAGAGTTTCAGAGCTTATTAAATGTTGTCATGAAGGGCTGAGAGTAGAGGGGGAGCTCATTCATTAGAGTGCTAGATAAGATGAGAGAGTGTAGCTAAACAGGTGAAAATATCCACCATAACGAGGCAGGGACGTAACAGACACATCGGAAGAGAAATGGTCAATGAAACAATCGCTCTGATTAGAAGTAGTGTACATGGTGGCGTCCCCTCTTACGACACTCCAAAGCAGTGTTCCACACGGGAGTGACTGGCCTAAATACAGTCAGCAACTCAGTAGGGCCAATGTAAGGACGAGCAGAGTCGGTTCAACATACCTGACCACTAAGAAACAGATTTTTCAATATAATTAATGTGATCTTTCGAAAACACATCATGTGAAAAGAGTCATCATATATACTGAAAGCTGATAAAGGACTGGGTTGCACTTTTTACCAAAAAAAATCAACTGCTCAGACCATGCAAAACTTATCCCTTCAAAAGAAATTTAGGCAAAACCAATCCGAACTCAATATCTGTTCATTTCGAGGTGCCTGGACATACTGTGTTTATAAGGTACTGGGAAAGACAGACTGAGGGAGACAGCTCCAGACTGACCAGTTCTGTGCATGAAAGACTGGAAGTACCAGTTTACTGTTGCGTTAGAAAGCTGGCCTGAAAAGACTGAGAGGCTAGACGGGTACTGAGTGCCCTCCACAATGGGAGCGGGGTGCAGTCATTTTAAAAGAGCAATGACCAGAGTGGTAGGAAAAGAAACGAGACCGGGATGTATCATGGCGGCGAGGAGAGAGGCTGATGGGGGACAGTGAGAAGGGAAGAGTTGATGAGACAAAAAGCCTTTGACTCCACCATATTTAGAAGAGATTTGTGTAGTGAATCCCCAATACATGAGAGAAGCACACTACATGGGGGCGAAAAAGATCTCTGTACAAAGTCAGAAACTGAACAGGGTTTGTTAACTTTTGCAATGGCTGTGAAGAAATGCATCGATAAGAAGAAATTATAGTTAGCATAATCCAGCCGTTATGCATTGTTAACTTGAAACAGAAAAATTTATACAATTCCTATAACGAAAGGACGTCGTTTATATTACCTTCTTACAACCGTCAAACGATTTAGTCTAGGCGAGGCCTCCCAGGATAACAGCGTTAGAAACAATTCTACTAATATTTTTAGTTTGAATATTTTCTTTGTCTTATTCTGGATACAGCTAAGCGATTTTATTTCTCTCAGTAAAGACAACTACGAAGGTAGCAAGATATTGGAGTTTGTGAAATACTTATGTTAAAACTTAGTGTGATTGGAGGAATAGTGCAGTAGAGAGGGACCCCCTTCAAGTCTGCGAAGGAAACCGGAAAATACAGAGTCGGAGGGGGTGAGCTCCATAAATACAGGTCACCAAACTCGCCGGCACCCCCATGGCAAGTGCAATCAAGTAAAGTATCTTCCTGTGCCCCGCCATAGGACACAGGTGTGGCTCTCCTCGGGGTACCTGGTCACGTCCCACAGCTATACATTACCGACTCTATCCCCTCCCACCCCCTCACTCACACTCCCTCTTCATCCTCTCAGTCCCACACCTCATCTTCACACTCCACACTCTCACACTTGATCTACACACTCACCCCCACACGCACACTCCCTCATCTTCACACTCCACACTCTCAAACCTGATCTCCACAGCCACCCCCTCACTCCCATACTTCCACCTCCACACTCCTACATTTCTTCCAGATACCTTCACTTTCATGCCTCATCTCCACACCAACTCTCTCACTCCCATTCCCTCACGTCTCATCTACACATACGTACTCCCACACTCATTCACTGCTCGCTTTATGCCACTCAGGGACGAGCGAGGCTGGTCACCCTCTCATTGAATGTCGGGAATGGGTAACTTAGCCCTGTCCCCTACGCTCCTAATAAAAAAGATAGTTATGGATGGGTGGATGGAATTTTGTTAGTCTAATTCCACAGTCACATCTATATATCTCAGGTGGGGCTCAAATTCTGCCTGACTGAACGTGCACATAATAGAATTTACTTCATGCCTAACTTTCTATCGGTACTCACTATGTTCATGCCTTTTCTTTCATTAAACTGGTGCTTGACTGCCACCACGATGATTATACACAGCTGTGCATGTGAGATTCCACCTACGCAATGTGAAAGTATAAACGAAAATATGATCATTATTCAAAGGGCGCATTTCTCCGCCAAGGCAGCACTATCCCTCTTTCTTACGTCAACCTTTGACCTGTTTCGCCCCAAATTTAATCTCTTATCCCTCCGTTGGTTCTTAGTCATTAGTCCAAGTTTGGTGAGAGTCCACCTTATGGTTTTACATAGTGTTGCCGACAGACAGAAACACAGACGAAAATCAAGCCAAAGCATAACCTCCTCGGCTGAGGTGGAAAAGAGCATCCATCATTCTACTTATTCGTATCTATCTGTCATTCTGTCCTTTGTTGTCCAAACAGAAGCGTAGGGAACCGGGGATAGGCTAATTAGATCAGACATTTAAGGCGAGTGGCCGGTCACTCATCCTTGAGCTGTATTATATATTAAACCTCAACTATTCCTCGGTCGTAAACCCTTACTGGATACATTCGATGTAAGAGCCTTAGAACACTAGCTCACTGGGCGTCCATTTGGTTATACGGTTACCAACAAGCGTAGTAAATGGCTCCCTGAGATACAAGAAACCATTAGGCTTGTCAGTAAATGTAATCATCTGAATGCAGCACTACATCAGGCTGAGTGGGTGGTGGATGCCCCCACCTACTCGCAGACATGATTCTCTAAAAGAGAAACACTTGTGAAGTCATACTGAAGCACTGGCATTGAAGCAATATATGGTCTGCCTCACTACCGTGGCAGGTTCATCACTTGTAGCTATGGAAAGTTTATATTATACACTCTGGAGAACACTGTTACCCTCTACAGTGTATTATGCCTGAGGCGGAAGAGGTATTCACAACATAGTTGTTGTCTGCTGGTGGTGAGCGCGCATAAAAAACTGTGTGAAGAAGACTGGGAACAAAGCCTCCTCCGTCCAAGGCCATGCAACCAGGAAAATCAAAAGCACGGAGGAACAGAGTTACAAAAGAATAACAGACAATACGCCGTGAAATTTAATTAACTCGCAGAAAAGTTCTCAGAGATTATATGAAGATGCCTCGGGGCGTTCAATGTGCAGGAGTTGCCAGCTGTTGAGCAGGACAAAGGCACGACGGTCACCTGACAGCAGGAGGTGTAAGTAGGGGACCTCACCTGCTGCCTCACACTTAGTGTTGTAATTTTATTGCACACTGCTCGTCTGTATGTCTGTTCTCTCTCTCTAGATAGATAGATAGATAGATAGATAGATATAATGTGTGTGTGTGTGTGTGTGTGTGTGTGTGTGTGTGTGTGTGTGTGTGTGTGTGTGTGTGTGTGTGTGTGTGTGTGTGTGTGTGTGTGTGTGTGTGTGTGTGTGTGTGTGTGTGTGTGTGTGTGTGTGTGTGTGTGTGTGTGTGTGTGTGTGTGTGTGTGTGTGTGTTTGCGGGTATGTATATTCCAATGCAAACATTTATTCTGTTATTTTCTCCGTGATCCTTCTCATCTAACGATTCTCATTTTTGTTTGGCCCGCCTCTTTGTATTACTGTAACTATGTTGTATGTAGTGTTAGTAGTAGGGAGTCTTTTACTGAACTTTGATGATAACGGTGCTCTTACTATCATTCCAGTGTTCTTTGCCATGTATCATCACCTTTGTTCAGCCGCGCCCATTAGCTGCGTCGTGAACTCGCATGCCGGCACAAAGTTGCGAGCACTGGCACCCCTGATGGATTCTTTGAAATCACAAAGCCATTGCAGTTTTGCCAGAATTCCGTATCGCACTTTTTGCTCTACACCACCGAGGCCTGGTGCGCGAAAATAAAAAGGCTGGATTAATCTGCGTACATATCGGGCGGACACCCCCGGAGGGACAAACTGGCGGTGACGCTGACTCTTCATCTGGAACAGAATCCGCGTCACAAAAGACCTATCAGTGATGGCTGTAACACCCTCTCAAACACACAGTAGAGCCGCTGAAAAAGGATACAATCCCTTACATTCACTGCTATTGGCGAGCATTTGGTTCCAATCGCTAGATACAAGTCCCAATCCCAACAAAAGCCGCAATGAAAACAAAAGACTGAGCCCATCGCTCTGATAAACTTTCCAGCTGGCTTGACTCTGCAGCAATTGCTTTCAAATTTCGGGCTGCCTCTATTATAGCCAATATGACTGTGAATATCCGGCGGGCCCGGCTGTAGGGGAACTCACAATGATCCAATATTGACCATCAAAACATTTCTCAGCTTAATCTATCTATTTAATTTATCGCATATATATAATTCAAATATATTCCCACCAAACGATTCAAGATTTCGTGGATCATATGCAGATCACGCTTTAGGAAACTTACAGGCTGAACTGTGCGATATGCATATGCTCACAATGCAATAAGATAAAATGCAATAAGATAACTAAGAGAATTATCTGATTTCAAAAGTGTTAGCACCTGGAATCAGCTTTACTCAGTATTGTAAACAGCACATCTAAGAAATTCGAAAGTCAGTGAAATATGCAATAACTAAGTAAAGTGCCCATAAATGAAAGTGATCTCATTCTCTCAACCTCATACATAACACTAATATTCTCATGCTCATCATTTAGTACAGGCGTATCTATTGCGCTAGTTTTACGTTTGAGGTTAAGAGGAATATTCACTTTACTTTATAGACCTCGATATTCTTCGAACTTTAAGTCGAATATTTTTAAGACGTTCCAATTAAACTTGGACCCATAAAATCCTCGGCTAAGGAGGCTCCCTAGCACCTCACCTTTAGCGATTTATTTCTGGATATGGCTGGTTAATATCCTTTTGCACGCTATTTATGCACAGTATGTCGATATTAGAATGATTTCAAGCAACAAAAATGATGATGGATAATAAGCAAAATAAATCGCTTAGGAGGGGGTGTTAGAGAGCTGATATTTTTCCTTATGCCGAGAATAAAAAATTCTAGTGATATCAAAAATAAATAGTTATTGGAGAGAAAGAGTAAGACACACAGCAATATAAAGAACAGTGACGATAAATACACAAATCATTTAGGAGGGGAGAAATTGCTACCCAACTCACTTTGCAATGGACACAGGAAACACATTACTCAAGAAACCCAGTAACCAAGTCAGGTATTCATTACACTTTGCGAGAAACCCAGTAACTAAGTGTGGTATTCATTACATTCCAGTCTGGTGTGATCCTTTCCTTTCCTTTATCAACTTCTATTCTCCCCTCGGAATCTGTCTCCCCTTGCAGCCACTTCCCCTTTCACTGAGAACGCCTCCCTTCCTTTAAGCCAGTAGCCCCTCTCAGCGCCTCACCCTCTCTCTTCTTCTCTGGCTTAATCCCTTTCACCACCCCTGTCCCACCACCCATGCCTCACCATCCGTGCCTGTGTCCCACCACCCCTACCTCGCCACCCGTCTCACCATCCCTGCATCTGTCCCAACATACCTATCTCTCCCTGCCTCATCACCCCTGTCTCTGTCCCACCATCCCTGCATCACCACTCATTTCACCATCCCTGCTTCTGTCCCAACACATCTGCCTCATCAACTCTGTTCCACCACCCCTGCCTCATCCCTGCCTAGCACCCCTGTCGCCTCATCACCCCTTCCTCACCACCCTTTCCTCACCACCCCTTCAAGTCACCATCTCTGCTTCTGTCAATCGTTTTTTGTTTTCCTTTCTACTGGGGATGCTATGTTTTGGATCATGTGTGTGTGTGTGTGTGTGTGTGTGTGTGTGTGTGCAACAAAAATTAATAACTCAAACTATTTTTGGTGGAAATATTAAGGGTGAGTCAATGAGTAAACCGCTTATTTTTTAGAACAACGGGTCAAAGGTCAAGGTCATCGTTAGACCAAACCTTGACTTAACAAAATCAACTTAAGTATTTATCCAGTTTACACCAAACTTGGGGAAGAGTCATAGATAAGGCAAGAATGATGTGATTCAATTTTGAGAATAATTAGTCGAAGGTCAAGGCCACAGGGAAAAGTCAAGGGCCAAAGTCACAGGGCAAGGTTAACTCAGACAGTTTTGATCTGATCTGAGCCAAACTTGGTGGATGTGTTAGGGGTCAGGAAAGAACGAAAAGAATCAGTCTCTTTCTCTGACACCTTTACTCCACCTCCCGCTCTCTTCTCCCATCTTCTCCGTACCTCTCTCCTCTCCTCCACTTTCCCCCTCCCTCTCTTTCCCCATCACCTTCTTCCTTCATCATCACTGGAATAATCTTCCTCTCATTATTTACAGGCATTACTTTTCTGTTTCCATCCTCTAATACCTTTTTCTTCCTTCCCTTCCTTTCATTTGTTCCCATCTTATTTATCTTCCTCCTCAGGTCATGTTTTCTTCTGCTTCTTTACTTTCTTCATTATTCAGTACCTTTTTGTGTTTTCGTCCTCCCCTCTCACTGCCCTCTCCTGTCGCCCTCTTCCTCGAAATGTCACCCTCCACAGTCCTTTTTCATTCTGCACTATCTCTTCCTCTCTCCTCCTTTCCTCTCATCCATCTCTTATTCATTCCCATCCCTCCCATCTCCCATGTCGTCGCCATATCTCTTCCATCTTCTCTCATTTTCTCCTTCCCTTCTCCCTTTCTCCCCTCTCCTATCATACTTTCCATTCTTAACAGATATCCTCCCCAGTCTTCTCCTCTCCCCGCTTTCAACCTTCCCCTTCAACCCTTCCTCTGTTTCCTTTTCACTGCACCCTCTCCCCCTCCCCTTTAATCCCAAACCCCTCCCTCTCCCTTGTTCCTCTTCTTCTCCCCCTCTCTCTCCTCTCTTCTTCCTCCCCTCCCTCGCCTGGTACAGTTCTCCTTCAATCCTTTATATCCTTCCCTTTCCCCCTTCCCCTTCCCTATCATTCCATTCCCATCCTTCTTCAATATCCCTCCCACTCTCCACTCGAATCCTTCCCCTTCTTATCTTTCTTCCCTTCTCTCCCCTATTCTCCTGTTTCCCCCTCCCCTTCCGCCCCCTCCCCACGGCGGCCATGGCTTGCTGACAACAAAGGGCCGGGGAGGCGACCATAAGGCTTGGGTTTACACCTTAGTGATTGAGGCCGGCCAATGGCGCCCACAATCCTCCCCTGTTTGTTTTCAATTTGCCGCGACAGTCCCACGTGTTGATTTTCCTTATTTTGTTTGTTTCCGTTGTTTGTGGTGGCGAGCAGTGTCGCGAGGGGGCAGGGCGAGGGGGGTACAGGCAGGGGCAAGCGACACACAAGGCCCTTCTGGGAAAATATTTGGGTTTCATATGAATGGTATTAGACAACAGGGAGCGACGACGAGCACTTGGGTGAAGGACTCTAGTTCGTGCCACCCCTTGTGCCTTTTCGAGTAGTATAATTGAGTCGTGTTCTTAGGGAAGAATGAGACTCATTAAAAAAAAAATATATTCTGTCTCAGTGACCCACGTACAGTAGCTAAGTATTAATCCTAAGCTTCCTTCAGCCAGTTCCAGCTGCACTCAACACCTCTGGGATAAATCACCCTTTCAAACAAACATTGGCTACTTCTTGATAATTGATGGTTCTTGTAGTTTCATATTATAAAGAATAAATTATCCCTCTTACAGCTCCGTCAACCATGCAATTTAATTTTTGCTAATATCAATCGATTTTTTTTTTCCTGTAGGAAGTAGGTCATAGGAACCTGAGTGTTAATACTATTCTCTTTTCAACTTTCCTGGCTCAGATTTTCTTCCTTTTACGATTTACTTCACACTGGGAGGAAAAAGACAATCTTGATGCTCTGCATTCTTTGAATTGCACTTCTCTGTAACTAACACGACATTCTAGTGTTATTCTGTTTTTGCAACTCAGCAGTCAAGATGGAGAGATGGCAATTTTAGGCCAAGTAAAATTAGTATAAAAAACTTTCAACATAGCTACAACCCTCATATCTCAGGCATAACTCTAGTGACCTTTTCCTGCTAATGCAAAACAGCTTTAGTCGGCTGAGAGTGAGTCACAGGAGCCCGAGAGTGTTAATCAAGAGTGATCTGACACAGCATCCCAGTGGAAGGGAATGCAGGGCGACAACATGAGCTGGACGGAGGCTATGAAGATATATAAATAAACTCGACTGGCTGGTATTGATCTTACTCACGGCCAGGGTAAAAATGAGTCCCATTGACTGAGAATCGGTACAAATGTTCTTCAATTTCTAACTTTCCTTTCAGCGTAGTGGCCAGCTCGCCCCTCACACACACACTGACCAGACACTGAGAGGGGCCGCCGTGTAAATGTATGTGAAAATGAGAAATCGAGGTATGGAAGAGGGTGATGCAAAGGGCTTCTCTGGACCTGGGCAACAAGAGAGTTTTTTCCCTGCCATATTCTGCTTAAATTTCAGTGTGACTATGGACCAGGATATTTTGTTGCCATAATTAAAACTCCAATACAATGAAAATGAATGATGAATTTCTCTGCTATACTCTTCTTACAATCCACCATGGCCAAAGAAAAGGATTTATTATTATTATTATTATTATTATTATTATTATTATTATTATTTTGCTTATTCAAACTCTCCAGTACAACCAAAGATAAAATATAAGTTTGCCTGTCATATATTTACCCTCCAACGCAACCGGACACAAGGATAATTTTTCCTTCCTTATTTTCCATCTCACTCTTCAATCAGCCAAAAATCGGGATAAAAATCTCCTTCGATAGTCACCTTAAGGAAAAACAGAAGCACTGATGAAGATATGTGTTTTCCCATATACTCCTTACACTCCAACTAACTAGATATTTTTTTTCCTTCATTACACTCCAGCCAAAACCAAAACAAAGATGTGCTTTTCCGTCATATTTTCCTTACATCTCATCCTAATCTTTGGTGAGAAAAAAGGTCAGGATGCTGCTAATTTTCCTTACACATTAGGGGTTCTTCTGAGTGAAAATGAATAAGAGTGAGTAACTGTGAGGCTGTTATGAGTGAAGGTGAGAATGAGGGGTATGACGTCATTATGAGTGAAGGTGAGTGAGGATGAGCAACTGTAGGACCAGAGTGTGTGTGTGTGTGTGTGTGTGTGTGTGTGTGTGTGTGTGTGTGTGTGTGTGTGTGTGTGTGTGTGTGTGTGTGTGTGTGTGTGTGTGTGAAGGTGAGTGAGGGTGTGGGTGAGGAAGGAGGCGCGGCGGGTGCTAAGGTGTGAAGAAGATTACTGACTCGTAGCACAGGTGTGAAGGAGAGGGTTGGCCTGGCATGCACCTCACACGGGCCCTATCTCAAAGCAGACAGGAGAGAGGAAAAGAGAGAAAGAGAAAGAGAATGAGATAGTGAAACAGAAAGAGGAAGAAAAAAGAGGTGAAGAGAGAGAGAGAGAGAGAGAGAGAGAGAGAGAGAGAGAGAGAGAGAGAGAATTTATGCGCAACTCTTGTCAATATATCTTCCCAAAATCCCTCGATAGTCAAAATATCAAGGTAAATGCAAAGAGAATATATCGACTCATAAGTAACTAATGAGTAAGTCTGGATTAATGAAACTGTATATGCCAGTGGGGAGTTTTGGTGTCATTTGTGTAGTACCTAATTCATATGATTTTGACAGATGAAGAGAAAGACAGGCAGAAGACAGACAGACATATAGACAGATACATAGACAGAAGGATAGATCGACAGATAGACAGACTGACAGAGAGAGAGAGAGAGATAGAAAGACAGGTAAACTGACAATAGGTAGGTAGGTAGATAGACAAATAGACAAGTAAACAGACTGGCAGGTAGACAGATATGTAGGTAGGTAGGTAGGTAGGTAGGTAGGTAGGTAGATAGACAAATACAAGTAAACAGATAGGTAAGTAGCTGGGTATTTATGTATGTAGGTAGGCAGGTAAATGAATAGACAGACGTATCATTTAGTGTATGGTGGGGAGAGAAAGGGGTGACTCAAGCATTTCTTTCAGCACATGTGACAAAGCTTATCAGTTGGGTCAAGCACACACATAGAGGCCCACTGAAAAAAAACATGCATTACTTATTGCATTCAGTAATCTATATATCTATTTTGGGTTATGTGTTCCTGTCCGTACTAACAAGAAGGCAGTGCTTCTCATCCCATCTGGCGCCCTGAGAAACGCATAAAAACGGAAATAAGCGGGAGTTAGCCCCCCAGAACACCCCCTCCCTCCCTCCCTTCTTCCCTCTGGATCCGCCACTAAGAGAATTTGTGTTAGGATGAACTCGGCTCCTAAACGATATGAAGCCACTCAAAAGCTGAATAAAATCTGCTGATCGCCAGACGTTTTTCTTCAGCTGAGATTGAGCGAAGGACCAAAAAATATGTTCAAATTCTCATGGTCGGGATAATTGCAGTGCAACAGGCAAATGATTTTATTCATCTGAGAGTGACTACATAAATTTGATGATGATAATACAGTGACTACTCTGTCATATTCGGGACAACTCTTGCTCTCAATTACAGAATGTCAGACGATTTTATTCAGGCGAGAGTGAGAACAGAAAGAACGAAAAGAAAGAAAGAAAGAAAGAATGAAAAAATGAAATAAACAAAGAGAAAGAAAGAAAGAAAGGAAATATCGAGCGAGTGGCCAGAACGGTGGTGGGTGAAAATTCGCCAGTCTAGAGGACCAAAGGCAACAAAGAGGGACAGTGGGTGTTACGTTCCTCCTTCCATTTGAACTCTCTGTCGAAGGCGGAAACAAGGAAATCGAACGCCGGTATTATCACGTCTGTCTCGGCCCGCTGCAAGATACGGCGCCGGGGAATCTCTCTTGTACCCCTGTCACCGCCTTTGTCCTACGATTTTTCCATTTCCTCCAGAGACTTTTTTACCCCCCTCTCTCTTTCACCACTGCTCTCTATGTAAGTTCCCCTCCCTCCCTCCCTCCCCCTCTCTCTCCCCTCTCGCATACACACTTTCTGGTTCTTCTTTATTCCTCTTTTGTCAATGTTTGTTTTTGGATTTTTTCGTTGATGTATTGCAAGCATTTTTTTTTCTTTTTGTGATTATCAATATTCTGCAGGTGTATCCATCAGTCTATGTGGGGACGTTACAATCGGATACAAGTTTCCTTAATGTTTATCCTCTTCTTCTCACTATTCACTTTCCTCCTCTGGCCGATATTCCTAAGCTGAGAGTGGCTTGGTATGTTTCTCTGCAAGCAGGCGAGCTTCTATGCTACGATGCGTGGGGGAGGAAAGTGAGGGACATGCCCCAAGTATGACGTAGATGCAGTGGAATAGTAGGTGAACTTTTGACCCAAGCTGTCTCATCCACCGACGCAGTTGTTCCCAGATTTGGCTGTTTCCTGCTGAATTTGGCTGGTGTAAATTTTGCTTAGCGAGAAATTTTTGGAGTTATTTTAGGTTCAGATTTTTTGCTTATACTTCCTGTGGGATTTTGGAGACTGATTCTGGTGGTATTACGTGGGGGTTTAGCGTTGTTTTGGCTTGTGTTCTGCTACATTCTAGCGTGTCAGTAGAACCTGATCTGAAAACACTGGTCAGAAAAGGGTGACACTCGACCCTCCGTTTCCACACTCATCGCTGCGAACACCAGGATTCTCTCGGCCATACACAAGATTTACAGAGAAACAGAGCACATGTAAACATACTTGTGTTTATCAAAGCTTTCCCGGTGCACACACACACACACACACACACACACACACACACACACACACACACACACACACACACACACACACACACACACACACACACACACACACACACACACACCCAGGTGAGCGAGCGGCCAGATAGCCACATCTTGTATTTTATGATACTTGCGGTGTGACTTCAACAGGATTAAGCCCTCCCTCCGAAACCATGGCCGCGGCCTTGACTTCGCCTTCAAAATTAGAATTGTTTTTTCTTAAAGGCTTATGTTTTCTCTACTTATTTCTCCTTACAACAGAGTTTCATCGATCAGCTTATTCATGGAGTGGAAATGGTTAGACGGAGTTGAGATGAATTTAAAAACTAGGAGATAGCAAGGAAAGGCCGAGACGTGGACAGGACGGCAAGCATCCCCGTGGCTTCCGGCCGGGGCAGGTAAAAGGAAAAAGCATAAAGGAATAAAGGAATAAATTAAAGGAACGACCAAGAGGGCGCAATAAATCAGCATTAGGCTCCGACGTATGTGAAGGAGGCCAGACTCTTCCACTTGTTCTAGATACTTATAAGATGTACCCTCCCTTCTTCCACCCTCTCCTGCCCTTCCACTTGTACCTTCCGCTCTTTCTTTCTCCTTCCCTTCAACGCTCTCTATTTTGTCCTTCCATCCTCTTCTGCCTTCCATTCTCTCTCTTTTTCTCATCTATCCTTCCTCTCCTCTCCCGTCCTTCCACCCTCTCTTTCTCTTCCACCCTTTCTCTCCTCCCCAGCCCTTCCACCCTCTCTCTCCTGCCCTTCCACCCTTTCTCTCCTCCCCAGCCCTTCCACCCTCTCTCTCCTGCCCTTCCATCCTGTAGGTTAGGATGCTGGATAACTTTAGGTAAGGTCAAGTTAGGTCAAGTTAGACTAGATGTGGATTAGATAAAAACAATCACTATCACCCTGAGAGGAAAAAGCCGTAGAATGCAGCACTAAAGTGGCATATGCATTGAAAAGGTAATGGAAAGGGACGCCTTCTTGTGGTGGCACGATATAACAGGAGGTCCAACTGCCCGGTTATACAATGTTCCTCAACTACCCTACTTCCCTCTCCCACGAAAGGACGATGGTAGAGCGCCGAAGGGCAACTCAAGGGGCACACAGGGTTCACATTTCAGACGAGCTTGGAGCGAAACTCGTAGTGATGAGGGCTATCTAGGAATTCCCCTCCCCTCCCTAAACTGCTCTTGCCTGATGCCTTCACCCCTTCAATCCGAGGGCGTAATTCTTAACATATTTTACTCCAGCTATCTCTTACCCATTAAATTCTGAACTGGAATGATATTTCAAGCACCGGATATGATTTAGCCTTCATTTATCCCTTCAATTCGAGAGGTCTTTCCAAAGCTAAAAAAAAAATCGTCTGGAGGTAGCATGACTAAATTAATACACCATCATAGTGAAGGATTCGTGGGGGAAAAGAATAATTGCAAAAGAACTGACGGGAGGCGAAGAAGATGGAGGCCGAGGAAGCGGAGGGGCTTGGCATGAGGGATGGAGTAAAGTTAGAAAATCATAGTGTATTGCTTACTAGATGGAAGGAGTTGATAGCAGTCTGTCTATCTAGAGTGGCAGATAGATAGCTAGATAGATAAGAAAATACAGATAACTAGGAAAACAGACGGGAAGACAGACAGAAACACTGAGAAAAGTAAACAAATAGGTAGACAGATAGACAAATAGATAAACAGACGGATAACTAACCACGTAGGAAGACAGACAGATGGACAAACAGACAGACATATGGACAGATAAACAGAAGAACAGAGAAGCAGACGTATCAGTGAACAGAGGCTGATAGATAGGAAGACAGACAACACATTTTTAGAGATTTAGAGTATTATAACATTATCTTTTAAACATTAATAACTAAATGGTACACTACACCCTTAGAGATTATTGGTATATTTAGATTACTTACTATCTTCAAAGAGAGAGAGAGAGAGAAACTTACATAGGAACAGCTCCAACACTTTCTTCCTTAGCAACAGACAGTCCTTAGGCACGCTGACCTCTCCTTTCTTTACACTCGTTGTGAAATGTTTACTGGCTTATGATTTAAGGTTCCCACAAAAAAGAAATAAAAAAGTAAATATATAAATAAACACTTCTCTCCGTGCATAAAATCAAACGACTTGGGACGACCTTGCTGGGTAACTGATCTGAAGATTTGATACCAGTCGTAAAACATTAATTTATCGATATCTGATAGCCTAATCCATTCAAGTTTTTATGGAAAGATGCTAAATCGAATCTCCATAAACGTCCCTTGGCAGATACGAGTGAGAAGTGATGTCCAGGGTTGTGATGTTTGTTGTGGGTGAGGACGAGTGCTGAAGGCCGTGGTGAGGGAGGCAGTTTAACCTTGTGGTGCCGAAAGACATCCTTAAATCTGCTGTATATATTTACTCTGTACTCTAACTTGGCCCAGATTTTCGCCCATTTGCAGCCTGCTTCACGTAGCTCAGTGACAGAAGAGGTCAATGCTTGGGCTCTACATCCTTTCCAGCGCGCTTCTTCGTGATTAGCAGCACATTCCAGTGTTTATTATTACAACTCAGCGTTAAGGCCGAGAGATGGTAATTTTGGGTCAATTTAGAACAGAAAACATATGCCAACAGACGACTATTTTCAGAATCGGAGTGGACTCATTCTGCTAGAACAGTTTCTAGTAACCTTTTGACGACGAAAGAAAACGCCACTAAACGCCTTTAGTGATCACAGCACGAGTACGTCAGTAATATGTATGAATCCTGAATGTGAGTGAGTGAAGCATGTTATATTCTCTCTCTCTCTCTCTCTCTCTCTCACACACACACTGTCCCACTTTCTACTTTATCACTACTGCGGCAACCCCTGCTCTTTAAACTTTCTGCCTGCATACCGCTCCCATTGTCCTTCACAGAGAGAGAGAGTGGCGTTCAGGACTTTCTACACACACTCTTACAGCTTCTCTCCTCAGCTCTCCACTGTAAAGGTTAACCAGACACTCACGGCACCTTCATTAGCACGCTGGTCACATCCCCCTCTACAGACATTACAGATTATCTTCCTTCGGTCTCACCTGTCATGCTCAACTTCTATCATTATCAGCGTCATTATCGTCGTCATTGTCATCACCATCACCATCATCAACATCATCATCAACACCACAATGAATCCAGTTCTCAATAATACATGGCGAGCAAAGAATCCGTAAATAAGAACAGGGACCAAAAAAACAGACCAACCAGTAGTGTCCACTATAATGGGCTATGCACTGGTTCACTCGTCATTCCTTTTTCTCGGCTCCAGCTGACAGGCCTAACAATCCACACAAAAATATGCTTCCTTGTGCCCATGAGATACAGGACATTCCCTCGTTTACCAGTTTGAAAAGCGGTGCAGTCCTAGTTATGTGCATCTTCTTGAGTATTCATCCATTAGTTTTCATTTTTTTTTCCAGTTCTTTTGCTTACCCCTCTTTCATGCCTCTCTTCGTTACATGTTTATTTTCCATATTTGTCCATCTTCTTGGTCTTAACCCTTCCCATCTTCAGACTCTTCCTTTGTCACATCTCTTATCGCATAATACTGTACATATTCAATAATTATCTAAAGCAGTCTTTCCATTTGCCCCTATTCCATTTTCTTTTCTTAGATTTCTTACGTTTGTGTGTGTGTGTGTGTGTGTGTGTGTGTGTGTGTGTGTGTGTGTGTGTGTGTGTGTGTGTGTGTGTGAACAATTTCTCCCGCGCTGGCTGTGGTGGTGCGATAATAACGAAGTGTGGACCGACCTAGAGTACGCCAAGACCTCCCCGGTGGCCTAAAACTCTCATCAAGACCCGGATCACTCCCCATCACCCCCGCCGCTCTCAAAGATTGGTCCCGCCCAGATTAACTTCATTCAGGTATATTTTTTCGCGACTGATTTTTTTCGTGATATGCTGAACGAATGTGCGGCAGGACACGCCCATTACGCGTCATGATAATTTGGCGACGAATGACCTTTTTAAATCAAGTTTTTCTTACGCTACGGAGAACACAGTCACTTAAAGGAGCTTCCCCGAACTGAGCAGATAATTTAAGAGGAATATCATCAGAGAGAGCAAAATAGAACTTCTGTATTGGGTTTAACTGAGGGTACTAAAAATGTGGAGATTGAATGCTTTCTTGCTAACATATTTTTACACTAATTCTTTTATTCACAGACCAGATACATAACACGTATTATGATATTCAAACATCATCAACCCTGAGAGATTATTTCTGAAGTGCATTCGAAAAACTTGGATGATAATAATAATAATAATAATAATAATAATAATAATAATAATAATAATAATAAAAAGAACACTAACGATCTCAAAAATTCTACCAGTTATGAAAGGTATACCTAATTACAACACCTGAATATCCGTAGGTATTTTTCGTCCACCTTCCATCGGCGGAGATATTTGTCCTTTGAAGTATGTCTCCCGCAGCTCAGTGGCAGAATAAGACAATACTACAGTGCTACATCCTTTCCATAGTATTTCTTAGCGATTCTCAGCAAGTAGCACCATATTCTAACGATAAAACTTGCCACAGCATAGCGTTCACGAAGAGAAATGGCTGAGTAAAATTTCTACTATAGTGCTTACATCCACCAATCAATTAAACTACGGAATTCTTAGCCATCTTCATAGTTAACTGAACACAATTATGAAAACTTATGGCAAAAATAATCCATTCTGACAACGACCACGGTTCGACATGCCAGGCACAGCAAGTAAAAATGAATAAATCCTTCAGTAGTCGAATTTAGAATATATAATTATCAATACTGCCGGACCTGTTGCGATTCGGTAGCCGCGACGTCGTCTTGCCTTCAGGTTCTGAGTTTATATTGATCGTTGATAAGGCGTGAGTGCCATCCCAATGCTTCTCGTCTGTATAATCATGATATTTAATGTGTATCTCCAAAACAGGCCTTAGTCTCACCCTGCCCCTCCCCCTCCCCATCCATCGGGACATGGCTACACCATTAAGATACGAGTAATCTGTATGTGTGTGTGTGTGTGTGTGTGTGTGTGTGTGTGTGTGTGTGTGTGTGTGTGTGTGTGTGTGTGTGTGTGTGTGTGTGTGTGTGTGTGTGTGTGTGTGTGTGGATGAGAAAATTGGGAGTGTGTTGTCCTGTCTCGGCTACCCCCCCCCCTTTTTTGAGGGGGAAGCGGCTTAGGTATGTATAATGATAGACAAAGAAGGTCGTCACCAAAACTGTAGCAGAGATGAAAAACTTCTCATACGACGACATGCAAAATACTGAACAGATCAAATGACACAGACATTTAGTTTTTCCAAAGTTGCACACATGATTTATGCGTTAAAAAAAAAAATAACTAAAATAAAAAAGCCATAAGTTTTTTCTTAGGTAGGAGTCCACACCTAGAATGAATTATGGCCCTAATACTGTAATAATTCGAATACCATGCAACGCTCACAAATTCTCATTCTATACAGCATATCATTCCCTTCTGGACTTCTTACTTCTCTTTACGTCACTGGATGGAACAGAAAATCAATTTCTAAAAAAAAAGGAGCAATTCGAGATTGCAAACCTTTCCCAAGGCGGAGATGTCATCTTGTAATTTTTGTGCAAGCACTGAAGGCATTATCTTCTAGTTAGAAGCAAAAAATGTTGAAATTGCCACCATCCCGCAATGGTAAAAAAGATCCTTTTAAAAATTACTTGATCCGGATGATGATCCCGATCACCAACAAAATCTAATGGATTGTTCCTTGGGCCATACCCTACCCCTCAAAAAAAAAAAAAAAAAGCAAAATCCGTTCATAACTTTCTGAGTAATCCTGCTAACAAACAGATAAACCAACACGGGCACAACCATAACCTTGGCGCAGGTAAAAAAAAAAAAAAAAAAAAAAATCAGGGCAATTGAATGCTATTTCATCCAGATTTGAACACTTTCTAAAGTATGTGCACGACTTAATTTCAGTACAACCAAACATACAATCAGTGAAGGGAAGCAGACGCCCAAACAAACGTGGCGAACACCGAGTACCTTGTATATAATGAATTTGTAAATGGAGCAGCTAGAAACAGGATGAAGGGGGAGGGGATTGGCGGCAGAGTAGAGAGAAAGGGAGAAAGAAAAAAAAAGTAAGAGATACTTCGCCTCACAGAAAACAGTACTGTAGCTACTGATTTTATATGTTAGTTCAGCGTTTAAGAATTGGTCGTGGCTTACAGTCAGGGAAAAATGTTCGTCTAATCTTTCATCTCTTTGCCTCTCGCCTTCCTCTGCTGGCTACTGTTTCCAAGCTGAGAGGCTTGGTATGTTGCTCTGCCCATAGATGCTTCTCTTTGATATGATCCGACGGGGAGGAAAGTGGCGCGACTGAATAGTAGGTGAACTTAGGTCTATGAGGGTACAGTAGAATTTTGCAGTTGAATGAACACAAGTAAACAGCATCATTCAAGTTTTACCTAATTTACTGTTTGCCTCCCGTTATAAGGGAGGCCACTGACGAAAAAAACGGAAAACCTTCTAACAAAAAACGTTAAAAAAATGTACTACAAAGGGTTGTCCAGGGTAGAGTTGTTTGGGGCTGAGTAGTCTGTTCTTGAATCGTCCAGGGTTGCGATTTTCGGGGTTAGATTATCCTGGTTTAAAGTGATCTGCCGCCAGGAAACACAGATCAGCAAAATACAAATACGAGCAATCCACCCTGACGTAACGACAACCGAATTTATAGTGCAGTCAGCAAAATGGTACTCCAAAGCATTCAGACGCCAAACCAAAGCCAGTGCCGAGACGAGAAGGCGAGGGAGGAATCGAACGCTGGCCTGAGAAAATACCAGGGTGGACATTTAACGTTGACTGAATGGACACAAGGGCTACTGAATGGAGGCGACGTGTAATGCCCTAAAAGGCTACTGCTGACTTGACAGGTAAAAAGGGCACACCGCTGGGCAGGTTGAAGGGACGGAGGGTGTGGGTACTGGGGGTGTGGGTACTGGTGGTGTGGGTACTGGTGGTGTGGGTACTGGGAGTGAAGGTACTGGCGGTGTGGGTACAAGGGGTGTGGGTAGTGTGGGTGGTGGGAGCAAGGGTGTGTGTTTGGGTGTGAGGAGTTGGAATGTAGATGGTTATAATATTTTCTATGCAGCACCACTGATGATTAGGACAAACTTATTTCCCTTTCATCCACATATTTTTCTAATGTAATAAAAATAATAATAATAATCATTATCATCATCATCATCATCATCATAATCCAAGTTAGGCAATAAGTGGAATTCCGACCAGCACTTTCTGGTAAGCATTTACTCAGGCATGACCCATCGGTATATACTTCACCCACCAACCTTTCGCCATGACAAACGTGCAGTACATTTTCCGTCTTCGTTCCGTTGCTAAGCACGTGCAGCCCACTGCCAGAGTGTCGCCTCTCCTGGAAGTCACTATCAAGTATCCAGGCTGGACCCACGCTGAATACGACTGGAAGCTTCATACAGCATTCAATTCGGCCTGCAAGCATATTCCTTTGTATTTACTTGTTTTACCCCAATATAATAAAACCAAACAGTTTTCATATAACTTCAGTTTGGCCTTTCAGCAAATATTCCTGCTTATTCGCTACATTTTACCCATTGTCAAGTCAAGCCAGGCTCCTTGTGCCTGGTCTTAACTGAAAGAGGAACTAGAGTATCAGATGCCACAACCCTCAAACCCTATCCCAGGCTCTGACCATCACAGATATGAACGCAACATCCTTCCTCCAGATTCAGCGGTGAATGGTTAAATCCTGTTTCGCATACATAGGATAAAAAAAAAAATACAGTAAAGGCACCCTATGTTTGCCAGCCAGTACTACGAGTCTTCTGTGAAATAAGTTAATAAAAGATATGTAAAGGATAAATAAAATGAACATCTGGGAGGAAACTAGAAAAGGTAAGCACACGTTCTCATTGCAGTACCATGCCTCTTTGGAAGTTTAAGTAATAAATGTAATGCAAATTAGGAATTCCTGAACTCTCTTATAAATCCGACAATACAGATGAAAACCGGTACCAGGGTTTAATTAACACTCATTCTGTTTTACAATAATGATTACGTATATCGCAAAAATCCAGGTAACAATTTCCAAACAATACGTCGGATGCTTCACATATGGAATCCAGGAAGTTTTTGAATAGGTATTTAAATTAGAATGAAGCATAAAAATGGCGAGTTAGGTAAAAAGTGAAGGTGGGGTCATGGCAGCATTGTAAGCCCTCCCCTCCATCCCCACCCCACTTCGCCACCGTCAGGCCTGTTAATGAAACGTTTTTTACGCCGCCTCCCCCTCATCCCCCTCTCACATTCAGCTCCGTGTCACAGGAACAATTTCTGCTATTGAGTCGCGCTTTTGCCCCTGACACAATCTCTTAAAAGTGCGGCATTCATCGGAAAATGGGAAACGTCAGCTTGGGGAGCCGCCGCCGCCCAGAGCCCCGCTATGGCGCCGTCTTCACACCTCAACCCCGCTAAATCAGACCACATGCGACCCCCCCCCCACCCCGCCCCCACCCCCTCCACCCTTCCTCACCCCAACCCCTCCACCCTTACCCCCACACCCAATCCCCAACCTCGTCCAGCATACGGATAATTCGATCACAGTCTTCCGATCAGACTGTGGAGAGATCGATTTGGACTTTTTTTTTTTTTTAAGTTAAGTTAGTCTGTTAGGGTTTGGTTGGGTAAGATTCGGGTTGGCTATAGTGTGCTAGGATTAGATTAGACTGGATGCGATTAATGTGTCAGGGTTAAAGTAGGTAAGTAAAGTTACAGTAGGTCTGGCTAAGTTAGTCTAGCAGGTTAAGGCGTATGGTGGCCAGAAAAATGGCCAACATCTAAGACATGGCACCTCACTAAGTAAGGAAGGAAGGAAGGAAGGGAGGAAGGACGTAAATAACGCAAAACCCGTGGATGAAGAAAGAGCGATCGTCCTGGGAAGAGAAAACTGTGTGAGATACTGAACAGGCTTACAAATAATCTTCCCGGAAAATGGCACAGTTGCGGTCAATGGCTTACCTACCAACACCTGTATATTTCTTGCTTAATTAATTAGCAACAATACGATAAATTGGAATCCCTGTTTATTAATTCGGAGCCTCAGACTTGGAGGAAATTAACTGACCTTAACTATACTCTTTTCACTCTAACTTGGCCTAAAATTGCCATCTCAATCTTGATCCCTCACAGGTACCAAAAGCTGAACATTACACTATGATGCTAGTCACGAAGAAGTGCTATAAAAGAAAGGATTAAATTTTTTTAATATTCTGCCACTAAGCTACGGGAAATACGCCACAAAAGGACAAAATCTGGGCCAAGTTAAGGTGAAAAGAACATAAATATCAAGGTCACTGGAGAATGTGATCGCTGACTAGGCAGAGAAGCAGCAGCATTGTATACAAACAAACGGTATTATCCTGAGACCGTCATCGGTTAAAATGGCTTTCTTAGAGTCTCTAGAGACGAGAGCAATTGCTGCTATGGCCCTTGCAGAACTGAACAAATTTTCCTAGTACAGCACAGTTAGATTTTAATTAAGGTTAGGTTAGGTTAGATTTAAATTTAGGTTGGGTTAGGTTGTTTTCATTTAGGTTAGGCTTTAATCTAGGTTAGGTTAGGTTTGGTTTTAATTTAGGTTAGGTTAAGTTAGGTTAGGTGTTAATTTAGGTTAGGTTGGGTTTTAATTTAGGTTAGGTTAAGTTAGGTTAGGTGTTAATTTAGGTTAGGTTAGGTTTTAATTTAGGTTAGGTTAGGTTTTAATTTAGGTTAGGTTAGGTTTTAATTTAGGTTAGGTTTATTTGACATCTTGGGAAGAAGGAACTATGTTTTTACGGTGAATTTTGATGTTTTTCATTAATCCACTGTCATTTTCTCTTGCAAATCACTAGTTTTGGAGGGGTGGGGGAAGCGGCAATTAAGAAAACTAGCGATTAGAGCCAGGAAAGGTTAGCAAGTTACTTAAAAAGGAAAAAACATCAAAACTTACAAGAAAAAAAAATTTAGTCCGCCATAATGAGATGGGTATAATTCCGGAAATTTACCTTTTTCTTACCTAACTAGAAAGACAAATACTGGTATATACTTGAATCTAAACACACTGAACTTCTCTATTTGTTGTAATAAACATAAAATTGCCTGTAGTAAGGAAAACAATTTGCTTTTTTGGATTTAAAGTAATGTGGGGAACAATTAAACAGCCTCCATAATACTTGGGTATTCCAATAGTGGTTTGGCTTCTGACTGGCAAATATATGAACCTGAATGACAAACTGTATATTTAACAGAACTGGCGAAAAATATTCCTTGAAGGACAATCTAAATGACAATGCCTCGGCGGGATTCAAGAAATAATTTCCCAGGAGATACTGTATACTCATACAAACTAGTCAGAGTGGTGTGATAAAAACAAAAATGAAAATTAGATATACTTACCAGCGACAAGGCCTTACAGCTCCAGAAACCCCTCGGACAACTCTTGCTAATCTTGTCCAGCAGGTGTCTCGGGGATCATAATCACCACTGTGATTCCAAAGACGAGGAAATCGCCTCAGTTCTTCAGTGAGGGCAAATTCAGCAGCCCTAGTTCAGGAAATCTGAGCAGATGCCATCGTATGTTCACTGATGAAGCTGTGTGGGTGCTGAAGAGATTGTATTGCACAAAGGTACTGCTTTCCTGCTATGCGTTCGCCTTGCGTGGTGCGCCTTGCAGCCGTCCGGGCCGTCCCCAAATGTAAACACGTGATTACTTTTTCGACATCGTAACAGTTTTCATCAATGCATGAAATATTTACTCTTTAAGGCTTTCATAATTATTGACATTTATTTAAAAATATTATTAAGTATTCTATGATAGGTTAAATATTCAGTTCTAAAACCGAAATGTTGTCTGTCGAGTCGCCTAGTTGGACTGGCCACACTGGGCGAGAATCCGTCCAATCGGATTTCAGGCTTGTCGAGGATACAGTCTACATTTACCAAGACATCTTGCCAATTTACTCCCGTTTCCTCGGCATACTTCATACGAGGTACCATGTGATACCCCCTTAACCCACTTTCTAGGGAGTACTGATGAATTCACCCAGTAGTAATCAGGCAAGGTCTATAAAAAGTGTAGGCTAATCGAGTTCTAAATCCAATCACAAAAAAGAACAACGAAGTAATTAGACCGAAATATTAAGATGTGTTTGGTGTGTAAATACCCTAAATGATGAGAGTGTAGTAAAATCTAGAGAATATATTGATAGTCCTATGATAGCAAAAGAAAGCATCATAACTAAGAGGTATATCAATAAAAAATATGCTTTTCTAAGGCAGACAAAAATCGAGGACCCTTGTCACATGAACAATATCCTCAACGATAATCCCTATATGCACTGAAAATAAAATACACAATAAGGTACGTGCATCAAAAAGCAAAAATTATTACTAATATGGGCGGCCACAATGCTAGGTGGGACGGGGCAGGTTGGACAGAAGCAACAGCAGGACTCAAAGGAGGAGAGTAACGGGCAGCCTGGTGGAGTGACGGGCAAAGAGACACACAAGGCAAACTGGTAATATTAAATCCAACTCCGGGGACGATAAAGACGCATGATGCTGAGCTACGCCGGCCCCTGACACTGGCTCTGAGGACATGTATAGGGTCCTCCAGATACCATCTCTCGGCCGTGTATCAGACACACAAACAACGTAACAAAAGGAAGATTAAGTTTTCTGTCCGGCCAGGCACTGCGACCCTCACACTCCCCAAACTTACATGGCACACTTCACGAGACGAAGATAAGAACTCTCACATAATTTATGGCAATGTAAAGTATTTTAAGATCCAGTGCTTTAAAGAGGCAGTAAAAAGTAATTACATACTTCACACAGAAGGGAAAGGTAGTGGTGACCAACATCATCAGCAAATCTTAAGAAACAAGTTGTACTCTTGGTACCGTGCAAAGAGAAAGGCGAGACTGTGAGATTGAGACAAAGTGCTTTTGTAAAACTGCATATCGGCTGAAGAAGAAGGCTCCTCCTACTTTAGCACAACACTCCGGGAGCAGCTTCGCTATATCTATGTACAAGAAATCATGATATAAAACCAGCTCTGAATAAACCCGGCATCTTCGCTTTATATTACAGGAAAATATAGGGATATTTGATTGCCTTTGTAGCATCATCCTTCGGCTCTTCTCTAAACAAACATTCCGTTTCCCTCTGTTGTGAGAGATGAACTTCGCAGACGATATCCCAGGCTGAAATAACTACCAGTTTTTGTAATGCAGTTTTTCTTCAAAGCATACGATGAAGTTCCATGGACTTTTTTAGCTAATGCCACCAGATATAAATAAAATCCACTAAACAATGACAGTTTCTGGAATATTTTGAAATACACTTCGCCGAAAGATATTTAGCAGTCGAAAAAGAGGAAAACTGCGCTTACCGTAAAGTGTTCTGTGTAGTGTTTAATGCGCTGTATTGCCCTGGTCTCAAAATTAATATCCTGTATAGCAACAAATCAGACGACACAAAAACACTGCATTAATTTACGATTACCTCCACTAAAGTTTGAGCTCCCCTCCATCAAAGTTGCAGTTCCACCAAGCATGTCACATCCACCCACGCTACAAATACAACGTCCACCACATTGCCAGTACCACCATCACCACACGACACCTTCGACAATACCACAATATATCGCCACAACACTATCACCATTACCAACAGTACGTCACCAGTACCACCTCCAACACATTATCACCAATACCATTACCACCACATCACCGACACATCATCACTAGTATCCCCTCCACCACAACGCCTCCACTTCTGCTAGTACACCATCACCAACATCACCTCCGCCCTACCACCTCAACTAACTCACCACCACCAATACAATCACCATCACACCATTGACATTAACCCCTCCACCACACCATCACCAATACTCGTACCCATCACCACCACACAAACATCACCATCACACCACCTACACCACACCAGCAGCAGTGGGCCCCTCCATCATCACACCATCACCAACATTTTGTCCACGTCATCTTCACCACAACATTATTAATAGTATCCCGTCCACCATCTCTACCACATTATGTCCAGTGTCCCCTCCACCACACCCTCTCCACCACACCCCTACCAGGACAAAAGCTCACCACCCTCGGAGCTTCACAAAGGGAACACAGCTGAACAAAATCGAGGGGCCACTAATGTAATCCTTTATTGAAAACGGACATAATTTCTCGCTTAAATCAGGTCTTTCTCCGTCTCTCGTAGCGCTTCTGTTCTGCCAATGTCACCTCTGAATGCTCCTCCTCCCGCTCTCATCAGTAACAGTTGCCTCTTTCTTGCTTTCCTTGTCGTGGGTTGGAGTCTTCTCTACCGCCGAAATAGTCTATGTCGCATTAACATTTTTCTTCCTCAGGTCGTCCGAAAAAAATGCAGCTGTCCCTAAAGAGTTCTTTTTTTTTCCCCCGCCGACTGGTACTTTTATTTTTCTGAGGATGTGAAGTCGGATATGATTATAATTTATTTCCGGATTTAGCTGTAATGGAATGGATACAGCGTTGTGTATGAATGAGGTATTGTTGATGGCAGGGGGTTCTGTGTCCAATATGACAAGAATCACTGATACATTTACTCCCATACCATATATTCTTCCTAATATCTACACTTATAAGCCCCTATCCACACTTACACCACACCTGCACCCATTCAGTGTCTTAGCCCGTACCACACTTACACCACGCCTGCACCCATTCATTGTCTTAGCCCGTACCACACTTACACCACACCTGCACCCATTCAGCGTCTTAGCCCGTACCACACTTACACCTACACTCATATCAAACTTTGCCAGAACACCTACACCCAGACCACACTTCCACTCATACCACGCTTACACCCACACCACACCTCCACTCACACAGCACTTATACTCACCGAATACCTCCATCCACATCTCACTTCGACTCGCACCACGCCAGCACCCACACCATGCATATAATCACACCACGCCTGCACCCACACCACACTAAGACCCACACTACACCTACGCCCACATCACACTTCGACTTAGAATTGCACTATACATACTTCTAACTGCCTCTTCCCTTAAATCCAGACAAAAGTATGGTCAGTTCCTTATAAATGCATCAAGTCCTATTCACATATATTCATTTGTTTGAATTCGCCAGTACCAGCAGACTAAAAACCCAGTACCACCTGCACCATACCACACATGCCACCATACCACACTTCAAGTACCACTTTCACTACAGTACCAGTCTCATCTCCACCAAATCACAGTACTAGTAAAACATTCATCCCTACACCAGTGTCATATCCACCAAATAATAGTGCTAGTAAGACCTTCACCACTGCACCAGTATCATCTTCACCAAATAATAGTGCTAGTAAGACCTTCACCACTGCACCAGTATCATCTGCAGTTCACACTACCAAGCACTACTTCCATCACACCAAAGTACCAATATCTCCTCCACCTCACTACCAGTACCCACATATATCCAGTAACATCTGATCACTTCACACCTTTGCCTTCACCAAACCTACATCGATATACATTCATACACCTGCCCACAGACAGCCGTCATACAGTATCACACACACTATCACAGTTCTTCTCACCACAGAACAGCTTCACACATCTACACACACATCCACACACTCACTCCTAATCACTTCCCCAACTACGCACATTTCCATCACAGACACCCCCAGTCATACCCAACACATCTCCACATTCACACAAACCTATATACTCCTGTCCATTCACACACACACACACACACACACACACACACACACACACACACACACACACACACACACACACACACACACACACACACACACACACACACACACACACACACACACACACACACACACACACACACACACACACACACACGCACGCACGCACGCACTTTTATTCATCATACTTACTCATACACATAACATTCCAATGCACTCGCCTTTACCCTATGATACAACACCATTAGATTTACTTATGCATCACATCTACCGACATACTGATCAGCTCACTCACTCACTCAGCCACCCAGTTACAATCAAACACTTTCCTACTCGGTATCATAATCCCATCAACTCACTCATTCTTATCTCCTCAATTACACACCAACTCGCCCACTTGCTCTCATAAATTTACCCACTCAGTCACTCTCACAGTTACACCCACACTAACTCTCATAATCACACTCCCTCACACAGCCTCAGGCACCCACCAAACTCACTCACGCACTCGTTACAACATCATCCACTCACTGAAACTCACTCACGCACTAACTCACTCTCACAGCCCCCCTCACTCACTCACCCAACCTCACCCACAGACTCACTCACCTACGCCTTCACCCAGCCTCACAATCTTAGCCTCACACAGACCCAAACAGTCCACAAACCCCCAACCTTGAGCCCCCAACCCCACAAGACTCCCCAAAGGTTGCTAAGCCAAACGAATGTCTTCCTCCCTTTTGTGTGCGACTGACTGCTTCTTGTTTCCTCACCCCACCTCTGTCCTGGGGGGCTGTCTCTTACCTGGTACTCCCCTTCTTCACATGGTATATTCTTACTTTCACTTGGTGTACTCTTAAATCGTATACTATTATTTAGTGTAGCATACTGTCATTTTCCTGGAATGGTTTCTATGGTATATTCTCATGCGGTTTATTCTCATCTGGGGTGCTCTCATTTTCACTTGGTATACGTCCTCACCTAGTATACCCTTATCTGGTATAATCTCCTGTGTTATACTTGTGTTATGCTCTCACTCTTTTTTTTTTTTTATGTGTCCGACTCTGGGCATAGGTTTCACTGCCTGCACAGAGAATACTTACATAACATTAAGAGGCAACAAATTATGATAACCCAGCCAACAAGATATTTTGTTACAGGCGCACGACGTAAAGGATATCCGTCGCCATACCAAGCACAGGATCCTGAGGGAGTTCTGGCCAAATCATCACCAACCCACTGGCCGACGGTCATCACGAAAACCCTTAACTAAGAAAAGAATCGTCCCGTGTCCTTCGAGACTATGATGTAAAACTTACTGTACAGCTTCTGCAGGGACGAGTTGTGTTTTTATGATGAACACTTTTTATACTGAGACTTCATCGGGTATCGATAATGTTAGTATCTTTTCGTCAATCATTCAAGAAATCAAATACGCTCTTGATTACTTCCGGTGTATGATGTCATCCGGCTTGCTTTGTCAGTCCACCAGGATGCATTTTTGCACTACGACCTAAGTTTGATTTTTCCAGGATCATCACCTTTCTATTTTTTTTTTTTTTACTGTAACCTAACCGAACCTGTCCTAACCGAACCTACGTCAGCAGATTAATCTAACTGACTAACAAGCTAACCTACCCTGATGCTATGAAAACAAATCTAACATAACCTAAATTTTTCTGGATAAGTAAAAGGGCAAAAATTGTATACAGAAAGGAAATCAGAAGCCCAGATAGCTTGGTTAACACCCTGTCACAAGCTACTTTACTAATGCAAAATAAAGCAATAATTACGACAGGTTTGTAAATAAAAATGACTAACGGTATATATATGACTTGGAATATTAAAAGATTTCACCTTTTAACTCCAGTAATCTACGTAAACATTATACAAAGGAGACATTGACGCACATTTGCATGAAGTACCGCTACTCACTTGCAGCTCATTTTTAGTCATTGATGCTGTGGGAAAGTTTTTCTGCTAGATCCTTGATATTTGACGTGAGTAATTATGAACCAGTGCATAAATATGAAAGCTTTGATGACGTAACATATTATGGTGCAGATTATATGGGCTGTGAAACGCTGGTAGAGCGAGAGGGAGAGATATCTTCAGGAGAGAACGCGCGACGACGAGAGTTGACCAGTAGAGGCATTGTGCGCAGACCCCACTTGAAGATGAAGCTGCAAACAGTGGTGCGTGCGTGTAGGGTAGAGAGTCCGTGTGGTGTGCAAGAGAGAGAGATATAAAAAGTGAAAGGACCTGTGTGGTATGTGCAAGAGAGATCTAAACGTAAGAGAGCCTGTGTGGTGTGTGCGAGAGAGATCTAAAAAGTGCGAGTGAGATGGTGGGCGCGATGGGTTGAACTCCCCCATAAAGTGTGGCGGACCCTGGCCTGGCTCGCGTCTTGTTGTTGCATTGAAGTCTCCCGTGGAGTTGTACAGAGACGAATGATCAGGCGCCTTTGTGAGCCGCAGAATATTATTGCCTCTGATGTCCAGATACGCTTGAGCAGTATTTTATATGCCTTGGCGCTGGAAAAGAGCGGGACAGCAAGACATATTTACAGTCCTAAGTCCAGCGACCAATAGTTGTAATATACGGGCCACAGGTGGGGCCTCGGGGAGCAAGTTGGGGAGGGTTACTTGCCTAGTGAACCTCCTTTTATCATTTTAAAAGAATCTGCAGACTAAATCAAAGTTATCTGAGGAAAATAGTAGTGGAATGAGATTCACACACACACACACACACACAAAGCTGCGATCAATTTTCTGTCGTTGTAGAAAGAAGAGGACAGATGCGAAGAAATTACGCTCTCCCCCCTCTACCCTCCTTCAAAAGATATCTTACGTACGAAAAGAATTTGATCGCAAGTCGCGGATCAAGGCCCTGCACTGCAAACCAACAGGGAAATGTTTGGATACACAAGAAACCCTACTTTGTGGGTCTCTCCTCGAGCGTCTTCTTACACTCAACCGTACTTACGGTAAAGCCTCTCTTTCCCACACTCCTCAGGAAATCTTCAGTGACATGAATAATTCCGCTTGAGGAGGCTGGCCGAGAAGTACGTAATCCTCCGCTTCTCTCTCTCACTCTCTCTCTCTCTCTCTCTCTCTCTCTCTCTCTCTCTCTTGTCTATTCTACTCTACTCTCAGTGAAACAAACCCAGAGGTAGTGTTGTAGAAACATGCTGGGAGGGATGCTGTAGTCTTTGTGCGCCCCCTTTCCCGGCTCTATTCACTAGGTAAGGTATAAATGACATCACCAATAGAGCCCATAGACCGCTCTTTGAATTTTATGTTTTCATTCCTTTGACCTGCGTTTCTCCGTCATCCCTTTTCATTTGTGCTCTATTGTGGTCCTTATTTACCCCTTCTTTATCCTCGCTATTCACCCTGTTCTTATCCTTTTATTTATCTCCTTCCCTTTTAGCCTTCTTTATTCTCCGTGGCTGGTGAAAGATCACGTAAGTATGCCGATCCCTCACCGTTCGTTCCCACGCTCCACCTCGGATATAATATACAGATCAGACCCGGCTCATTTTAACATTTCAAACAACATTTAACCCTTGGCTGACATCGACTGCGGGGCGCTGGACCCAAAGAGAATAAGCCTTAAACCGTAAAAGTGACTCAACAATCGCCTCTCTTTTCTGGGAAGCTCCGCCCTTATCCCGGGTTGACAATAGGGATCAAAATCGCTAAAACATCTACGTGAAGAAAAGGTTGGTCGTAGTGTGTACGTGCAGAAATTTTGTCTCTGAAATTTATGTCCCGCAGTGTTTTCAAGGTGTGAAGAAACCTGGTATAAATGTCACTTCTCAGCATGTCTTCAGCCGTGGCTCAGCGGGTCGCGTGGTGTCAGTGAGCCCCACCAGTCCCACTGCTTACCACATCTATTATCAGGAGGAAGTCGACAAAATATCTGAAAATAGCAACATAACATTCGCCTTGTGGCTATTTATATAAAGAAAAATATGTACCTTTAGCTAGAAGAAACACTGGACCCTCAATCACACACGCGTTTCACTTAATGATAGTAAAGGGAAAAAAAAGGGACCGAAGAGAAGGAATGAGGGGTTGCCATCTAGTGGTCAGAGGGAGGAGATACACTGCCTCAACAAACGAACAATGACAACACCTCCCCACAGGTCTGACCTTCAGAGGGCGGGCACAATACACAGCGTCCCCTGATGTATGACCTTGAGCATATAGTACTCTGGGTTTCTGTATATTTCATAAAATAACTTGGCAACTCTGTTAGCAAGGGACAAGTGGTGTGTCCGGCCGCGTTTGGTCATGTTAAGTTGTGTCTCGACCCACGGCGCCTCACCCCCGCCCAATGCAGCCACATTGTTGGTGCTGATTATTATTTACTGCCTCTTTGTGCAGGTGAGAGGCGGGCAGGGACGCTGATTTGCCTCACACCTCCGTGTACGCAGAAAATAATGCCACCACGGATTTTCTGCATTTGCTGTCGAGTTGATTAAGGCCGATAGGGTTATGATTTTTATGGCCAGTTTGTTAGGCTTGAAGGGCGCCATTTCGGTGTGAGCGAGGCGAGGGGGAGTGACGAGAGGACCGCTGCATGTTAGAGCCATCACCAGCCACGTCATGGGGCGTGACCAGGGTGCAAGTGGGAAACAACGAAAATTATATTACCGTAAACATCTACAATCTTCTGCACGAGGAATATCGGTACCGGGTTAGATAATCGTAAAGCATAGTAAGAAATGTACGTGTGAGTACGCTTGAATGGTGTGTATATACTCGTATATGTAGAGAGAGAGAGAGAGAGAGAGAGAGAATAAAGAAGAAAAAAGAGTCAAAGGACGCAAAGCAACTCCCCCCCCCCCAAAAAAAAAAGGAAAGAAAGAAAATCAAGTCCGTCAGTATCGAGAAACCTGCACACACTGTGTTTAAAAGACTGGGGGTCATAGGCAGAGGGAAATGCAAACTGATGAATACAGTCCCAGAGTTGACCTGTTGCATACGTGAGGGTCCAAGAATGTTGGTAAACTCTCGCATTAGAGCTGGACAGAAAAGGGTTGTGAGTGAAATGTCAGACAGGTACAACGAGCCAGCCGTAGTGGAAGAAATATGTATGCACTGGAATAGCGATAGTAAAGAGAGAGAGAGAAAAAAAAGTTATATACAGTATATAATGTGTGTGTGTGTGTGTGTGTGTGTGTGTGTGTGTGTGTGTGTGTGTGTGTGTTGTACTGAGTGTCGCCGGCCTAGGCACCAGCACCAGCACCACCTGGTGCCCCAGGGTACTAACGCCACTCCTATGATGTATAAAGTAGCCGCCATACGCAGGCCTTCTATTTACGATGCACAAAAAAATATCCTCGATCTTTATCTAAACTGAATGCCATGTATGGGTGGTGAGGGTGCAAGTCGCCCATGTCTTAAGCCTCTTATATTAGCATCTCCTGACGTTTTAGTGACCAGGTCCCGTTCTTACAGACGATCTTAACAAACTCGAACGATAAACAGTTCTCCATATCAGTCAGTTCTCAGAAATCACCGTTTTGTCGTTTTTATGAAGTTATTTATCACTCTAGTTTGGTCTGAGGTATTCGTTGGCATAATGACTTAAAATAAAAATACTAATAAAACATCTTATATGCAGCTTAAGCTCGAGAGGTTTAATGAATACGACTCGAGGTCCTCCACTGCAACGCTCTAAAAGACACATTGTCCTCGGAGTGAAATATGAGGCATCATAATCCATAATTTACTGGAGATCGATTAAAATCTACCTAAACCTACTGGCTTTTCCCCCATTCCTCCGCTACGAAATTAACTTAAATACAGACAAAAATGGCAAAGTTGTGTTTAGAAGAGCCTATGATCGTTCCTAACCTCCCTTGGGCCAGTGAGAGACATAAATACATCAATATCTCGGTGTAGGGTGGCCACGTCTCACTGATAGCATCGAGGTCTGAGAAAAACCTACAGTTATCACCGATTGTACGAGGGGGTAATAAAACTCAACCTGCATTTTGAGGATGACATAAAGTTGTTATAGCTTACCAAGTGGCACTTTTACTCCTCCTGTAGCGCCGTAGTGTCCTTTATGAGCGATCTTAGGGCGGTGAGGCGTAGGTAGGGAACGACGCAGCGATAGTGCATCGTAGCGACTGTACATGTCGACGCCCTCGGAAGTCATGGTTAACTCCTTCAGTCCAATCACGCATCTTTCTATTTATTCTGGCTGGTTTTAGACGATTTCTTTCAGCTTATGAGAGGTAGATATTAAAGAGACTGTTTTTAACCCAGTGAGCCGCGGTGAGCTTCCTAAAGTGAGTAAAATCACGGTGGTGGGGAGGAGAGGTTCAAGTCAGAAAGGCGGTACCAGACTACCAGGAAAACAAGTCAGCCCGTGAGTAGTAGAAAATTAACCTCCTAATCAGGGTAGGCTGCGTCATGGTGTTGTTGCATTGACCTTTTAGCTGCGTAGGAACTCCCTCACCCGAGTAAAATTGTATTGCATTGGCTAAAATAAAGCTCATATGCTCAGTTAAGGCAGTGAGAGAGAGATAACCTTTAACATTTAAGCTACCTCCTTATTCTCTCCTAATTATATTTATCATGGATCAGGAAGAAAAAAAGCACATCATAGTGGGAGGGTTACAGAGACTCTTTTTTAACAATTATGCTATATATGAACTTTCTTAGCCATGTAAAACCATCTAGTGTTGGAGAAAATAAAATATGCTTCACAATGGTCGTGGGGGAAACTACGAACAGTGTACTTAGGTATAAAGTTCATGGATTTAACCATTCCAATGAGAGAGTGACAGAGATCATTTTAACCCTTCAGCTACTAAGGAGCTTTCTCAACTGAGTTCAAGCGTCTGAGATTAGTTAATCAGAGCATAAACGCTGATCCATTGAACAGAGAAGGCTACAGGACTGAGTAAAGCAGCGTAACACAGGCAAGAATCTAAAAACCCAATCTCTGACAATACTACAGAGATTCCTTTTAACCCATCAGCTGAGTCTAATCGTGTGGCAGTAGCGGGAGTAAAACATCAAACACAAGCCTGGCAGTGAGAGAGTAAACACAGGCAATTCAGTGAGGCGTCAGGCATGCCACGAGGCCAATGGGGCGTTAGTGCTGGTTCTTTATACGTCACTTCAGGCAGCATGTTTATGTGGGTTTGGGTTTAGTCTCACTGCGCCACGCTCCCATCGCCGCTTAACAAGATTAGAGACGCGATTAAGCCCTTCAGTACGATGACGTCTTGTATTTTCTTGCTTGATTCAGGCCAGTATCTCGTCGGTAACGGAAGCTTCCTAATACGTCTTCCTAAGCAGTTGATTTTGTTTATTACAGTGTACTATCATCTTTGTGTGCTATATAAATAATTCATTTTTTTCAGGAAATTAATGTGGCTGAGAATTTTAATCTTGTTACCCGCCCAACGAGTCCAAGTAACAACGGACTCTATATCAGGCAAAAAATTAACTATCCGAAAGGTACAGCACAGTATCTTCACACAGCATTCCCGTAAAATATAAACCCTTTGCGTCCATTCTGCCTAAAGGCCAACGAAAGCTTCCATTGCAGCAGCCGCTTTGGTATGCCAGTCAATAAATAAATAAATAAAAAGCTGGTGTTGAATGTGTTGATGTTTTGGGGAGCTAGATTCGGGGAGCGCATGAATTAATTTTGTTGAATATTTGACTTGCTAACTACGTGTCAATTGGGGCGACGCATGTTATGGTATGAAACGAAAGTAATGGGAACTTACGAGAGCGAGTCCTGAATGTGGAGCTCAGGACTTTTACTCGTCTCGTATTCACGTCGTTTGTGGAGGATGAACCTTTGAGTTAAGCACCTCTACGCCAGTCTAACAAAATAGAGTACAAATAAAAAGCGTTAATCCAAGAGCTATTTCCTGCCTGGTTAAAGTGCAGACTGCCTTTCTCCTTCCTAAGACCTGCCTTGCTCTGCCTCAGGGGTACAAGGACATCAACACCAAGACTTATCTCACTATACTTTATCATTTTTTAACCTGGCCTAAGATTGCTATCACTCCATCTTAACTGCTGAGGTGTAACAAGAGATGTACATTAGAATATGGTGTTAATTTAGAAGAAGTGCTGTGATCAACAGCCGTAATACAGTACTGTCTTATTTGTTATTGACTTGAATGAGAGAAAGATTCAGAACAAAAATCTTCGCCAAGTTAAGGTGGACGGACAAAAATGAATATGTATTTGACGTGGGAGTGACAGAAACCTGATTTGTGAATGGCATGGACCGGTTCCAGCTATGACAGGATCTTATATTTTGTTTTATACTGAAACTGCTAATAAGCTGGAAATAGAACATGACCATACCAAATTACGTTTGAGATAATAAGCTAGAAAAGGAAGACGAACCTACCCACGAGCCTGGTAACGCCTTGTACCTTAAACTTCGCCATGAATCAGTTGCCAGATGGATATAGGGTTGTACTGGTCACACATAACAGAGGGTTCAGGTACGGTGCAAGTGCTGGAGCCTGCCCTTCCCTCCCCTCGACTCCAGTCCCATCATCCGCGCAGACAAACACATCTCCTTTACACTTGCACTATTTTGTTGCAAAATGACTACTATCCTCTTTTTCAAACAGATGGACTGTAGACTAGTTTCGGTCCTAAAATTGTTGTACATGGCGAAGATAATAACTCGCACAGGGAGAGATGCTACGAACCCTCCCGTGCCACCAGGAATAAAGTGCAGGGAGAGAGAAGGACGCGACACCAAGCCACAACAACAGGCCTGGAGGACCCTTCGTCTACTCTCGTGTTTTCTTGGGCTGCGGCTTCACCCTCCTTTGTACTCGCCTCCTCAAGACAAACATCGGCCCTTCCAGCGTCTGAGGGTGAATGATTCCCCCTCACAATCGCTCTCTCAGACGGGCAGACTTTGAATCCCCTCCTCAGAAAAAGTACGGACTATTGATGAGTTATTGTGCTTTGCCGACGGTAAAATGACAGGCGGTGTTATGAACGATAATAAACGTGCCTAATGGAGTAACTACGCTTATCTAATCCCATCAGCTGACATTTTTTTTTTGCTGTTAGCATTCTACCACGAAACATGGATGAAACGTTTTTGTACTCTCATGAAACGTTTTTCTATGGTTAACTTTCTCATGTGGTTTCTCTAATATTTCACACCAGTTGGCACCAGACGATTTTATTTACCTGAGACTGGGCATGTAAACCTGAGGGTGTTCATATTTTGGTCTGGAAAATTTCAGCATTGTATCCCAGTTAACGTCAGACGATTTTATTCAGCTTAGTCATAGGAGCCTAGGATCGTATTCACGTCGGTTAAGGAAGCTCCCTAGCACCTCTTCCTTGTTGATTTATTTCTAGATACGGCTAGTTAATATCAGTTTGCATGTCATTTATGCTGAGTATGATGGTATTTGAATGATTTGAATGAGGCTCTAAGAGGATGTTAAATAGTCAGCAGAATAAATCGCTAAGGAGTAGGTGTTAGGGAGCTTCCTTACCCGACGAGAATACGTGCTTAGGTGTTAATAATTCTCCCTGTGCTAAATAAACACAAGCAATTAGTAATAAACACACGGTACATTAAATTCCTAAAGCGGATTATGTCAGTGTGGATTCAGTCTTGAACCCTAACACATTCTCCTTAGCGATTTATTCTCTGTATTACGTATTTTTCCACTGTGTTTTATTTATGCTTTCACGATACAGCCATACTTTCCGTCTACATATTAACAAAACATAATTACGCTACATATGCAGAACGGGATAAGAGTATGTGGCTTTCCTCCCCATTACCTCTTCCCTACGTCCATAAATTCCTAGATGGTTATGTATGGAATCTGTGTATGCATCAGAGAGACATAAGTAGCGTACAAGAGAGAAATGGAGTAGTATTTAACATATGCTAGTAACGAAGAAGTGCTAGGGAGCCGCCTTACGTGACTCAGATCAAATTCTAGACAGCTCATTAGAGTTCCTGACACATATTCCTTAACGATGTCTTGCCCATATTAAATTGCAGAGTATTAGTATTATGTTATATTCAATGTATCTTTTTCATTTTGATATGCAGTAGTAATAGTAGTAGTAGCAGTAGTAGTGGTAATAGTAGCAGTAGTAGTAGTAATAGTAGCAGTAGTAGTAGTAGTAGTAGTAGTAAGAGTAGCAGTAGTACGAGTAGCCCCATTGCATCCAATAAGTAAACCCGGTGGACTGCAGGCTGAAGTTGTCCTCCTACAGTCCAACATCCTCTTTTCGAGGGATAGGGAGGAAGTTAAGGAAAGTTGATGTAACCGGGCAGTGGAGCTTCATGGTTATATCAGTGCCACCACATGAAGGTCTCCAGCACCATATCTTCATCGACTGCACACATAACATCAACGTACCAGATTAAAAAAAACATAGTAACGAAGAAGTGCTGGGAGCCTACCTGAGCCTGGGATCGAACCCGTAGACTCGTGCATTCCAGCGCGTTGAGGGACGTTGTTTAGTTCGCAACACTTAAAGGGATTATGGCGGCGTGGCCAGAGTGAGGGGGACCTTACCTTCCCGCTGCCTTGCGTCCCCTTCCCACTCTCACTCGTACACCTGGCCGCCCACCCACCCACCTACCTACCTACCCACCTACCTCCCACTTATCTCACCTCCCTCCTTTACCTCTTCAGCCAGTGGACGTCTTATTTGTTTTATATCAGCCACTAACACAATTTTCATACGGCTTTGAAGTGATATTTTGTAGGGGAGAGACTTATAACCCCTTCATTCCGGTAGCCTGCTTAGATTATTCTTGCTGCCTCCAGACGATTTTGCTTAATTTCTGAGAGTCCCCTAGCACAGAAATTATGAAGGCTATATCTAAGGCCTCCATTTTGGATAGTCTCCCCTAAGCTGAACAAAACGTCTAGAGAAAACATGAAAGGATAGCACTTTAACTGTGAGAGGCCTCTGTTGAATAAAATCTCCAGGAGGTGACTAGAAATGAGAACCTAAAGTGTATCATTGCCGTGAAAAGGTTAGAGAATTTGTTTTTAACTCACTGACTGCGTAGGGTTTCTTTCTACATTATAACATCGTCAGCAGCTAACCCGGACAGAATACCTACTGAAGTTCTATCATCTTGGCGAAAAAGTCAAAACAGGGAGAGGTAGTAGAGCGTACTTAGCCAGTTCCTGTATTATTTCCTCTTTCTGCAGTGGAACTAACTCATGCAGTGAAGTAAAAAGGAAAGCTGTATATTCTTAGCGATGATATAGGTTTCTGTTGTAGCTTTTCAACTAAAAATATTCCGTTTTAGAGGAAGGCAAGAGTTGTGCAATACCCGTACCTTACCCACACTGCTGCCGCCCCCACCTCCTCCTCCCTCATCCATCTTGACTCATCCTATGAAACGCCCAAACCACATCCTTCTCACAGCGCTCACTCACCGCGCTCCCTTCAGTCTGGCAACGTCTGGCAGTGTACGCTGGTGTCAATTTAGGACGTAACACATAAAAGGATTAGTAGAAAAGGAATGTTCCTGAGTGATTTCTTCCTTTAGGCTCCTCTAAAGGGACTTCATTCACCACTGATGTGTGTTTCTGTGCCCTGTAACCGCGGCTGAGTCGGCATATACACCCAGACTTAAGGATTTCAGAGAATGGTCCCGAAATCACAGCTAAACCCCTTGTTCAGTCTGCGTTCCCTTACAACACTGAGGAAGAATACAAGGGGGTTGATGCTGACCCTCCCACAACAGGGCAGGATGGAAATGCTTGGTTTTATGTGCCCGCCAACAGCCCGTCTTGCTACACAACTCCGTGGGTTTACAAATGAGTGGCATTGTAGCGTCACCCCTCTTAAGAAATATGGCTTCCGTCCGGGTGGGGCATTCCTAGCATTCATTACCTGCCCCGTGGGTGTCATAGAGTGGCCAGGCCGACTCACAGGACACACCTCAACAAGAAGATTAGTTTATGGACACAGATAGATAGATGGATAGATAGATAGGTAGGTAGATAGATGATATAAAAACGGATGGTAAGTGAGAGACAGAGACACAGAAATCGATAAAGGCAGAAACTAAGCAAATTTGTGTGTGTGTGTGTGTGTGTGTGTGTGTGTGTGTGTGTGTGTGTGTGTGTGTGTGTGTGTGTGTGTGTGTGTGTGTGTGTGTGTGTGTGAAAATGCCAAACGAAAAGAAATATGAGTAATTATGACATTATAACTGTATGATGTCGAGAACTGGAGGGAGCATCAGGCGCTAATGTCAAGGCGGGAGAGAGTCAGTGATGTCAACAGGTGGAGGACGGATACTGAGTTAATAGACAGGGGACAGCCAGTGATGCCAACAGACGGAGAACAGTAACCATGGTTGCCGATGTCAATACGTGTCAAGAGTTACTGATGCTAAAAGGAGGGGGAGAGTCACAGATGGCTACAGGTGGGGGACAGACGGTGATGACAACAGATGAGAACAGTCACTGAAGCTAACGAGTGGGGAGAAAACTGTCAGTGATGTCAACAGGTTGGGGGAGAAGAGGACGATCACTGTTACAATCAGTTGGAAGAGGAAGTACTTGATAAACAAACAGGTAATAATTGTCTAAAGTTCTTCACTAAATAAGATGAGTCTCCTACAGTATATAACAACTTAATGATGAACTATTATTATATCTTATCTGCAACACTGTCACTGTTTCAATTGCACAACCTTTACACGTTTATCCCCGCTGCTTTGAATGATGGGCAGCGTAAGATTTAACTTTTCCACTGTCACGTCTTCTGTTGCATTAAGTTTCAGCTAACGCCTGACGATTTTATTCAGCTTAAAATGAATCACAGGAATCTAAGATTGTCACTACAGGTGCCTTTAACCTTTTCATAGTCGGGACAGCTGCAGTGTTCTGATTCAGCCAACTCCAGACGGTTTCATTTAGCCAAGACTGAAGCATCGGAGCCTGAGAGTGTTAATGACTGACCTAAACTTTCTTCACTGTGTACATCGCCTCAAGATCGACTGTAATGTTACGAGAATCATAACAGGAAAATCATGCTGGGTCAGAATCACGCGAGAATCAAACAGCAGTGTCGGTGGGGAAGCTGATGAAATAAGGAAGATCAAAGAGCCCATACATTCGCCAGAACAGCGCCATATCCTAATTTGGCCTTGACTTTTGACTCTTTTAGGCCATACTTTAATCGCTTATTCCTCTGATGGTCCTCAATCATTGGTTCTAGATTTGGTGCAATTCCATCCCAAAGTTAACTTTAATAATATTCCTCGCAGGCAGACAGACAGACAAATCAAACCAGAGACACACCTTCTTGGCAAGCTGAACAAAATCGTCTGAGAATAGCAAGAACAGAATGAAAAAGACGTCATCTGATTTCAGGAATTTAATAGACAGGTAGATGGAGGTAAATGGATAGTTTCCTGGTCCTATCCTCGCTTCGCTCCGCCTCACACTGCAGCCTCACAGGGATGCCAAACCCTCCTCAGTTCCCCATTTTCCCTGATGCCGCACCTGCCCTCCCCCCAACCCCACCATAGAAAACGGGGGCGTGCGGTCTTCTGGTCAGGTCCTCCAGGTCGGGGCAGACCGCAGAGACCGACCACACACACTTGTTTGTTTCTCCCTACCCTGCATCCCCTCCCGCCATCTTGTTCGCTTCACCTATGATCCCAAGCAATATACAATACGTACAGGATATCATCATCATCATCATCATCATCATCACCATCATGTACATCATCATCATCATCATCATCATCAACAACATCTCAACCCTCTTTTTTACCTACATGTCGTGGAATTTTAGAAAAGTAGAACTACCAAGAAATTTCCCGGTAAAAAGTGGGCTACATCATCATTTAAGCTGTCAAAATCCGAAACACAGGATTTCGGAAAGTATATTTTCAATCTGCAACATTACAATAAACAGAAAAAAATATATATGTATTAATTTAAAATGTTTGTAAGGTCATTATCAACATACCTAGGTTACTGGATGTTTTTCTCATATTTTCTGTTTATATGGTACATGAAAATACATCAGCTTTTGAAATGGTAATCAATCCAAACTCAAAATAATGTTGGAAGAGAGGTAGCAACACAAGCTTTCGACAACACTCAAAACTGCCATTTTGAATCCCATCTCCCAAATACAACAGTTAACAGACAGCTTTTAGGCAGTTCTTTTGAGAAGGTACACTGAAATTACTAACTTGGGGGCTACGGCTTTCTCAGGAAATATATTCTCAGGATTTCTTGTGTAAGACTATTGAAAATATGAGGAGCTAGTGTCCCTAAAAGGAGACCAAGGTGGGAACTTCCCCTGTAGAGTGTTTTTCATGCTGGGGTCCGTCGTTTTTATGGCAGCCCCTTTCTCCTGTCCTGCCCACGGGCTTTGTGGCGTCGTCCCCTCCTTTCTTTGCTTTTCTCAGTCCTTCTTCCACCTTCTTTCTTCCGTTTATTGCCCATACGTTTGGCGACAATGTCCTCAACTTTAGCACCTGTGCTTAATCCGGAAGCTTGCGGGTTTTCCGACTCAATAGCATCTCAAAAGCGCTTGAGGAACTAGGTGGGGGCCTGTAATGTACTCCCCAAGGCAGACTGAGGTGACCCCTCCCTGCCTGCCTTCTTGCCTACCCCCCGGCTTGCCTCCCTGCCTGCCTCTCCGCCTGCCTCTCTCCCTCACACACTCAACCAAGGCGTCACGGTTGCCAGGGAGACTTACACCACAGTACACCCTAGGCACGCCACACCACACCACCTAGCAACACCAAAGCACGCTCTAGCCACGCCACAGCACACTCCGGCCACACTACATCACAATCTAGCCGCAGCACACCCTATTCACACCACACTATACTGTCTACGTCACAACACATTCTAGCCACACCACACCACGCCACACCTTACACCTTTAACACACCACACCACAACATACCTTAGCGAAGACTTTTAATTCTAAGGACTGGGAAACCTCTCCTAAGCTAAGATCATCAGGCAATAGCAAGAACAAATTTACAATTGTTTCTCATGGCCTGAAATTATTAAAGTGATATAGAACTGTAAACTAGATAGAAGAATAAATAAATAAGGGAAACGCAAAAGACAAAAACTAACTAGACCTCTTTTAGACTGTTAATATTCCAAGCATTTCCTACCCATACTCGTACCTCACTTCTCCTGTAGACTCTGGCTGCACATCCCAACACCTCTCCGCTCTAGCCTGTGAGGTGAGGGTGGACAGCACTCATCATTAGAGAACCGTTTGTAACACATAATAGGATTAAGTTGAGGTAGAGGAGGGGGTCATAAAGGAGACACCCAGCCGTCCCCCTCCACCTTCAATAGTCCCCCCTACGCCCCCTTCCCCTTCCCATCTCCACCTTCCCCCAGTCCCTTGACCCTTCCCCTTCACTCACCTTCCCCAACCCCTTAACCCTTCCCCATCCTTTGATCTTTTTCTTTTCCATCCCCTCCGACCCCAACCCTCCTCCCTTCCCCCTCCCTCCCTCCGTTTCATCCTTCCCTCTGCCTTTCCCTCCTACCCCACAATCCCACTCCCTTATCCTATGTCCCATTCCCTCTCTCTTTGCTAGTCCCCGTTCTTATCCACTCCCGCATCCCTCTCGACTCCTCTTTCTTCTCCTCTGTCTTCCTTCCCCATCCCTCCCACTTCTATGCTTCATCATTCCCAGTCGCCCTTTCGTAACATAGGCTTTGCATTGAGAAAATAGGGCTGTTGACTTACACCACTGAAATACCTACAGTAATTTTCACTTTATTTCTGTTACATTCAGGCGACTTTACAATGCTCAAAAGAATCCTAAGGTTCTAAATATACCAAACTATCACTATTAAAACGCTGACGGAAAATAAGAAAGATATTCTGCTTACGACAGACAATGCCATTCAGTTCACAGACAGCGTACAGGCGAAACACTAAACACGATTCACCCTGATTCATTCCCTCGTTTGCCTCACCTATAATGCATCTCTCTTTTACTCACTGAATCTCCACCTTTGGCTTCTGATTTTTTACTCTGAACCTCCCTTCTCTCTCTCTCTCTCTCTCTCTCTCTCTCTCTCTCTTTCTCTCTAGTCCTGTGGTTCCTCCTCCTCCCCACTTCCTCCCTCTCACCCCGTTTCTTACCTCCTGCTGCAAGACACCAGCCTCAACCTCTTCCTCTCAGCGGTACCTCCACTGCTCCTCCAGACACCTTGATCTTGTTTACAGGTGAGGGGGGAGGGGAAGAGAGGTGGCAGGCCTGAAGGGAGGGTAATAATTCTTCAGAAGTCTTTTGGATTTCATGATAGGTTGAAATTTTTGATATCTCTCATTTGATTCATATACATATACATTGCTAAGCCAGTGTTATTGATAGTAATAATAATAATAATAATAATAATAATAATAATAATAATAATAATAAAGATAGTAATAATAATAATGATGATGATGATGATAATGATGACGATGATGTTCATGATGATAGTTATGGTGATGATCCTGATGATGCTGATAATAATAATAATAATAATAATCCATCCATCATCCATCATCCAATCCTACATTGCCCCATGAGGAGCATAGGATCCCGGGGCTAGGCAGTTATAATAATAATAATAATAATAATAATAATAATAATAATAATAATAATGATAATAATCAGGAAAATGATACTAATGATGGTTTTGATGATGAATGTAATTTCGAAGCTGAGAGGTGAGAGTACCCATCCATGATAATAAAAAGACCTGCCTGCCTATGTGGGTGGGTGGGTGGGTGGGTGGGTGGTTGGGAGAAGGTGTTGGAGTGGGTGTGGGTGTTGTCCACGCCGCCCATCCCTTCTCCAGGTCTTGTATAGGGAGTACACTCAAGACCTTATTCTCATTATTATTATTATTATTATTATTATTATTATTATTTTGCTCATGAAGCGTTATTATTCTCCTTTATGATATTTTTGCTAACTGTATCCGTATTAAGAAGATATGAAAAAGTATGTAACAAAAAACTAAGCCCTAAAATCATTAATAAATCGTTAAGGACGGAGTGTTGAAACCACCTTTACCCGACAAGAATACGAATCTAGGGATCGTATACTCGTCAGCTTAAGAACCTTCCTTGCACCTCATCCTTTGCGATTTATTTCCCAAACTACACCATATTGTACTCCTGCGTCTCAATATATCGTACTGTTATTGAAAGAGATTGCATTAAGAACACACGAAAGACAATTAACGTAAGTAAAGGTATTCTGGTACGGAGGATGTGTCAGACAGCCCCCTAAACTAACAAGAATATTGCCTTAGGACTCCACTGCCTTGGGACTCTACAGAGGGCTGGACGTGGCGGTGCTGCTGGTTCTCTGTGCATTTTTTCAGGCGGTAGTGAGAGGCCGAGGTGTAATACAGGCGAGGGAGGTAATCCCCATAGCAGCAAGTTCACCTGTAAAGTCGTCGGCCGGTATTTACACTGGCTTGACACTCACACAGCCGCCTCGCGCCGGCTCGTAAATTCCTATTCAGTGTATCACACGAAGCCCCACGCGGTATCAGCAAAGCCCCGCCTGGCACATAATGCCATTGATATAGATGCAACCAAAGTCTGTATGTATGTTTGTGAATAAAATTATGCAGAAATGTGCAAGTGAATTTACATTACTTTAGGAAGCTTATCACGCCCGTATTGTCTCAACAAATCTTCTTTCACACTGCAGAACACTAAGACCTTACATGTGTGGCGTTATATGCAGCAACGACCGGGGCTGAAACGAAGCATGTTAGGTCGCTTTATTTACTCATATGTGGTGATCCATGAGTGAAGATTGTTGTACGTTATATATAAAAACCATATATACCAGTCTTAAACAATATTGTCAATTAGTAATGTGAAAGACCAAGCCATTAGCATCTACATTCTAATAACCACCTTGTTACGATGAATAGCACAGAGGATGGAAGTCAAAGCTGAGAATAACAGTGGACGCTAAAGGGCAGCACAGCCTCCAAACACCACCACTCCTCTCCACACACACACACACACACACACACACACACACTCAGAGAGGCAGTGTGCTCCTCAGTGGCTGGAAAAGGGGCACATATTCTGGTAAAATCATATACAGCATGAAATCTCCTCCAGCACAAGGATTTGAACATTAATATAGAGCACACACACAAAAAAGCTTTCATTTTTGTTTTAGTTTTTAGCTTTCGTCGTTGGGAAATGCTACCTTTGAAGACACATTATTTCTATACTTTATTTCACGCTGACTAAATATCACAACTCGCAGTGGAATTCCTGGCAAATCTACCTATTAGAGTGATGCAGGGTATTTTATCAGTGTTCTCACCAATGCCCTTCTTTTTATTTTGAATGGTGACTTTTGTTGTCTTTTTGTAAGTAAAGTAACTTAACTCGTTGCCGATATAAATTGCTACATATGGTTTGCAAGGGAAGAAATTAATATACCATCCTTCGTTTACCGGCACTTATTCGTGAAGCTAATAAGTCTAAACGTGAATTTCCTCACTTATCAGATTTTGAAAATGCCCCAAAACGGCACATATTTGGGTGATAGGTGATAAAAGAGCTAATATTATCTTTATCAATCAGGGGAATGCTCATTATTACATTGCTCATACATAAAAGAGGCAGCTCATGGGTTCATAAGTCCGGTACAAGCCCCATCAACACTTGCTTTTCCATATCAAGACACTTGCATTGTACTGAGGTCCTCACAGCTCATCCCTACCCCCCTCCCAGCCATCTCCTGTCCCCTGCCCCCACTCAGTCCTCCCTTACATCCTTCCCGCCCTCCACTGTCCCCTCCAATCCATTCTCTGCCCCCACCCAACTTTTCCCTGCCTTCATTCACCCCACCTCTGCCCTCATCCAGTCTTTCAGTGTCCCTGCTTAGCACACCTATACCTCCTCCTAACCTTTCCCTCACCCCCCCTCCCTTCCAGCTCTTCCCAGTCTCTTCCTAGCCCTTATCCCCTGTCCTCCCTCACCGAGAACTTGTCTCCCCCAACACAGCCCTCCCGTGCCTCCACCCAACCTGAGAGTCCCCTCACCTAGTCCTCTTCTACCTAACGTACCTCTGCCTCCTAGCTCATCTCTGCCTGCACCCATCCCACCCCTGCCTGTCCTCACCCTTCCTCCCACACCCCACCATCCCTCTCCTGTCCCCATCCAACCTTTCAATGGTCCCCTCCAGCGCTCCTCTGCCTCCTCCCAGGTTTCCATTGCCTCAGTCCTCTTTGGCCTCTCCCTATCCCCCTGCCCTTCTCTGCCCCCCGCCCTCAGCCCTCCTCCCGCCGGCTTAGCCCTGTGCCCTGGCAGCCGACCCTCAAGGCGCCAGGGACTCAGCGGATCTCTGGAGGTCATTTCGGCTCTTCCGTGGCTGCTTCACACCTCAGAGCGTATGCAAAAGTGTTGGTTTTTCAAAGGCCTGCATGCCCATACCAGACGGACTTTTCACCATGATACTCTCCAGCTGCCAAAAAACTCCATATGGAACGAACTAGTAGAGGTCGTATTCGAAAGCCTGAAAGGAGGGTACGCGCGTCCCTTTTCCATATGCTCAAATGACCAACCTGGAGTCCATATCAGTCCCATTGAATCGGCCAATAGCCAAGTGTACAGACCGAAAAATGGACTTTGCACTTCTCAATCGCCGGGAGCTCAGACGCGTCCCAATTTTCTAACCATTTCGTTCTTCTCCATAATATCCGTAACCAGAACTTGAGAACCTGGATACTGTTTCTTGCGTCTGGATCTCTTGGAATCACTTCGCAAGGATTATACAAGCAACGTAGGAGTATTATACAGGCGTGCGCAGGGACCGCAAGCGTAACATTTGGCACTGTTGGATGGGGAAGCTTATAAATTCGCCCACCGCTACACAGCCAGCCGCCGTAATCCTCTCCTGGGAGTGACCACGAGTCCACATACTTTCGCTCACTGCCGGGCCAGCAACACGTAGAAGAACTCACGAAGAATTTCCAAAAGGTCCCAAATTCTGTGGCAAAACAAAGACAAGCTCATTGTATTGAGCATTTCACGGGGAACTGCATTACATCTATAGACCCTTCTTTAGTTTCTTTATGTATCTTGTATCCATTTTCTTCCTCCCTCTCTTCTTCCTCCCTCTCTCTCCCCTCTGCGTCACACCTCTTAGCCCTACTCTTTTTCATCCTATTCTTAGTAAGGTTTTTGTCTGTCTCCCCGGGACTCTTTTTACGGTGGCTGTGAGGGTGTTTGGTGTGGGAGTGCTGGCCTCGCTACTCCCCCCTCATTACAGCATCGCCAGCCAGCCAGTACATACGCTCCCATTTTGGCTGCCTACTTACAGGTAAAATACTATGAAAATTGATCCTGATTTTATTGTTAGATTATAAATATGCAGCTATTCTTTCACAAGCATGTACTGATAATTGCACCATCAATCAGCATAAACTACATATAATTCTTCTTTTGCAAATCAGCCCTTGCTTACCTATGGAAGGAAGTAATATGAGGACTGCAAGATGTAACTCGTTGTATAAATCATCGTGAGAACCTAAGTTAATACAAATCCATTTCTTATTTCTGTAGACGTGTTTCCTTTAAATATACAATCATAATTCGAATATATGTGAAGCGCACTTACGTGTGTATGTGTGTGTGTGTGTCATAAACACATAGACGCCAAACACACACACACACACACACACACACACACACACACACACACACACACACACACACACACACACACACACACACACACACACTCACACAGCACAAGCATACACAAACACCACAGATATACACACACACCAAACAAACACGCATTCAAACCCCCCCCCACTCACCCCCACACACACACAGAGGAAGACAACACAGACACACAAGCCACAAAGCGCTGACCACCATCAATACGTCATGATGAATGGAAATCCAATAAAATAAAGAGGACAACTCCATCTCAATAGCGGGAGTATCGGAGAATGGAGCCCCGGCCTGGTATATACGGCATCCATAATACACACCACAATGCACGGACCACTGCTGAGGTTAGTACTTACGCCCGGCACCTAGAGCATTGCGGCAAATATTCTCAAGTATTGGAGGCTTTATTCGTCGACAAAAGGACACTTAGGAGGAGGTTGGGCTAGTGTGATGGGTGAACAGCGACCACTACCTCCACCACCTCCACCACCATCACCTCACACGCCACAATGTCTTCCTGAGCCGCGATCAATAACCCGCCTCCCTCCTTCTTTACTTTCTTTACCGCCCTCTTCCTCTTTCACCCTTCCCCCCATCTCCCTCTCTCTTCCTCCGCCGCTCCCTCCCTTCCCCCTATCTCCCCTCTCCCCTTTCCCACTCTCGGTTCTGCTGTCGCTTGCAAAATTAGAAAATATACTGTGTAGGGCTATAAATAGTGAAACCATCATTTGCAATTATAGCATTAAGAGGTTTACAAAAGCCAAGTTTAGCTTGTGTGTGTGTGTGTGTGTGTGTGTGTGTGTGTGTGTGTGTGTGTGTTTTATGCAAAATAAGAAAGATCCTAAAGGTGTCAAATTTCTATATTATGGATACTTCTTCTGTAAGTGTAAATGCTGTCCCGAAGAGAGCTTTGAAAAAATGATACGTGAAATCTATTATCGTCTCTTGATAGACACATTACAAGCAAGTAATTCCCCCCCTTCCCCCCCCCTCTCTCTCTCTCTCAACTTCACCAGCAGGCTGTGAGATGGGCGGGGTGACAGAGAGGAGGAAGAGTAAAAATGTGTGAAGATCTAAGCTGCTAGGGGGAGGGAATCAGACGTCAGTGATAACGAGAAAATCGGAGTCTTGGTGGCCGTCTGTAATTTCAAGAAGATAATACTGAAGGTGCACTGATAACACATAGCCCATAACCTTGAACTGACGTCTGTAATTCGCCTGATTACGTATTGCACTGGGTTGATCCAGCATCCCTTCATGGTTAAATGCTGATGATACTAGTGTTATTTCTGTTATCATGATCATTGTTTTTATTACTATCATTATCATTATCATTATTGTTATTATTATTATTATTATTATTATTATTATTATTATTATTATAGAAAAACGTCTGGCATTAGCTGAAATAGAATACAAGAATTGTCTCGACCATGAGAGGGTTAATGGAGAGAGGATTTACATTCTCAGGTTACAATGACTCCCTCTCAACAAAAGTAATAATAATAATAATAATAATAATAATAATAATAATAACAATAAAAACTAAAAGCTGGCTTATTTTTTTTAAGCAAGAAAGAAGGAACCAAAGGCCAGGGGCCCGCAAACCGTTCCTTCCAAGAAAAAAAAAACAATACAAAAGAGAGCCAAATTCCAGAGCTTGAGCTGGGGTAGAGAAAAAGAGTTGCCCCGACCATGAGAAGGTTAAAGATGATCTGAATACCACGTCACCTGATCCACTTTCCACACACCTGGCCAGTACACACGATCAGATGCTGATGAGGGACGCCTTCATGTGGTGGCACCGATATGACCGGGTTGTGGAGCTGCCCGGTTATACAAACGTCCCCCAATGCCATCCATATCTCTTGAAAGGAGGATGGTGGGAAGCAAAGAAAAGGTCAGCTTCGTCCTGTAGTCCACTGGGTTTACATCCAGTCGGTGGTGTATTGGTTAGCACGTTCAGCCCGCATTTGAAAGAGCCAGAGTTCGATAATAGGGCCTGTCAGACTGGTTGACTGAGTTTGCTTTACCCTTGTGCCTGTTCAGTGAGGGACCTGGAGGTAAGTCGGTGGGTCGTGTTCTCGAGGAAAACTGAGACTTAGTAAACATTTGTTCCCTGCCTTATGACCCTAGATAGTCATAATTCTAGCCTTCTTTTACTCTAGCAATGCCTTCAAATTAAGTACAGCATCAGTCATTGTATCTCCCCTCCTGACAATACTCCACACTTCTTCATCTTAAAATGGCCTATTATTGCCATCTTCCCATCTTGAGTGCTGAACCGTAACAAGACATTAACACTGTGATATGGTGCTAGTCAAGAAGAAGTGCTATGGAGAGGATGTAGAGCATAAGTATTGATTCATTCTGCCTCTGAGCTACTGGGAGTAAGCTGCAAAAGGACGAAAATTTCTGCCAAGCTGAGGTGGACGAATAGTGTGGGCTGGGTCAGGAGGGAGACAGAAAGGGGTGTTGTGTAAGAGAAGCGGGGTGGAGGCGCAGTTTATGACATCGTGGGCTTTGTACTTGTGAGGAGGTGAACAGAGCACATATGATTTAGGACATTGGAAGACACGATCACTTTCAAACGAATAAATATGAAGAATTCTGGCTCTCCCTTATAGTTGAGACAACTCTGGAATCATATTCCACCCAGCATCAGACATTTATTATATATTAAGCTTGGCGTGAGTCAGAGGAGCTTCTGAGCGTTAAGGCAAGTCCATCGTTTACTTTTAAATATGTAAGTGTACACGAATAACCAGCTGGATATATGAGAAAGTATAACTATAGGCCCAAAATATTTCACACTGGCATTACCTGCATGTAAAGGGGATGCTGGTGACAAATTGCTATATGGTATCCCAATTTTCTACTTAACTCTGTTTGTCTCATACATACCGTGCCTTATAAACACAGCACGCCAGGTATGCTAACAGCGAACCATCACACCCCACTTCAGCTAATCCCTGGGAAACTGGCTCCATTCCGGCACAAATTCCTGGCAGATTTGAGGGCGGACTCTCATAAACTGGTCAGGGCTGCCGGACAGGCCACCTCCGGCAGGGGATTAAGACGACAAATTTATTGCCCTGAAGAGAATAGAGGGAGCACGGGGCATTATTTGCCAGGATGAGGCCCGCCGGCACACCCAGGGAGCCCAACAGCCCAGCCCAGCCGCCAGGAGGACCCGCCGCCCTCCACAGGTAGCGCTGTTACCTACCTCACCCACCAACTTGATTACCAAAGTTCTAATTATGACCAACAGCATCACACGTAATATCGGTAACAAACGCCCTGTCGTCCCTCATGCCTCTTCTCCATGGACTTTGAAAATCAGTCTGGCGAAGCTACAACAAACACAAATGATGACTATATTTCGTTATACATCAGTATTATCAGTGTCGTTTGTTGCTGCTTCAGGAGACTGATTTCCAGTGTCCATGGAGAGAAAAAAAGAGGAGAGACGACATTACTTTTGTTGCCTGTAGTACTGTACCTAACAAGCAGTGGACGGAAATGGTTATCTTACATTGTTACCATACTGTGAATGTGACAAGATAAGAGTGATACCGTAAATAAAGAAGTAATAAATTTTACAAACACAGAAATGTATATTTTCTTATAAACTGCATTTGCCAAGATATAGATAGATAGCTGGATAGATAGATAGGTGGACATAGATAGATAGGTAGGAAGGTAGGTCGGTCGGTCGGTAGGTAGGTAGGTGGTAGGTAAGTAAGCAGTTAAGTAGGTAGAGAGATTGATAGACGGCTAGAAAGATAAATAGACAGATGTAGATACAGACAGAGATACTAATTCTCTACGAAGTGTTAAAAGCTAACGGTGAATATACATTTGTAATAATATCTACAGCTCTTTTAATTCGATATCAACGTCCAAAGTGATTACCGTATTATCTGTTGAATTAAGTACAGTCGCGTTCAATAATCCCATTACACTCCTGGGGTTCAGAGATAATGAAACCTGATTCCAACTCTTTCGAATCCTCTGAATATGGTAAATTTAGCAAGGTTATTTTTCCTGTAAGTTTTGGCAGTAACGTAAGGAGTAAGTAACGTAGACGATACAGAAGGCTGGGCAGGATGGAGCTTACTTCCGATCCCCTCGTGTGTGTGTGTGTGTGTGTGTGTGTGTGTGTGTGTGTGTGTGTGTGTGTGTGTGTGTGGCGACCTCCCTGCCTAAATCCTTGGTGTCCGTAAGAATGAGGGTGTGAGTGATGTCCGCCTTATCCCTGCATCTGACGTCACTTCACAGCCCCCGCCAAGACCCGCATAATGGTCAACCTCCTGGCCCAGTAATCTCCATAGTTTTCCCAAACACCACTCCCTTGGCGATTTGTTTTGCATATTACACCTTTGTCTTCCCTTGTGTCGTATTTATTTCTTTTTAATAAGGGTAGGGTTCACATCAATAATCTACATGGCATTAAACTCCTGTTGCTTCATTAGGAGTGTAAGGACTTGGGTCTGCTTCTCGTCGGTTAAGGAAGCTCCCTAAAACCTCCTCCTAAGCGATTCATTTTGCTTATTATACATTATTATCATCTTCTGTGTTGCCTAAATCTTCCTGATATCGTCATACTCTGCATAAGTAAAGTACAAAATTATATTAACCTGCCGGATCCAAAAATAAATTACTGAGGAAGAGGTGCTGCGGAGCCTCCTTACTGAACATTCACGCCTTTGTGCTAGGGTTCTCGGTCCAGGTATTTAAGGCAAGAATTCCAGGGGCTTGAAAGGTGAATGAGTGAATGTGTGGCCCATTTTACTTTGCATGCTGTTGATCAGTGCTTCAGGTATTGTTATTTTTTTCTTTTATTTTTCTTTCTCTCTTTCTTACTTTTTTTTCTTTCTTTCTGAACACTATCTCACCTCATCTTTGAGTGGGAAAAAAAGAAGGTACAGTATAATGATAATGATGTCGCTGTTATTGTTGATGATGATGATTATGGTGTGTGTGTGTGTGTGTGTGTGTGTGTGTGTGTGTGTGTGTGTGTGGCCAAAACACCATATGTTACTTAAAACTCAGAAATAAGGAAGAGACCATTGACCTCTTCTCTAAGCGGGGTTGGCTGGATAAATATAGACTGGACTGGCAAGGAGTGACAAGACTGGTTGAAGTGTGAAGTGGGAAGGCCAGAAAGCGTTCAGAGTAATGTTAGAGAATTTGTAAGTGCCAGTAACAGGATTGCAGTGAGGAGTGTGATAGTGTGTTGTGAAAAGCAGTGTGGCTGAGTATGGATGAATGTGAAGGTGATTGAAAGTGAGTGTACAAAAGAAAAAATATCGGTAAATGAATGTGCGAGTGAATGATATTGTGTGAATGAGTGAAAATGTGCGAGGGAATGAGTGTGTGGGTTAGTGAGAGTATATGGGTGGTTGAAAGAGTGTGCGTGAGTCAAAGTAATGAGTGAATGAAAGGCTAAAGGTGTGAGTTAATGTCTGGGAAATATAAAAAAGAAATTTGTCCGAGGCATCAAAAGAAAAGAACAGGAACTAGACGAGGTTGATGTCTTATAGTTAAAGTGAGGGTTAACCGGTTCAGCACGACTACTTCTTTGGTAATTTATTCTTAGTATCGCTAAACTATTATACTGTATTCAGCCGGGGGATGAGGTTTTTTTAGCTAAGAATGTAGAAATAATATCTTTGCATACGTCACTCTTGCTACGGATTCACGAGTTTACTGAGTTTATGGGAACGCAAAAAAAAAAAAAAAATTACTTAAGCGTCTGGCAGAAAGTGAAACAGACTGGGAGTTGTGGTAATAAGGATCCAGGTGAGGGAGGCGTAATACAAGACACCAGGTAGCGGGCTCTTCACACCCTGTCCCGCCAGGTCTCCGCTGCCCACCCCATAACCAGTCACACGGGTATTTAAACTGGCGGCGTATGATTCTGTATTTGGATCTTTGGGTGGTATTTTCGTCATCTAAGGAGGCTGTCTCGTACCTCTTCCTTGCCACTTCACTTTTGCATATGGCACATCAATAAACGTCTGTAAGTCGAGGGTAATTAAAATTTGTGAAGGTAATAATCCAGAGAAATTGGCATGAAGCAATGAATACTCGCATACCTGAACAAAGATTAGCGAAGGATTACTAAACACTGTGGGTCGAAGTTGATTAATGAGCTGAATAAAAATCGGGGACTGTACTGACCTAGAAAAATAGAAATGAAATAATGAATGCTTACAAAACAGAAAAGGGATGAAGGGTCATTGAACATGTTGAAATGTTAAAGATTACTGAGGTGAAATCAAATGATGGCATGGTGACTTAGGGACTGAACCAAAACACTTGCAGTCCGAGAGGTTCTTCCTTCCAGTGACTGACGGTAGGGATAGTGACTCTCTGGCTATACAAACGTTCCTCGTCTACATCCTAGCCCCCAGCAGAAGGATGTTCAACTGTAAGCGAAGGGAAAACTTAAGCCTGCAGTCAACCGTGTTCTCTTTTTAGGTGGGCTTCGGACTATAGCAACAAGAATTCAGGGTTGGTGACATCCTTCGTAGAGAAGAGGTTAGCAACACTCCTTTACCCCTTCCTTTTGTATCTAATTCTTGCTTTTGACTGACGATTTCTCTCAGCTGGGGAGAAGAAATGTGAACAGCTGCGTGGCTCCTAGAAGATCGACACAGCCTTGTAGGAATTTGCTATTTTACATCTGTGTTGTGTATCAAAGCTGGTATATGAGATTCTGCTTCTACGCGTGTATATATCAAGGAGGGTGCTGATCCACGTAGGTTGCAACGTAAAGGTCAACATAAGCTGCCTGGGAGCGTTAGCTGTGGTTATATTCCACTTAGTTCTCATTCCAAGCCCCTTTTGTCAATCTTCTCTTTCTTTCCTCCCCCTCTCCCTCTTTGGAACTTCCTATGTCCACGCCAGTTTTTCTATGCTGCGTGGTGTTGCTTCTCACTTTTTCTTGCCGGCTTTAGCTGGAGGGTTTGGTAGGCGGAGAAGAGCCTTCTTCTCTGGTATCCTTGTCTTATTCTGTAAGTTTAGTTACTCTTGTTGGACATGGAAAATTGTTCTACTGCAGTTATTCTCCCTTTTTATGTTTTTATGTTTTAATCTATCGGTCATCCAGTCCTTTTTAATCAGCAGGACAGCAGGAGAGTAGGCGTCCAGGCTAGGCTATTCAATCCCTAAATTTAAGGTAACAATGACCAGGCTCAGGGGGCTGAGTGGCATTACATGGACACTAAACCCCAGCTATCGGATGTAAACCCTTATGAGCCCAATCCGGTTGGAGCGCCTCAACCCACTAGGCCACCAGGCGTTATTTGGTTATATGGTTACCACTCAACGGTGTATATTGTTTCCTGGGTTAGGGGAAAACATTTAGCTTGTCATTCAGTGTATTGTCACCCGAAGCTAGCAGAAATGGAGTGAATGGAAGTAGCTAATTGAGGCTCTTCCAGTCTTAAAGGTTTATATTACGCTAAATAAAATCGTTTAGAAATAATAATAATAATAATAATAATAATAATAATAATAATAATAATAATAATAATAATAATAATAACAATAAAACTATCGTACTGAATAAGTTAAAATTCTACTGAAGGAGACTGGAGTATTATGTGCATCTATACTTTGTTTTCAGTTCAGATAATAAACACACACACACACACACACACACACACACACACACACACACACACACACACACTCAATCTCGCCATATACTGAACATACATATACCGCGCCTTCCACCTATGACTTGATGGCTGGTGCTCACTTCCTCTAATGACGAGTAACAATTATGAATGTATCAGTGACGTTAATTATCTGATAAAAGTCTCCCAGTGTTTTTTGTGGAGTATTTTTTTTTCCTTTTCTCCAATTAAAGTTCATTTTCCCTTGCCGTCCCCTCGTGTGGTGTCTTTGATATGGTATTTTACAGGTAGCATTTTCAAAATTATAGCCCCTTCAACACGATGATTTTTATTTTATTTATGTTGTTTGCCAATGGGCCTATTCAACAAGGAGAAACTTTTTTGAACTATCTATCTATTGCCAAACGCCTTATTCCCGTAAGGGGTGGCCACAAACAAATCGTCTCCATGTCTCCCTGTCCCCCATATTTCTCTGCCCTCCCCCCAGCTCACACCCCTCACTCTCATATTATAAATTTCGCATTAACATCCTCACAATTGTCTGTTTTCACCTGATAAAGATTCCTAACCCTTGTAGCTAAGATGATGGCCAAGTGTGGACAGATTGGAGGATAACTTTGACTAGCAACCAAGGAGACTCATTGCTACCCAGTATATTAGGCTCATTGAACTTCACGCAATCATAAAAAAGTATTCAAAGTCACAGTGATCCAGTCCCATCAGATAAATACAAATCGGCTATACAGTAGTAGGGCGCTAACATAAATGAATCATATAACACGTTGTCTGATTCATATTCCACAAACTTTCTTTACTGACACAAAGAACCGAAAAATCAATAAAACTTTAAATTGAAAATCCTAATAGTAAACAGGTCAGATGGGCAGATTTTCCCTCAGTAGCCCGTGACCTGACCAACTATCATTTTCTCACCTCGCCTTTGACCAGATTTAGGTGTTAAAATTGGTACACAGAAAGGCCGCCACTTTGACCCCTTTAAAGAACCACGGGTGTTTGGGAAAATGCACAGTTTCAGAGTTGTTTGTTTTATCACATTATATACAAACAGAGAATAATGACCGACCAAGATATAATTACGTTTGCTGATGAGGTACAAAAATGGTCAACACACTTCGTTGTAAGAGAGGTTAAGAACCATACCTGGGCGTCCCATATACCTGCCAGGTAAGTAGCCAGGCATAATTAATAGGTGTGGGGGGTTCAGCCTGGACTGGAGACTGTGTCAGGTCGGTGGTCGCGTCAGTCTGGGGTTAAGCCCTTCAATCCTATGTCGTAGGTCTTTTAATATTGCTACCTCCAGACGATTTAATTCAGCTTTGGAGGGACTTTTCGATCTGGAGAGTTTATATTTAGCCTTAATTAACCTCATTGGTACTAGAAACCCCTCCCAAGTTGAGTCAAATTCGTCTGGAAGCAACAAGAATTAAATGTGAAATGAAGGGATTAACTAGAATTAGGCCAGAGTGGGAGAGTCAGGAATTAAGAATCAGAGCAATGACCTATACACACCTGCGACAATAAGCCTTCTGACCAGCTTGCGTCCTCGTGTATTGTCTCTGTCATTAGTCTGTACAGGATACTTGAGTCCATATATCACCATCATCATCATCATCATCATCATCATCATCATCATCAGGAGCAGCAGCAGCAGCCTGTATATGCCCAATGTTCCACTCCAACATTAAGGATTTTATCTCTCGCGTTAGTTCCCTTTATTGCAACCCTTCCTCTCACTCCATCTCTGTGTTGCGACTCTTATCTTCGTTGTCCATCTGTTATCAAATGTGTATTGTCTGTATCTACTTTCATCTATTTTCTTCTTGGCTGTATAATCAAAACAAGTTCCGTTGTCCCACCTTCACCTGAGAGCTGTTATGTTCGTATGTATTGATGTTGTGTGTGTGTGTGTGTGTGTGTGTGTGTGTGTGTGTGTGTGTGTGTGTGTGTGTGTGTGTGTGTGTGTGTGTGTGTGTGTGTGTGTGTGTGTGTGTATATAAAGATGTGACTGTGTGAGTCTTTGACATTATACCTGAGAGAGAGAGCACGGGAAACGTGTGTGTATGTGTGTATGAATGTGTGTGTGTGCGTGTGTGGCGCCGCAGCATTTCCTTATCACTCGCTGAGACCCACGCCATGCAGGACACGCTCGTGATCTTCACTCTTATCTCCCCCTTATTATCACTCCCCCACCGCCGACACAGATAACAGTCCATCTGAAGATTGAGTGAAATCATCGACTAGTTATTAAGTGGGACGCCGCTATCAGGAAGAGGGACCAGATCGTCGATTCCGCCCACCACCAGCTCGCCCATCCCACTATCACTTTTACTCCAACATTTGTAACGTAAGGGTTTACAATTCTTGACATACGCGAACATATCACACTCTCCTGAAACTTCACTTACGCACAGACTTAAAAACCCTCCTGGCCACGCACATATACGATGAATATCTCTGTTACGGCTGTTATCACCATTTTCGTCTCAATCATCACAGCGACCATCAGCGATACTCACGCCACGATAACATGTCCCCCGGCAAGATAAAAGAAAACAGTTCGGTATTCAAATTACGCACCCTTGTTTAAGATATAATGTACTGTCAAAGAAACATCTATCTTCCTAATTCTGTCTGAAGAAAATTTACAGCTGGCGAAATACAATGAAAACACTATCTTAGCTAATGTGTGTTTCAGATAGTTCGATTTTTCTTATATTTATTCGTCAAACTTTTGGAAGATGTTTATTTCTCTGTGTACACCCAATATAAATTTTTCTTACATGTGACAAAGGACTGAATGCACCACCATTAATGGCCACAACTATACGTCCAGTGTCTCCTTAATCAGCTTTTGTCTCCCACCTGCCTCATTACCGACCGCCTTAATGTCCGTAGGTGTGAACTGCGGTAAATCTGACAATTACCCTCGCGCCCAGGTGTGGCGTGACCCATAGGGGCAGTCAATGGCCACCAAGGACGGATTTCCCCAATTTCCTGGAGCAGACTGCGTGGCGCCAAGTGAGATGATGACATACAGCCACGTGGATGAGTAAGAATACTGATTTGCTCGTATTACCTAATGTAGTGGCCGCTGCAGGTGACGTGTGTAGCTGAGTCACTTACTGCCTTGTGTACTTGCCATCACGGTAAGGGGAAAAGTTTCATATACCTCCAGCACTGGACACTAAAATAAAACAGGTAAATGCTTAGTTTCAGCATGAGAATAGAATTTATTTCATAGGACTCTGTACTTTCCTTATCTCTGTCATGGTAAGGACAACTCCAGCACAAGATTCTATTCCAGCTAACGCCAGACGATTTTATTAAGCTGAGAGTGAGTATAGGGGGCTGAGTGTGTTAATACATAAGAACATAAGAAGAGAGGATAACTGCAGTAGGCCGGTTGGCCCATGCTAGGCAGCTCCTAGAAGAGTAACTGAACTACTAGAATGAGATAAGGATAGCAAAGAAGAAGGCTCTCCCCCGCCCTCCAAACCCTCCAGCCGAAGCCGGCAGGAAAAAGTCAGAAAGAACACCACGCCGTATAGAAAAACTGGCGTGGACATTTTACAGGAAAGTGTGAAAGGAGAATAGAGACTATCATAGTGTAACCTGAAAAGAAAATTTATTTTTGAATTAGTATTGGTTATAATATTTTCTTTATTCTATATCCACCCCTTTTTTGTCATATGCTTATCTAGCCTATGCTTGAAACTCTCAATGGAAGAGGCAGCAACTACTTTACTAGGTAGCTTATTCCATTCGTCTACTACTCTATTACCAAACCAATTTCTACCGATTTCCTTTCTGAAACGGAATTTTTCTAGTTTGAAACCATTATTTCTAGTTCTATCCTGTATGCTCACTTTAAGTACCTTGCTAATATCTCCTTATTTATACCATTCATCCACTTAAAAACCTCAATTAAGTCTCCCCTTACTCTACGCCTCTCTAGCGAATGCAGACTTAGTCTTTTCAGTCTGTCTTCATATGACAGGTTCCGGACGTCATGTATCATTTTAGTCATTCTTCTCTGTACATTTTCTAACGAATTAATATCCATTCTATAGTAAGGACACCAAAATTGTACTGCGTAGTCTAAATGTGGCCTTACTAATGCTAGATAAAGTTTCAGTATTACTTTAGATGATCTATTGCTCACGCTTCTCGAAATAAATCCTAGGACCCTATTTGCTTTATTTCTCGCATTAATGCACTGTTGCCTAGGTTTAAGGTCGTTACTAATACAGTCACCATTAACTTCTCATGGTATGGACAACTCAGGTAACACATTCCAGCTAGCGCCAGACGATTTTATTCAGCGGAGAGTGAGTCACACGAGCTTGAGAGAGTTGAGTTTCTCGATAAATGCGAATTCAGAACGACGCTCCTCCAGACAGCTTGACGCCTGTGAGCACCTCTGGAGGTTTAACATTTCTCTCCGAGGACTTTAGTTTATTAGTTTATTCTTGCTGCCAATTGTCGAGTCTTTTCAGCACTGGATAGACTTTTCGAGATAGAGGAGGTAGATACATCCTTCATTAACCTCTTCACTGCTAGAGGTATGTCCTAAGGTGAATAAAGTTGATTGCTGACTGATCAGATACCTGTACGTCATCGGATTGAAGGGGTTAAACAGGGTCATCTCAGGTCACCACCCCTAATGGCCGTCCACCTCACCCACTACCCCTCCCCCTTCTTCCCTCCACTCCCCTACCTCCTTATCCCTCACTCCTTTCCCCATTCCCGTTCCCCAAACCAAGTTTTTCTCCCATTCCCCTTGTCCCTACCCTCTTCCTCATTTCTCCCCTTCCCCCACTCCATCGTCCTCCCCTACCCTCTTTCCCCCACCCTCCTTCCCTCACACCCTTGCTCCCCCATCCCCTTCCCCCCCACCCTTTTCCAACACAAATCACGAGGGAAAGGCTTTTGTCACACATTTTATTTATTTTTGACCCCGATAATAACACACCCTCTCCCGGAAACACAGGATTTGGTTCTGCCTCCGTTCGATTAGCGACTTCCGTACGATGGGGACCTACTGATCTTCTTCCAGGCGTAAGATGATTTCTAGAAGTTTGCGTAAGACAACCCAGAGTGAAGATGTTAAAACTAATCTTCATCTTTCCTCAGTATAAGACGTTATTTTTATTTTCTTACTGTCAGGAGGGAATGATTTTGCTTAGAAGAAACGTATCATAGTGGATGATGATGATGACGATGATGATGATGATGATGATGTACAGTCGTTATAAAATCATCATAAAGGAGTGCTGCTTCTTGCTTCCCTTTGTAATTTATAGTCACTGAATAAGCTGATATATCCCTGTTACTGTCTGATTCCTTTTGTACTCTTTTGTAACTAGTAGAATCAATGAATGAGCCTAATTATTCCTGTTACTGCCTGCTTTCCTTTTACTTCTTTGTCGGGTCGTAAAATAATATTACCGTGATGAGGGTGAGATGGGCTGGAAGCTGGTGGCCGTGCAGGTGTTCTCTCTAGGGGGTTGGTCCTCGAAACCCTCCTCCCGCCCACCGACTTACTTCTAATGACTTGAGCACTGAACCAGGGTGAGCACAGGGAGCTCTGAGCACGAGGAGTACTAAGACCGTGACAGTATAAGAACATAAGAAAAGAGGATAACTGCAATAGGCCAGTTGATCAATGCTAGGCACCTCCTGCAAGAGTGACAAAACAAGGATAGCAAAGATAAAGGCTCTGACCTAGGGAGTGCTCTCGTGGTACATTATGACTCACGTACAGTACATGTCTGGATTCTATAGCACCTTATTTTATTCACATGAACTCATACAAAAAAATAAGTGTATTTGTTGAAAAGACACAGCATATAATTGGCCATACTTTTGGATACTACACAGCCTTCTAAGTCCATTGGAATACGTGCTCCAGAAATTAGCCTTTACAGAACAATGGCGTCTGTTATGTTTATTCATGTTACCGCCAGAGCATTTTATTCATTTTTATAGAGACCACGCACTGTAGAGGACTTAATGAAGGCTTGATCTAAACCCTTCAGTCTGAAAAGCCCCTCCTAAGCTAATATGTAATCGTCTGGAGGTATCGGGAATAAGTTTAAAAGAAGATGCCGTCGTTTTGAAAGGGTTAAAAGAAGCAGACACATAAACTCGAAAAGTGTTCCCAAACTCGGCATATTCTTGGCTTCAATCAGGGACGGCGCCTCGAACATGTCGGTGATTATCCCTGCGAATAAGCGTCTTAGAGCCAATCTGATTCCCTTCACACGATGTAAATTCTTCTGTGATTCCCCCCACCGCCACTGACTCGCCGTGTGAAGCCAACATTACGCTCCAGCAACTTACTGAGTCCCCCCTCCCCTGGTGACAAGTTTTCTGTTACTCGAGTGATTCCGGCGCCGCGCTCAGACCTTGTGTTGGATAATTGGTCCCTTGTTTCGTCGAGAATTTATGAACGTCGTCAGGCACCAGAGGCGTGGTATACCCTGCTCACATCTCTTATGGAACTTTGGTGGAGAGTTTTTTATGGAGAGTCAATCTTACGAAATCGCTTGGGAAATATGTGTACTAGGCAGGTGCGTGGAATGATAAGATATAAAGTTCAGTCATGAAAAATTTGCACGTACTTAACCCCTCCATTGTGATGACTTCTTTTAAAAATTCCATTCGGCTACCAGAGTTTTGTGTTAGGATATGAGAAACCCACTGGACTGCTAAGAGTCAAAACAACCTCCATTAACACCTTGGACAAGTTGAAGACATTTAAATATACTGTGGCCTCCGTCAGATGGCTCTCTTCATCTTAGGAGAAGCCCCTCCACCAGAAGGTTAACCACCATCCCGTCATGGCAGTACTTTTCCCGAAACGATTGTAGCGTCCCAGAGATGAGCCACGAAAGGGGGTAAGAAAAGTGCGGCATAAATAGCGCCTCTCCCGGGACACTTACCCTCCATCAAGTTTTGGAAGAATTAATAATTGTTGATACTCGTGAGCCCTCTCCTCCGCGACGCATCCAAGCGATTTCTACGCGCGCAAGAGAAACATATTGAAGAAGCCTCTGCTGGAACCGCCACATGTGACGCTAAATCTGTCCACGGCGATAGGGGTAAAAGCGGCCTTAAGTTGAACCGCCATAAGGACCAGTATATCGTGAGGGAATCGCCTGAACTAAGCAGCTTCTGACTCTAATGATAGGATATGCAGCACGTATGTTGTTAAGCATCTTTCAAACTCACTTGTATTCCTCGCTAAAATCTTCAACACAGATGAAGATTTTCGCGCAATAAAGCACTAAAAAAACGTCCGCCGGTGGGAGCATTCGACCGTGTGTGTGGGGACGGTAGAGGCGGAACTTGCTTGTCACAGCAGGTGTGTACGGGCAAACATCCTATTATAAATCCTGAAAAGTGAAACTATTATCAAAACTTTGTGTGGCGAGGCAGAATTTTTTCAGCTGGCGATAATTTCTTCCTTTTGAGCAGCGTTTCCTCAGCCCGCGCGCCGAGTTCTCAAGGTTGGCGGGAGTGGATACTGTAGATAAGTCCATCCACGTCACATTTATCATTCACATATAATCGTAGACCCCAGCACAGCGGCGAAGGGCTCAGCCAAACGTCGGGGAAACGATACACAAGGGAAAGCGAACAATGTTTATAAAAATTCTTGGGACGAGAATGCTGGAGTCCCGAGTGTGTTCAAAACTTCCCTGCCTAATGCTAATGCCCCGACACAACACTACCAAGATGCAGCGAAAAGTTTCCTCTCACTGATTTGAAATGCTTGCGTTTCTAATAGGAAAGTAAAAGTTATATGCAACTTTTTTTTGGAATGGGGAATTTTTAAGGGAGTTGCTGCGAGGCGCTGTAATCACGGGTGGGACGAGAAGGGTGAGTCTGTGAATGGTGTACCAGCCCTCCTCAGACTCACTCACTCATTTCACGTTTCAGTCACCTCATGTTTTACTCAGCAGCATATGAATCCCTCTCACCGGTGCTCCTCAGACATATACCCATCTCACTTCTTACTCACTCCACCCTTTTACTCGGCAATACATGAATCCCTTTTACCGGCCATCCTCAGTGTCACATACTCATCTCAAGTCTTATCACGGTATATAAGTCGCTCGTTCCGGCCTAACTGATCCTTACATACCCATTTCAGTTCTTACTCACCACAGTAACTCTCGTTCCGTACCATCGCAGCGTCACATACCCATCCCAGTTATTACTCACCGCAGGATACTCACACAGTTTAAGCCTTTAAGCCTCAAATACTCACATACTCACCTCAGACACACACCCATATGCAGTACTCACACACTCATCTCACTTCTTTTTAACAGCAGAATAATCACACTGTTTTATACCTTCGTCCCCACATAATCAGCTCATGTCTTAACACTCACATACCAGCATACTCACACACTCATCCCAAACTCACATACCCGCATACTCACACACTCATCCCAAACTCACATACCCGCATACTTACATACTCATCCCACTCTTTAATCACCCAAAGGTACTCAGAATGCAACTCTTTCAATTCTTTATTTTTGCTGCCTCTGAACAATTTAATCTGGCTTAGAAGCTAACTGGAGGGATTATGTAGCCTTCATTAACCCTTTCAGCACAAAAGACTATTCCTGAGTCAAGAAAGTCGTCTGGAAGGAGCGAGAATTAGCTAAGAATGACATTATCTAGAGGAGCAGGTAGTCTCTTTAGTGTGATATTTTCCATGTTATCACTGGAGGGTTAGTACCCCTCCTCATAAAACACCTAACTCAAAGACAAACGGCCACCCCTTACGGCATGTCAGCAAGTGGGTTAGTGGAGGGTTAGTGCCCCTCCCCATAAAACACCTAACTCAAAGACAAACGGCCACCCCGGACGGGATTATGGCGTCTGGCTATAGATAGATAGATAGATCACTTCCTATTTTATCAACGAAAAAGCAAGGGTGGAAAATTAGCCCAAGCCAGCATTATGCAGTGCTATTCATACTGACAAATTTCGTAACTGTAAACGGTTTAATGTAGTGATAATAAGGACTGTGCCTTAACTGAGTGCCAATTTTATTTCCACAACAAGTGTCGGAATGTGTCAGCAAGTATTTGATAAATGATTTTATCAATGGCTTTAGGCGCTTTTTAATTGTACACCTGCCGTCAAAATTTCCGGAACATGTCTGGGTCTTCCAATCCCTGAAGCCCTCTTGAGTATTAGGAAAAAGATTCTAGTAGGCTTTGACACAATTTCCGTAAGGTATAACATGACCACTAACCATAACTGTACATCGTCCATATTCATGATACGGTGCTTGATGTTAATAATGTACTTAGGTTTGCAATGGTCAACATGTTCTCAGAAGCAGGAATAGATGAAAGGCACCCACTCAAAAAATTCTCTAAAATCTCAACCATCGTGGCACAATCAACCTTTTTTTTTTTTTTTTTTACCCTATAACTCTTCACAAGGCACTCACCACACTTTGCATTCTCATGATCCCCCGGCCTTGATCATGTATCACGTCTACAGCAATGCGTACTTTAATTGCCCTACAACAGATGCGTCCGTTGTGAGGGGGTTTTACAGCATCCTGAGTAGTGTGCATAATGGTTAAGGATGTTGGTCCACTCAGCGTCACATCATCCCATAAAAAGGTGGCCAAGTGTCAACATCAGATGCCATTTTGCCACCATAAACACTCAGTGGTCGTGGCTCATAATGGGGACTTGCCTCGCTCCAAAGGTGTGTTGTCCAGAAGTTTAGGGTACATCGGGGCCTCTGTATGATGCTGTATGATAAAGGATGGGCGGACCGGTGGGATAACTCAGGTTTTTATACACCCTGCATGAATGAACTTAGCAAAAGAGATCGCCTTTTCTGATAGCAGCGGGTCACTTTCACACCCATGCTTCAAAAATATGACGTGGAACAATGAAGGTTTAAGTTAACAAACAGTAATCCAGAATATACTCTACCTCGTGAGATAATACATTACACTGCGAAATCCATTATTTTCATATCTCATGGCAGCAGTCTCTTAAATGATCTGACGGATTATTACAGTGGTCTCATTGGAGGTCATTTAGGTATATGAGAGCATTGCTTGAAACTGTATGTAAGACTTGGCAAACATTATGATTCAGATGGAGCATAGCATTTTTCCTCAGTAGAGTTGTAAGCATTAGGAGCAAATTTATATGCACTGTGGTAAAGTGTGACAGTACTAATAATGATGAAATATTATGATTTCCAGATAAATATGCTTGCTGCCGAATAATACGTTCTTGACATATATTACTTTTACACATGACTAATAGATTATTGCAAACCACAAACTGTAACAGTACGAGTATATACTTCCTTCACACAGCTCATAAACGGCAGTACCGAAACAATCCCCCCTCCCACACTCTGCTCGAGCGTGTGACGTGTTTGCAAGTGTTTTGATGTGGCAAACAAACAACAGGTGCGTGACGTGGGTGCAGCGCCTGGTGACACACTCCTGACACCACCAACACCAGGTGTCATTGTACACACTTGGTTCACATCACACACACACGGTCGTGGACAGGTTTGTTATGCTCTGTACAGAAACGTTTATAGAGCATCAGTAGTTTATCGCAGATCCATGATGGCCCCTTATGTTATTGCATTTTGGTTTTGCTTCAGTTTCTTTTTCTTTTTCATAAATTAATCCAAAAAGACTGAAATTACATGCTTGTTTTAAAATATCTGACATATCTAATTCATTGAAATCGAGGTCCCTTGGAACAGTTCTGTACCTGAAATTTTGGAAAGCTTGCAGAAATAACTTTACCATATGATTCTGTAAACTAAACATCACTGCAGGACAAAACTCTCCAAATTTCGCTTATTCTGATTTTTGTTTAAGACTTCTACCTCACACCTTTCCCTGTGTCTGAATCACTAGAGACAGGCCATTATTTCAGTCACAAAAAGGGGAGTTCCTCAGTTGCCCTTCAGGAATCGTAAAAGACATCATATCCGTCTATCTATCTGTCTGTTTACCTATTTATTTATTTATCCATCTGTCTATCTATCTATCCGTCTATCTTTCTGTCTATCTATCGATCTATCTATATCAACTCACCATGATGCAGAAATAAACTGGTATGGAAGAGGCACTAGAAAGACTTATTACGGTGCCCAGAGCTGAGGGTGTGAGGGTGCGGTGAGGGTGACAGCAGGTGAAGATTTTAAGTGGAGGATGATACAGCAGGCGATCAGTCAGTGCCCACCCCGCCCACTGTCCGCCCACGTCACGCCCATCCCCGCCCACCTCCGTTCCCCCCCTGTTGCCGGTAACAAACTTGCCACGTACAGACTAATGGAGACATGGGCTTACCTACGACACCAAAATCATACAGTAGAACACAATCTTATCTTTTCAGGCAGTAGGATTCGTGTTCTATATTTACGGACATACAGACAGGCTAGTAAATCACAAACGATGGCAAAGGGGAAAACAACACATTTACAACTCCTATCCGGGGAGCCTCGCCTGAGACGAACATGATCCTACGGCATAGCAAAGAATAAAATTAAAATGACGTTCTCGGGGCGGAGGGATTACTGTAGACTGTATATAACTTTGTCCGGAATCATCTCCTCAGCTGATTGAATTCCTATGCATTGGCAATTATTAGAACTCCCAGGATGAACAGGTAAGAATTTTCGTCTATTCACAGCTTCAAGGGAGAAAATGCAAACACAAAAACACTAGGGATTATAAAGCTTCCTGTTACTAGCTTTCAAGTGTAAATACCTGCATGTGGATAGTTATATCAGTGTGAGAGCTGGTGGAAAGAGAGAGAGAGAGAAAGAGAGAGAGAGAGAGAGGGGGGGGGGGCTAGGCAGTAAGGGGAGGCAACCCTGTATGACAAAAGGGCACGTCAGAATGGCATGTCAGGAATCCGAGAGGTCGGTGTCGGAGACGGTGGCAGTTCGGGTGAGGATGGTCGCTTGTTTTGGCCGAATTTAAAGCCCACCTGTACGGGAAGGCTTTATATCCACAGGGTCTCGAGGGAAGGCGGGGGAGCTGCCCTCTTATCTCACACCCACACGCCACTCACCGACATTCCCCACCCCTGATTTCCACCTCACCCCGCGTTCTTACCCTACTTGAGAGGCACTCGTGATGTGGTACTGATGAGGGATGGATCACTCGTGTCTTGGTGTAATGTAGCTTCTGTGGTCAGTAAAATATCTGTATGTCTGTTTATCTACTATATTTATCTGTCTTTCTTCTATATATGTCTGTCTACCTACTTACCTCTCTATCTAATTATCTGTCTGTATCAGTCAATCAATCAATCAGTCAATCCACCCATTTATACCATTTATCTCTCCCTCTATCATTTACCTCTATCTCCCCGTCTATCTATCTGCCGGTATCAATCTATCTATCTATCTGTCTATCTATTTATCAATCTATCTATCTACTCTCGACTCATTCACTACGATGGTCTTATCCCCACCTCACTGCACGTCCTTACCGTACCTTGCGTAACCTACTGGAGATGTGCTTATGAATTACAGTCATGATGAAGGTAAAATTTCACCTGTTTCCTTTTCTGTAGTTCCCAAATGTACGGTTATAAGCATTAACTCTGCGAGATACTTAACCTCCTTCACTATGATAACGCCCCTTTCTATCTTTTTCTTGCTTTCTCCACACACCTTTTAGCTTAGGAGAGTTCCCACCTGTAGAAGGCTTAATGAAGACTACACCCAATCTCTCCAGTATGTGAAGTCTGCTCTAAGCTTTATGAAATCGCCTGGCGGAATTAAAGGTAAAATATAATCGTACAGAGGACCCAAAATTAAAGTCAGAAAAAGGTTGCACTGATGTGAAGAGGTTAACTTTCAAACCCGCTGGCGTGCTTGACATCTGGGTGTGAAGGATAGAGTTCAGAGAGGCAGACCGAAAAAGTCTTGGGACGTGGTCATAGAGTGTGACCTTAGAGATAAGGGACTGAAGAGAAGGGCTGCTAGAGATTGGGCAGCATTGAAAGCCAGAATAAAGTGACCATTGCTGGCACATACAAGCATGTCAGACCCTTTTGTGAGCTAGATTTTTTTTGTTTTTTTACGAGGAAGGTTGGTTATAGCTTTAGGTTAATCCTTCACAGCTACAGGTTATCCCTTGAAGTTGCAATAAAATGATTTGAAGATGGCAAGAATAATAACAAGAACTACATCAGGAAGTGGGGGTTAATTTCTTACCTGTGTTATTCCTCTCGCAGATTTTTTGCCTGAAACTAAGAGTGTTTAGCGTGGCACTTAACACAACGACTACAGGGAGAAACAGCACTAAATAAGCTGAGTACTGTATATCGGACCAGTAAAAAGTGTGGAAGGTGAGTTTACTGGGACCTGAAGTGTGAGGAGAGTAAGTGTAACGCTCTAGAGAAGAGTGAAAACTGAAGAGGCTAATGAAGAGTGAGAACCAATGAAGACAGCGAAGAGTGAGGAGTGAGGAAGGCAATGAAGAGTGAGGATGAGCTGAGGAAGGCGGCGTTGCGACTCCTTCACCGTGTCAGCTGCTGCGTGAATGGTGTCTAGGCAGGAGATAATTGGAGTTTATTGTTGGTGTTCTGCGGGGCTGTTGGGTGTTGTGGCTGCCCCTCTGTTATGGTAATGTGCCCGGTTGTGCTGTTGACACTCTCCTATGCTTAGTGCAATACGCGACGCTTCTAAACGGGCTTATAATGCCGCCCTGTCACTCTCTTAGTCTCCAAGGTAAATATACAACAACGGATTTGTGAAGTTACGGGAGTTTACACACATATATCTAAGACAGCGTATCATTATGGGTTACAAGAGGCGATGTATGTGTATATATGTATATCTGAATATATACATGTATATTTATACAGAGTTATGTATATGTATACTGGTATATGAATTTCCTTAAGCATATAAGTAAGGTCACTTCTTCAGATATATTGTAGGTTCGGTATACAGCTTTGACCTGATTTCAAAAGAGGAAAAGGCATTTCAGCTTTATTACTACAGTTATTAAATGCCATTATTATTGTTAGTAATAGTATTCGTCGTCGTCTTCGTCGTCGTCTTCGTTGTCGTCATCGTTGCTGTTCTTGTAAGAACAATATTAGTGGCAAGGGGAATAACGGATAATATTTTCATTGTTACTGAATACTAATGTTATTACAATTACGCACGCTCATAGCTTGAATTACCATGAATTTTTCAAGCTGTGCATTAAGTGTGGCGCTAACTACACCTTATCTCACGGCCACCCAGCCCCAACCACCGTGGCCTGGCTACATAAAACCCAGACCAGTTATCAGCGGAGCCATCGCCTTAATCCAATCACCGCCTGCCATTGAGTCATACCCCCAAGCATGCCGATCCCGGGAACTCTCAAGGGGGGCAAGACAGAGCTTAAATCGGTGGGAAAGTAAAGGTGATTCAGTCTGTGCTAAAGTGTGGGATTCTGAAGCTTGTTGGAGGTGGGGTCTTGTGTCTGTGGGAGTCGTTCTGATCCCAGCCAGTCTGATCTAGTGCCGTGAGGGATGATAGTGGGATTTGGGGAGGCGCGGTAGAGGTGAAATTTCGGCTGTGTGGTGTGGTGGGATGGGTTTTAATGGAGGTAAGTGTTGTTGAGATTATGGCGCGCCGTGAGAATACGCGGTGAGAGACTGGGTTTAGAGATTTCTTTTGGGCGCCATTGTGGGTGATAATGGAACTTGTATTGGGTGCGTGAATGTTGTGGATGCATGACTACCGCACTGTGAGGCTAGAGCTCTGGATTACGTCTGTTCTCTGGGAATAACATATGTTGGTTTGGCTTTACTTTTTATCCACCAGGCTCTCCTTTGACACTTTTCCTTGGTTGGTACTCTTTCTGCTTGATAATTCTCCTGCTTTGATGCTTTCTCTGCTTTTGTTTCTGTTTGATATCTCCCCTGCTTTTGTGCTTCCCTTCCCTTGCTTTGGGATTACTGCTTATTATTTCTATATTATTTCTTATTAAGCTCACTCGCCTCTAAGGATTGCCAGTGTACTAATGAGTAAGATCTCTAAAAATGGTTTTATATTTTCTTTTATCATTACGACGCATCTTTCCTAAGCAATGAAAAGAATCATATTGGGAGCTTAGAAAAAAAATCCATATGTTATCGTTGCGAAAGGGGCAAGGTTTTTTTTTTTTTTTTTTATGCAAGAAAGAAGGAACCAAAGGCCAGGAGACACAAGATTGTTCCCTCCAAGAAGAAACAAAAACAAGATAACAGAGAGCCAAATTCAAGATCCGTTCATTTCGAGATGCCTGGACACAGTGCGTTTGAAAGATTGGAGATCATAGACAGTAGTTGGTAGCCTAGAACAGGGATTACACCGAGGTACAGGGGTGAGCAGCATGTATGTTTCGTAAAGAGGCTTCGCTGATGAGGAGAAACAAAAATGCCTGGAAAGCAGACAATAGGAAAAAATGTGAGTTATATCTCATCCATGCTAAAAAAAAAATAAATAAATAAATAAAAAGCCTGGGGAGTTCAGGAAAAGAATATAAAATTGATATCTCTGTGTATATGTTTATTAGATGAGGCACAAGACCAGGAATGAGGTAGAGGGACATGGCTGGGGAGAATATGTGGGAGGTTGCTGTGTCGCGGAAAGAGAGGTCGTTGGTGTGTAGAAAAGCAACTGCAGACAGAGCAAAAAGCAAACATAAATAGGTAGATGGAAAGATAGAAAGGCAGACAGCAAGATTGATCCTCGTCACCCTAACCCCTTCAGTCCCAAGACGCGATTTGTATTTTATTCTTGCTATCTCCAGACGATTTTATTCACTTCAAGGCAAACTTTTCGAACCGGAGGAGGTTTACGTTCGAGGATTTTTTTTTTTTTTTTTCATTTGATAGCAAGAATATGACACAAATTACGTGCTGCGGGTGAAAGGGATTAAATTTACACACTTCCCTTTCCCTGTCCTTCCTGCGAATACAAATCACGGTTACGATAAGGAAATGATCGTAGGTCTGTCGTGCCACGCCTCCCACAACTCTTGGCTCATCCCTCACCCGTCCCAGGTATAGCGAGACTGACCCCCTCGCCTCCTCAAACACTCCAGCCTCTCTCCCACCGCTTCTAACACCATTATCTCTACTCGAGGCCCCTAGGGAGTGTGATTATCCTCCTGAGGGTGTGAAGGGCGTGAGGTCAGCAATCAGAAGGCGAGAGGAGGATCACTAGGCGTGGACGAGGACCTGAAGTACTTGCAGGTGTATGACCAGGCGATGAGGGTGGCCGCAGTGATTACTTTTCCCAAAGGGATTTTTAATTTTATTATTATCTGCGTATCCTCTTGTTGCGGGTGTTGGTGTTCTTTTTCGTCTTGCCAACACTCGGTTCCACTCCCTCGGCAGATTGTCTTGAAGCCATCTTTCTATGCACCTGGGCCTGGTATCTAGAGACTCGTTTCTCCGATGTTCTATTTAGACCTTTGAAATACGTTTGAAATTATTTTATAACCTCAAAAGTTTATAAAGCGGGGCCTCGAACTACCAGACACCGAAACATCCATCTCAATAAAGGCGCGTGTTTTCGGGTTTGAATGTGGTTACCGTGCTGGGTAAGTTTAGTTCGAAAGTCTCCTCTGCCCAATTATGCATGTACAAGAGAAAATGGATCTTGTATTTAGCCTATATGTGAACAGTATACCAGAATCACGTTCTGGGATATGTCATGCATTTGCTCTAAAACGTTGCCTCTGTAGTTTCTTCTGTATGATCTATTCCGAGAGATTTTGCTGCTTCCTGAGGACCACTAGATGTAATCTAATTATCGTATATTAAGTATTGCTAAAAAGAGCTCTAGTGTTTGAGGATTTCTTGCTTTGTCTCTTCAGGACATCCCACAGCAACTTAGCAAATAGACCAGGGAAAGTTATTTGTGTCAATTCCACACCAACGAAAATGTTCAGCTTTACAGTAATGAAGAGTTTATCTCTCCAGCAATGGCAGTGTCCCTTTTTTTTTTTTTTTTTTTTTTTTTATTGGTATGGATTTCCATGAGAATTTCATTGAATTCCAGTCTTTGAAATATTTATTGTTATTCCCTATTATAGTTCAGAAATGTAGCACAAGCATAGCACAAACCGAGGTAGATATGGTCATCAGCTGTAATGGTAGTTCTTCTCCATATCCTTACATCATTACATGTTATAGCATCAGTTATATATATCGTCCACTGACCTTTTTCAGTGACAAGAGAAATACTTAGAACACTGACAATTTCCTGCAGAAGAAAAGGATAAAAATAATTTCGTGAAGTAATTATACTTCAACATATTTTCACGAGAAAGCAAAACAATGACGCAATTACCAGAACAACGACCCAAGAAAATTACACAAAAATTACACCGAGAGAGGAAGGACATTCAATTAAACAATTAATTAAAGAGGGGAGCTCCTCTTCACTGGGGCGAGATAATGGCGGTATGTGTGTGTATTGTCCGGCAAGAACAACCTCGGCACAATACCCACCAATACAATCCAGGAAACGAGATCCGTGTTTCCGGTGGGGTCCGAGAGCCTCTCCCGCGGCACAAAAGTCCACAAAAATACAAACGTCAGGGTGAGATAAAGGTGAAAAAAGGTGAATTCGAGCTACAAAAGGAAGACTGAAATTAGATCCTGGAGACTGACAAAGGCTTGAGTCAGGGCGGCCAAGACTCGGCGGAGGAGCATTCTTGCCGAGCTGTTGTCTGGGGGGAACTGATACTCGGCGCCTGGACTGAGTTTCCCGACCTCCCTATGATATCACTGACTTCACCCCGCCGCCTCTTTCTTCCCGGCGTGAGAGGGATGGAAGGAGGAGACAAAGGTTTGTTTTACGGGCAGCGTGACGGGGCTACCGGCTCACTGTACCAACCTCACTCTTTACAACAGCACACGAGAAAATAAATGGCTCCACTGATGAGATATTAGGGAGTGCTTCAAAATTCTTATGTTAAGTAAATCACTCAAGCAAAGATATCAAAATTCTGCCGCTTTCACGATGCCGTAGCAATGGTAACGTATAATATAGGATTCAGTATAGCCTGTTTGGGTATTTCTGGCTAGTTAATGTATCGTTATGACTATGGAAGTACAGCACTCCAAGTGAAATATCTGTCTAGATGTTACCTGCTCTGTGACTAAATCTGGTACTCTAAAACAATATAATTTTGCTTGTGTGTATGTGTGTGAAGATACATAACTGAAAAACTTTAAAAATGATTATACTTATGCTCTAGTCATATACATAACCATATACCCGTACACAATAGGAAATCCTGTTGGAATTTACCAAATAAATTTTTCTTAGTTGGTGGAAGATGCATACATAAAAATTCGTAAGAAGAAAATTATTACTAGACAATGGTGTCCTCCATTATTCCAACTGCTTCATACAGTTCAGCTTTGTTGCAAGACAAAGGTAAGCAGCGATTCCAGCATTATGTGTACACAACAGAGCTTCTCGAGCATTAGGGGCGCGGAGAGAGGTCTCACTCGCCGGACAGAAACAAAACAACAAACTGTGTGATGCAAGACTCTATAAGAGACCCTATTCACAGCGATACAATGACATAAGGTTTCAAAAGGTGCAGCTGTTGTTACTCGACAAAAGCTTGACATTCAGAGCTCTTGTGAGGGCCGGGCAGGAACTTCAACCAGCTACTTCACTGTGACACCCTCCTGCCCTTCCATTATCACAGATTCTTCTGCCCCGTTGCCTACCTAATCAAAATAAACACCGCATATAATTCAAGCCTTTTCTTGCTTAATATTTTCCTTTTAAAACAAGCTAAAGTTATATTCCTGAATGTGTAAACAGAGCCTGTACTAATGTTTTGTTACACACACACACACACACACACACACACACACACACACACACACACACACACACACTACTGTTATCTTCACCTGAGCTCCTCCCTGAGAGCTACTACTCCCAGCTCCCAAAGACTGAAGTGGCACAGCAGCTGCCGCAACACAGCGGGACGTCACACTAAAGGGAAGGAAAAAAACAAGTATATTAATAACGGTGCGGTAAACTTGGTTACTCGAAAACACAAAAGACCAAATACTTGTTGTGGGGTGAAGGGCATCTGAGCCGCTTTTTGAGGAAGTTTAAACGAAGCCACAGTAAACAACTAACGAGGAGCTTCATCTCCAAGAGTGCTACCTCTTTTCGGCTTTTGTTTTGGGGGAAGGTATTATTACTTGAGGTGCACCAGCAAATTTAGATTACTTGGAGTCGCTCTGAAGCATTCCTTATGTGACTAAATCAACGAAGATGATAACAACGTAAAAAGCACAGAGGCAGTGACTAACAACGAGGAGGTCAGCAGAGAGCAGAGGGAGAAGGAAAGGTACATAGAAGCGCTCTGACGCCACCTCTACCGTGGACAAAGCCCTGGGAACAAAGAACAGAGGATGGAGGCAGAACGGCCGCACAGGAACAAGACCTCGCCAGCGCCAGACTCACACGCTCTAACTTCCCCACATCACGAAAATGAGGAAGGTGAATGGGGAGCAGCGCGCTTGGGGAGGTGACCTTTCGTCTCGATGACTAAGGAACACCAGAGGACAGAAGCCATTGAGGACGATTCTGAGGAGTATTGAACAAGAGGCTTTGTTGTCTAAGGCAAGAGTTACCAGCGCTGGGAGAGAAGACGGGGAGGGTAAAAAAGGCTGTAGAACAAAAACACAAGGAAAAATGAGATACAACCCTGCACAAGATATTCCTGGAACTCTTTGTTTTAAATGCTGATTAATTTTGCTCTTTAAAAAACGCACACTATTTACATAAAACATCCTGAGGGAACTTTATACTTCAATCTTATTTTGATGTTTTCTTTGATTAGGGGAACGAATCCAGTACAGAGGTTAAAATACAGTACATAGTATTCACCTGATCTGCCGCACGTACTTTTGAGTGATTATTGAATTTATTATTATTATTTATTAGAGGTGTACTTATTTCCATGTCAGGTATTTAATGGGGTGAGAGAAGGTATATACTCAAGTGGCTATAATGGCTTACCAAAAACGCGTTAAAGAAAGCGAGGCCGATATTAACGTTACCCTTACTTTAAAATTCACATCAATATACATCAAACTCTTGGTAAGTCTACATATATGGTCTCTTAAGGCTACCCATCGACACTCCCGGATATTATTAAATCCTACCTGTCTATGTGAGATGAGATGAGATGTCTGAGGAGTATGTGTGGAGTGACGCATATGGATCGGGTGCGAAATGATGAAGTGCGAAGGAGAACTGGAGTTGTTCGGGAGATGGCTGGTAGAGTTGAGCAGAGGGTGTTGCAATGGTTTGGACATATGGAGAGAATGGATAATGAGCGATTGGTGAAAAAGATAACTAGATCTGATGTGAGAGGTGTAAGGCTGAGAGGAAGACCACGAATAGGATGGATGGACAGTGTGAAGAGAGCGCTGGATGCGAGAGGGATGTCTGTTGAGCAAGGAAGAGTGGCTGTGCGTGACAGAAATAAATGGAGAGAAATTGTGAATGAATAAGTGATGACGCAGCCCTGAGGGGATATTCTCCCGCATTTGGTCTGATCAGCTAGTCAGGTCAGGTGCGGGTAAGGGGATGGGTCTGTTATGATGTGGCAGGGGTAAACCAGTTCTGCTGTCGGGCCCTGCTGCGGATGTCACTGATTGCATTGCCCAGTTGACCCTTGTGCGGTGTGGTGCGGTGAGGATCTGTCCGTTCTCCCCTTTGGGGCTAAGATGCAAATGAATGTGTTTGAATGGATGAGTAAATGGAGAGTGAGTCGTCCTGTCTCGGCTACCTCCCTTTCCTTGGGGGAAGCAGCCTAGGTATATAGATAGATAGATAGATAGACCTGTCTATCTATCTATGTGATTAAATCCTATTCACTACAGCCTATTGTAAATAAATCCCATCTATCTACTGTGCTAGGAAAAAGAATCCTCTACCGTATCCTATAGCAAAGAAATCCTATCTACTTTACCGCGTCTAAATAAGCTCACTCTGCTGTATCCTGTGATGAATACATCCTTCCCGTCTACTCTGCTCTACATGAATAAATCCCCTCAACTGTATCGTATAATAAATAAATCCTGCCTATCTACTGAGTTCCATACAAACAAATATACCCGTCTGCTCTGTCCCATGCGTATTCTTTCCTTCATTCTTTCATGCTTCCAAATTATTATTATTCATTTTAGACGCGATTTTTCGAGCTACAGGGTTACAATATACATTTTTTATTGACCCCTTCAGTACTAAAAATTTCCCCTGAATTGAAAAAAAAGAATCTGGAGGCAGCAAACAAGAAATATCAATATGCAATTAATTCAGTGGATGCAGTTGTGGATTGTGACCCAGAAACAGTACTGGGAAGAGATTGGAGGATGCCAGAATAGTGATGGATTGGCCACGTCACACCAGGAGCCACAACACGTCACACCAGGAGCCACAACACGTCACACCAGGAGCCACAACACGTCACATCAGGAGCCACAACACGTCACACCAGGAGCCACATCACACTAGTAGCCATGTCATACTAGAGCCAGAGTACTCTAGAAAACACATCATAGGTGGGAGCCACATCACACCAGGAGCCACATCAAACCAGAAGCCACATCACAGCAAGGAGCCACGTCACGCCAGGACCTAAAGCATACCAGCAGCCACCACGTCACACCAGGAGCCACGTCACACCAGCAAGTCCTGTGGGGAGCTCAGAGTCCTTCAACCGGGCTCCTTTTAACCCTATGGCCCATGACGCTGCACCACCCAGCCACCCATTATGAAGTGTTTTCCTTAATTTCTCAAAGTCAGACTCACTATCCGAACCTGACGAAACCCGCGCCAAGAGCCCTATCCTTATCTCTAGCTGGTCTCTCATACCTTTCTGTGTTTGTATTCTACCTCTGTGTCTGTATGTCGTACTATTTTTTCTTCATGTAAGAGCTTTGTGCAGGGATGTTCTAAGAAATGTATGTAGGCGATTGGATTCCAAGGCCGCTCCTCCTTCTCTTCACTCACCTCGTACGCATCACTCCGTTCCAAGTTGATTCTTTTTGTTGTCTGTTTCAAAGACTGTGTACGCCTCCCACCACAGCAGGCAGCTCCCGAGGCGTTGCTCAGCGTTCATGTTCCTCTCATCTCTTCTGTGTGTAAATATTTTCTGAGTAATCCAAGTGAGTATTTTCCGTCTCAGTCACAGAGGCGAAGGATGCAAAGTGTAAGTCATTTCACAAGCCGTTCCTCTGGCTAAAATAATCGCCTCAAAGGACTGCATCACAAGAGCAACTTTTTGTACACAGGATCAAGGAGGGTCATAATGTACACTGCCAACACAGTCGTTTCTGAGAACATCAATGGTACTTTTACGTCGGCAAGAAGCTTTTCAACATTCTGAAATATTAGTACGCCACGATGTAGTCAAGCATTCAGGAAGCTGCTTGTATATTTCTGTTACATCTCTCCATTTTTTTTTTTCTAATTCATTGTAGCACACATTTTGCGTATCATCTCAGTCATTATGCTTGTTCACTCGTCAGCTGTCCATTTTTTTTTTTCCTGTCCAGTCATACATATGGTCTAAAACACACAGTTCTCTTTATTATGCAAGATCTACGACTGGGAAAACAATGAAGGACTAAAACAGCTTGTGTGTCATTAAATTGTATGAAAATCCTCCCTTTACTTATCTCACGTCTGGAGAGCATAATCCCTTCCTCCCTCGTTACATAACCTTAAATAACTCTCTCCAGTAAAAGACATGGGATTGCGGCCTTCAAACCTTTAATACAGGTAATGGATTCCCCGTCACGCTCCTCCTCGCTATGGGTGTGAAGGACTTATTTGGTCTCCGGCTTAGCCCCTATTTGAGCCTCATAAAACAGTCAAGGGATAATTTGTTCGACAATGTGACCCTTTTGGAGCCAGACTCGGGGTAGGTGGGTGGGGGCGAGGGTACGTAGTCATGCCAACAGCTCACGATGGGACCGCTAAGAGGATTGTGACCATTTCTTATTCCATTGTGCAATATGACTGGTTTCAACTAGCGGGGACCCGAGGGGTGACAGGGGAATTATGACACGTCTTTATGCCGATTAATTAACTTGCCACAGCTCGCCGTGTCCTTCCCATACCGTGTTGAGGATAACTCAGGATATTTCACGAGTCAACAGACTTCACTAGCGAGTTTTTTTTATTATTATTATTATTTTTTTTTTATGGTCCCTATGCCCCATGATATCTTGTTCATGGCCTTGCTTTACACAGTCTGGCATCCTCACTTTCCATTCGCCAGGAGCCAGATCAGAGTATAATCCCAATATTTAATTCCACATACATTACCATTTTTGTTTATTTACCCTGCACGGATACGTTATTTACTAACCATGAAGAGCTCCATCTGCTTCTTGACATAGGATCACATAAATTCTGCTCCATTCAGCACAGAACTCAGCATCGTCGCATTAGGACAATTGAGTGTAACACTGAGAAGCACAACATCTGCCACCACGCCACTGCCTCTTCACACCTCTCAAGGGACCTCGTCCTGCCCTCCCTCATGCTTGTGGCGGATGTATCTCTTGTGTGTGAGGGGTGCTTGGGAGGGGTGCTTTTATGGTCAGTGCTTTACTTGTGGTGGAGGGTGTTTTTGTTGCTTTAGACGGCTGCATCTCTTGCCTGTGAGGGATGCTTGGGGTGTCTGTGGTTAACGTGTTCAACTGTTCATATAGTGGGTGTCTGTGGAAAGTGTTCCTGTTGATTATGGCAGTTGTATTTCCTGTTTGTGAAGGGTGCCTGGGGAGTGGGAAGAATCTGTGATGAGTGGTTGTAGTATGTACTTGTGTTTTTTGGCGGCTGTATGACCTGTCTGTATTGGATGTGCGTTTTTTTTTTGTTTGTTTTTTTGAGTATTTACAATGTGTCAAGTGTTTTACCTGTCTGCGATGCGTGTTTGTGTTGAGGGTTTCTTTTGTATATAATGAGTACTAACAACAAGTGTTTTTGTTGCTTGTGGTGACTGGATCTCTTGTTTGTGAGAAGTGCTTGGAGTGTGTGTTTGTGATGATTTCTTCTGTTAATTGTAGTGACTGTTGCTGTTGTCAGTACTGAGTGTTTTTGGTGAGTGTTTCTGTTAAATATACCGATTATATCTGCTGCTTGTGAGATGTGTTTGGGATGTACCTTCGTGCTGAGAATTTCTGTTGTTTGTTGTGAGTGTCTGTAGTGAGCGTTCTGCTGTCTGCTTGTGATTTATAAGTATATATGGTATTTCCCTTCTCTGTGAGCTGTGTTTGTGGTATCTGTCATGAGCGTTTTTGTTGTCTCAGAGGCCAAGATTCCGATCATATGTCAATGGAAGGATTCTTTTACCTTCCTAGAAACCCTTAAGCACAAATACTAACTATACTGTGATATGTTTGGGATATCTTACGCAGTGTCCCATAGTCAGTGCGGTAGTGGTGTGTGTGTGTGTGTGTGTGTGTGTGTGTGTGTGTGTGTGTGTGTGTGTGTGTGTGTGTGTGTGTGTGTGCTAATATGACGCTGGGCTTAAGGGAAACTGTGAAAGCAGCAAACCGTGCCCATAATTATTTCCCTATTCTTTTGAGTACACAGATATTCCAGACTAACAAAATATATAAATAAGATTATGTCATATGTAACTTTATTCCTGCAACTACGTCAGATAGGGTGAAAAAAAAAATTATTTTCAGACGTCCATCTCCCTCGACCCAGTCTTGCACACGATCATCCCTCTGCCTTCAACAGCACGTGACTCAGTGCTTCCCCTTCTTGGTCTCTCTCTCTCTCTCTCTCTCTCTCTCTCTCTCTCTCTCTCTCTCACACACACACACACACACACACACACACTAGTAGTTTCTTTCTTTCATCACCCGTGCATTTCCTTTTCTAGTACACATGCTTCTCCTGCATCCCTTTGCTCTCTACATTTCACCCTTCTTTCCCCTCACTCATCTTACGTCAGCCTTTTCCCCTCACCTGCTCCCTACACTTCACCGCTCATCTTTTTTTCATCCCTGTCCAAGAATCTGTCCTTCTCCATCACTCCCTCCTTCTACCCTCGTCATCCCTCCTCCCATGACGTACCTCTGATCCTTCTCTTACCCTGCTCCTCCCCTCCCACCTTCACTCAGCCCCTCTTCATCACTTCAGTCATCTTCCTACACTTCACCTATCTTCCCTCAACCCTTCCCCATCATCCAACCCTCCCCTCCCCCCATCACTCACGCCTCTCCCATACCCTACTCATCCTCTCGTCCCCCATCACCCCCATTCAGCCCCACCTTCCGTCTCCCATTTCCCAGCCTCCATTCTTCTCCAACCCACCTAATCCTCTCCCAGCTAACTGATTACTGTCTTTCCTCCCATCTCCTCTTTTCTCTCAGCTCCTCCTGTTTTCCTTTCTCAAACTGCCTCTCTTCTTTCGTTTTACATTCTCTCTTCATCTATGTCTCTTCCTCGTAAGCATACCCAATTCGTCCACCGTTTTTTCATCGTCACTGGTTTGTCTCGATTTTCTGTGTTACTCATGCTCCATACTCCTCCAGGTTTTGCGTGTGTGTGTGTGTGTGTGTGTGTGTGTGTGTGTGTGTGTGTGTGTGTGTGTGTGTGTGTGTGTGTGTGTGTGTGTGTGTGTGTGTGTGTGTGTGTGTGTGTGTGTGTGTGTGTGTGTGTGTGTTCCCTTCTTTATCATGCTGTCCTTCTTATGCATCTATCGTACACTTACCACCACTTACCGCCTTCCCTCTTCCGCACTTTTTCCATCACTGATCCCACTCATGCATTTCATTTCGTCTCAGCTCCTAACCCTTTCCCATCATCTTCCTCTCTTTTCTTTCCACTCATCTTCTTCGCCCACTGTCTATTATCCCTCATTTCCATACCGCCATTTCTCACCATATTTCTTTTCCAACCCTTTCTCCCTTTCCACATCATCTTCCACCTACTCTATCCCACAGTCTGGCTGCTCCCTCCACTCTCCCATACTCCCATTGCAATCCTGGTTTCGTCCATATTATTTTCTCATCCCTTCATTTCCAACATTTTCTTTTTCCCATCTCTCTCTCTCAACTCTATTCAATCCTGAGACTCCCTTACATCCATCGACTAATTCATCCATTTATCTATCTTATTAATCCATCAACTGGCATTCCACCCCTTCATCTGTCCGTCCATCCACCTCTCCACCTATCCACCCAACCCCCAGCATCCACACTCATACTCAATTTAGTTCATCTTTTCTTTGTTCTGTTCGTACTCTATGAAATCTCCATCCCTCTCTCCAGCCATTCTGCCTCCTCACCCTCTCATCCCCTCTCCATCCCACTCCCAACCCCATTCATATTACCTTCCCATCCATTCCGTTCCCACTCCCTCTTTCCCCCTCCCTCATCCCCCAAACTCACCCCCCCATTTTCTCACAAACAGACAAAAGTGTGTGTGTGGAGGGGGAGGGGAGAGAGGAGGGAGGGAAGGGAGGGAGAGGGTGGAGAGAGAGAATGAGAAAGATGGAGAGGGGAGAGAGGATGGGAGGGGGAGAGAGAAGGGGGGAGAGAAGGAGAAAGATGGGGAGGGGGGTTGGACAAGGAAGGGAATCAAAGCCCGGGTAAGGACAGTGGTCAGAGAGGGTCGCGGTCTTTTGTCAGCTAGTGCAGTATCACCTGAGATCTCCTGTACTGCTGACCTCACACTTGGTTACCTGAGCTGCTGACCCACGGCGCCCCGCTGACTGCACGATGGGAAGCTGAATGGATAGATGGGTGGGTGGATGGATGGATAGATGGAGCGATTTTAGAACAGATGGATGGATGGTTGGATAAGTAGATGGGGGGACGACATATGGATGAATGGATGGGTAGATGGAGGGCTTTAGGGCAAATGGATGGATGGATGAATGGATGTTGAAATAGAGTGAATGATGGATGGGTGGATGGATGGATGGATGGATAGGTGGATGAGCGGGTGGATGGATGAGCGAATGGATGGGTGGGTGGTTTGGTGAGTCAGTCGTGGATGGATAGATGGATGAAATGGCGAATGGAGATAGGTGGGTGAGTAGACGGATAAAGAATAGGTAAGTCGATTGAAAGATGGATGGATAGACAATGAATAAAAGTTTGGGTGGTCGAGAGGGGAGATGGAAAGAAGGGTTGAAGGAATGGATGGAAGGATCAATATACGGATGGATGGTGTGATGGACGGGTGGGGTAGATTGCTGTGTGGATAAGTGGATAGAAGGATGGGCAAGCGAGTAGACAGATGGAAGACTGTATGGACAAACGGATGGATGGTTAAGAGTGAGACAGTGAATGGAGGGGTGTGTGACGATGAAAGGGTGTAAATGGAGAAGAGATACAACAGTGAAAGAAAAACGTGTGAGGAGAAGACTGTGTGAAAAGAGACTGTGTGAAGGGTGACTGTGAAGGAGGGCTGTGAAGGAGGACTGTGTGAAGACTGACTTGCGTGAAGGGGGACTATGTGAGAAGACTGTGTGAGATGATAGAAATTTTACGAGAGTCCAGTGTCCAGTGTGAACTAGTAAATGCGACCAGGATGATACAACGTTGAAAATATGAAGAATGATTTGCTGCTGAGTAAAAAACATGGGTAATCTTTAAAATCCTGACTGAAAAGTGATATGGCTGTGACATTACCCTCTGATTCAGTGGATTTTATATTCAGCAAAGTGAGTATACCCAAACAGCCTCAGATGAAGTGACGAAATAAATGGGGTGAATGGAAGAGGGAAGAGCTGCGGGAAAGAGTGGGGAGAAACGGCAAGGCAGGTAGTTGGAGGATGACGGTTCTGTATTTGGCGAGTCTTCAATCTGGGAGAGAGGGAAATGGAGTGGCTAGGTGGGGGGATGGAGTGGGGCGGATGAATGGGGGGAGAAAACAAGACAGCGGAGTGTTAAGGAAAACTGGAAAGTGTGGAGTGCATATGACCAGACAAGCAGGTGGATAATGACAGAAAGACAGAGAGATTCGCAGTATGTGGATCAGTACCCCATGCTCGGCTACAGTTGTCGGTACTCATGACTGTTTTGCTGTACCACGAAAACAATGAGGTGCTGGAACAGATGTCTAATATACATAGAAGTCTGGCAGAAAAAGACAGGAAAACATACACTGATATTGTATGAGTTAATAATAATAATAATAATAATAATAATAATAATAATAGTAATAATAATAATAATAATAATAATAATAATAATAATAATAATGATAATAATAATAATAATAGCAAGGGAAAGATGTAATACTACTTAATGTATGCACAACTCTTCTTAATGATGCCCAAATAAAGTTGGGCATTAGTAAACAAAGACTCATGATGCAAAGACTTACGAGAGAAAGGTGATTTTAGTACCATTCAAACAACTATTGGACTTGTGGTAGATTATCAGTGTTCGTATGTAGACAAGTACACAAACAGATAAATGCACTGATTCTTGAGCAAATATGTCACAGAATTCGAGACAGTTCCCTGGGACACGGTTTCTAAAAGGTATTTCTGACATGTATTTTTGGCATTCTCCTCCGCCTTCTTAAGCAGAATAGTTCCGTTCATTTAGACCCATTAGCTGACAATGGCTGAGAGTGATTCCCGGTGAGGAGGAATTCGTCAGCCTCAGTGTGTCTTCCCTGGGAGCCCACTGTCCCTTCAGTCACTTCGGGTGATGGAGGACTGAGAGCCGCATTCTAGTCAGCATAAGAGATTTCGGCCCACTTTCTCTAAGCGATTTATTTTGTATACTAACCTTCCCCCCCCCCCTTTTTTTTTTCCTACGTTACTGAGGCAACCTATGTCGATAATATAAATATTGATATATCATAATAATAATAATAGTAATAATAATGGGCCAACCGGCCTACTGCAGTTATCCTCTCTTCTTATGTTCTTATATTCTTGTAACAGAATATCAGGGAGTAATATCCAAAATAAATTGCAAAGAAAAAGGCGCCATAAAGTCTCCTAACCTACCTACAGTGTCTCGTCAACATCTCTTCCTTGCCGGTTTATTTTTTGCCTATGGATCAGCACGTTAATAGCAGCCATCTTGTGCTGTACTTCTGCTCAGTTTATTAACAACATACAGGGGAATAATAATGTGTAGTATGCAATATAAATCACAACTGAGAATACAAGCTTTCGTGTGGACATTCTTGAGGTGGAGCTTCTTTGGTAGCCATCTTACTCACAGTTCCACCTTACATAAGTCTAAAAAGATTCAATATCCTTCTCAAATATAAACAAACACTGAGTAGCACACTTTACCGGCATTACAGCTCCAATATTAGCACCACCTTCACCAGTTACTAAATTCAGAAACACATATGGGAAGGCTAAAGAAGGTGGGTGTATGGAAAGCGAGGAAGCAGCAGGGATGGGCGAGAAATGAACAAAGCCGCAAAGTCAAGGTAGGTGTTTGCTCCATCCTACGTAAACATTGAAGGAGAGACGTAACGATCTTCATCAATAGCGAACTTCAGAAACACTTATAAGGTAGGCTAGAGTAGATGGGAGTCTGACGAGAGAGGAAGCGATCGGGTTGGGTGAGTGAGACACAGAAAAAGAACTGTCAGTCTAGGAGTTGGTTCCATTTTATATAAACCCTGAAGCAGAAACGAGACAGTCCTCAGTTATTACAGCTTCAGAAACACTTAAAGCATAGAGCAGAGAAGGTGGGTGTCTGAGGAGAGAGGAAGCGGCCGAGGGTGGGAGAAAAATGGACAAAAGAGAGAGGTCAAGCTTGGGGTTATCTGAACTAAACATCTACCGTGAAGCTCTGACATACCGCACACCTCAGCCCAGGGGGGAGAGTGGAGGTGACAGGGGTGTGGGTGTGGGAGTGGGAGTGTGGGTGTGTGTGGGGTGGGTGAGTGGGTGTGGGTGTGTGAGTGGGGAGGGTGTGTGAGTGTGTGTGGGTGTGTGTATGTGTGTGTGTATTAGAGAGAGAGGAAAAAAAAAAAAATCAGCCTAAGTAAACAGATATGCAGCAATAAGAAAAGAAAGCCAACAAAACCCCACTGACTAACAAAAACATTAACCACGACGAGTTAAAGTGAAAAAAACTTCATTTTCTACAGCGAAGATGTAGGATGTGGAAATTGGAAGGCACAAACAGAAGAGAGCCCCCCCCAAAACCTACAAGAATATATAGATTACCTGATTAACCCCATTTCCACACCTACATTGCACATCTAAATACCTGGGATGGTTTTATTCATCTCTACTACTCAAATTCCACCTCAGTAATCTCAACGTCCAATAGTTCGTTCTCCACCAGCTCTATCTCTTTGCTACCTTTACCTCCACCACCTCTTCCGCCACTATCTCCATCTCTGTGCTTACTATCTCTGCCTCGCTACTCCACCTTCACCACCTCTACCTCCACCACCTCTCTCTCTTGCTACCTTACCCTCATCACTTTTACTTCTATTCTTCCACCACCTCCACTATCCCTACCATATACACTCCCTCTGCCTCCAGGACTAAAGTAATGGCCTTGATGAACAACACACATCCCCCAGAATATGCATCAGCGTCTAAGCCCTTCCATAAACCTGGGTATCTGGCCTCAATCAGAATCGGCATCGTCTCTGTGTCTGCCATTTCAGTACGTGAGGAAACTGTTTCATTCATGCTAACGACGGGCGATTTTATTCGAAACAGTACTGCCTTTTCGATGCCTAATAGTAGTAGTAGTCGTTGTAGCAAAAATAGCAGTAGTAGTAATAGTAGTAGTAGTACCAGTTGTAGTAGTATTAGCGGCAACAGTTGTAGTAGCAGTAGCAGCAGTTGTAGTAGTAGTGGTGGTGGTAGTAGTAGCAGCGACAGCAGTAGTAGAAGTAGTAGCAATCCCAGGCTCATTTGAACGTGAACCCAGTGGACTGCAGGCTGAAGATGTCTTTTCCTCTGCAGGCCACCATCCTCCTTTCAAGGGATAGGGAAGGAACTGGGGAACGTTTGTATAACTAGGCAGCTCCAACGCTTTGTCTTACTGGTGCCACCGGGTGAAGGCGGTCTCTCTCCAGCACATTTCGTCGCCTAAGGGTTAAGCTGGGGAGTCTTGGGCTGGAATTTAAAAACAATCAATCCCTGGAGTAATACAGTAAATGATATGTATTTGTAGGAAGGGCAAAGCACAGGGGATTCAGGCTTCTGTTTTTCTTTCTTCCCGGGAAAATAGTTGTGAGAGGAACCTGAATCTAAGTTTGGATCTCAAATCTTTGTCAATGGCGGCAGCTGAAGGTTGGCTTGTTTCTGACTCTCCCTTCTTAGTTTGTGATTCAGTTCTTAGTTACGAGAGCGAACTAATGGTAAGTTTGCTTGTCTCTCAATTCTTCGTTTGTTGTGGCTCAGTTCTTAGTTTGCTCGTGACGCAGTTCTTATCTACGAGAAAGAACTGATCACAACTCTGTTTGCGACTCAGGTTTTAGTTTGTAATCACTAACTCGTACTCTGTTTTGTCATTCAGTTCTTAGTCACGAGAGAAAAACTGATCGCAAGTTTGCTGGTGACTTGTAAGCTTGTTTGTGACTGTGAACCGACGCGTCACTGCTGTATCTGAAGTGATCTAGGTAGGCCGCCCTGGTCCCTGGCCTGGTCGTACAAGGGGTGAATCCTTAATTACCTGTGGAAGGTGTGAAAACAGGCGTCCCACACCCCGGGGGGCGAGGCGTGATTGCCATCTCTCACCCGTGACACCGTGGCCGTGGGGGGCGCGCAGGGAGGGGTCGCCGCCGGGGTGGGAACACTGGGGGTGGGAATTGGGATGATGGGGCCAGGAAACAGGGAAGAATAGGTAATGAATTGACACAGAAAGGCCACCAATAAAAAGGTTACCGAGGGAGGAACAAACTAAAGCTCAAGCCTCTGTCGTAGAAAACCCACAGAACAGGTAATGAATTGACACAGAAAGGCGGCATATAAAAGAGTTATCGTGAATGGCAATGAAAGAAGAGTAAAGAGTCATTCCATATCTCTTGATTTTCCTGGAACTGGAATGCTGGGAGGAGGAAAGTAGGAGAATTAAGTGATGGACTGACAAAGTACAACCGCTGATAATGGGGTCGCTGGGATAGGGAAAATTGTTGCAACTATAATTATTTTTGCTAGAACGACGGGACAGGGAAAGAAGAGACTAATTATCCTCCCATATCCCTCTTTCTTCCTGGGATTCGGGTTGATGGTGGGAGGAAACTGGGGAGAATAGGCATAGAAAAAAAGTTACTATATAGAAAGAAAACGGGTGAAGAGTTTTGAATCCTCCCATATCCCTCGTTCTTCTGGGGTAAACATATCCTAATTTCGAGAATTGCTTTTGTTTGTGACCTTAGTTCTTCGTCGATGATGGTGGCAGGAAACTGGGTAGAACAGCTGGGCAGAAAGGCAGTTAATAAACGGGTTAGCAGAGGCAAACAACCGGCAGAGGAAGTAAGGTAAACACGACATTGTGGCTAATGGGTTGTGGTGATGAGCAGAGGCCTGGAGCTGCGCACTGAGCGCCACTAAGAATTAAACTCTTCCGTTGCCACCTAACAAGCCTGTGTGTCATCCCGACTCTAACCAGGCGACTTTGTATGACTGGAAACGCCGAGTGACTAAAAAAATATCACCAATTTTCCCCCAAACGATTGTACACTCGCAGACAATAATACCAATACATTTCAAAGTCATATCAGAACATTTTAAAGCCAATCACGACATTCTTCCATGATTTAGAGATTTTTTTTTTAATGGGAGGTTGATTGGAGTCGTCATTAACTCCTCTACTAATAGGGATGATGATGATGATGATGATGATGATGATGATGATGATGATGATAATAATAATAATAATAATAATAATAATAATAATAACAATAATAAATAAAAAATCTTAGTTACGACAGGGAAACGATCGTAAGTCCTTTTGTAAATAACTGAGTGGCTCTCATGTAACTCCCGAGATTTATGGAGCCATTTATCAGTCTCTCATTTATATCCCGAATATGCAATACGACGCTTTCATATTCCTAACAAAGACAAATTTCCTTGTGTTGATGAAACGCGATAAAGTTGGACGTAACTCCGTGGATGCTGCGCCGCTAATGATGCATTTTTGGCAGAATTATTAGACTTCTATGAGAGTAATCCCTTTATTATGTTATTTTGGCCACTAGATGAGTTTTGTACAGCTTTAGGGAGGCTTGTCGTAGTGCCAGGATTAGAAGTGTTTATCCAATAAGCCCTTAGGGACGACGAGGTTATATTATGTTCTATTACTGTCCAAACAAGACGATTTTATGCAGCTCAGGCGGAGGGAGTCGGGGAGGGCTGTACCTAAAATTATCTTTACTGAAACGACAAAATAATACCATGAAATGAACAGGATTGATAAGACAGAAAAAAAAGGAAGAAAAGAAAAAAAGGGAATCGCAATGCTCCTCAAACCCTAACTTTCAAAAAACAACTCGCCATAATTTTCTTCCTTTACCCAAGATTATTTTTCGGAGGAAAGACTAGACACGTAGATAGGTTCTGCCCTCTCGTTTCCTTGCCCTTCCTGGATAATTAAATAGTAATAAAGGGGAATTAGTTTTTGCAGGAAGAACTTTACACATGGACAGAGTGTATCCTCTGGTTCCTTGTCTCTCCTGCAAAATATATCATAAATATAACGTGAAATTTCTTCTTGCAGGAAGAACTTTCAACATGGACTGAGTCTGTCCTCTTCTTTCTTTGTCCTTCCATTAGAAATCAATATAAGTTATGACTGGAAATTTGTTTTTGCGGAAAGAATTTTGGCTCTAGACAGATTCCGTTTTCTTTTCGTTCCCTTCCTGAATAAACAAATCCCAGTTACAACTGGTGATTTATTTGTGAAGATAGAGCTATAGAGGAGGAGAGAGATTATATCCATCCTCTCATGGTCTTTTCTGCAAAAACAAATGAAACTTCTCTTAAGTTTGGCTGTGAAAAGGCATCGTGGGCCTGAGGAACCGACACAACTGGCTAAATGTTGCTCACTTTGGTCATTCACCTCGGTCACGGTTTTCACCACTGTATTTGCTTTCAGAGCAATGATCATGGATTTACCCAGTTTTTCCTGGCTTGGGAGAGGGTGGCTTTACTCCACATTGTAACGACTGAGTTTAGTTTGGACAAATACAGAATGAGGAAGCACAGAACTGTCCATTAATCTTATCAACGTAGCACAGGTGAATCAGAGAGAAAGGAAAAATAGAACCGCATTCCGTGACTAACAAAAGCCCCAGAAAATTGTGGTTAATCCTAAAATGTGGGAACACCCGACCTGCACAATGGTCCCCGCATGACGGACAACCTGTATTTGGCAAGAGCGGCAGGAAACAGAGCCTGGCGGGGCCCTGGAGGAGCCATGGCTGACAGAGAACATTGTCCGACCACCACAAGGCGTGTTTGGTGGCCGCGGCGCTATGCTCTCAGCGGGAATAAACGCACAGGTACACGCAGTCCGACACACGCTGGCAGATGTTCCCTTTCACACTCGCGGCTTCGTCTTCGCCTTCTCTTTAACCTCCTAATCCACCATTAATCTTTTCTAACAGAATTCTAGGTCGTTCATACCCATTATAACACCTCGTAGCCTTAACACTGAAGAACACTAAGAGTTCATCGCACACGTGTTCATTTCTTCCGTATTCTTATAATTTTCCGCACTGGGACGAGTTAGCAGAACGTTCGCCCAAGTTCCCATTGTTTCACTCACGGGTGAACAAAGGATACAGGTAAAGCGTGAGATGTGCGACCCATAAGCCGATAGGAAATGAAAAGGGACCAACCATAACTGAGTGAATGAATGCAGGAGGCGGGAGGGTGGGGGTCGACAGGCGTGTAAACGATGGCACGGCTAATGTCTCTCTCAATCACGTTATAAGCAGGAGGGACACAACCCAGCTCCCCCGGCCCGCCTAGTTTACTTCTAGTGCACAGGTTACGCTTATAGCCCAAACGATCCTCAAATTAGCTGTGTTATAGAATTTTCGCAACCGTTACATATTTACTAACATCGGCATAGTTGCTAAATCCGTATAATGTGGACTGAATTGAAGAAAAGTAGGCCATACTGTCTTAGAATTCAACGAACATATATATAAACAGAGAACAAGCAAGAGTGTTGTCTCCTAATACTAGGGAGTACTAAAAAAAAAAAGAAAAGAAAAGAAAAGGAGCGTGAGGGCGTGTCTGTGTATGCGCTCTGAAGCTTATCTGTCAACAGTACAAGTTCAAAGAATATGAGTCGTCAAAATCTTAACATGTGATTTATCGTTGACACCATCTGACGCTATTCCAGTATGAAATGTAACACGACAGCCACCCCATTCCTATACTTCATAATTTTTAAACATACGTGTGTTACCAGGAAAGAAAAACATGGGGAAAAAGAAAGGGAAATATGAGTACATGTGTAAAGGCCAACAGAGAAGCATTAGGCGGTGAGGGGATGGAGAATATTAGTTACTGGTGATAGATAATTTATGAAAGAGCCATGAGGTCCTTTCAAGAAGATGAATGATAGTGATAACGAAAGAAGAGAGACGGAGGTGGAACTGACACTACGCACACACTCTCACTCCCACTTGCAACACTTGCTACTACAACTGTGCTAACATGAAGGCAGTAGTTTTATGGCCGCAAAATCCCTCAGATAAAACACCAAATCATGTGAAGCAATATTTTTGAACTTTGTGATACTGGGCTGCAGTCACGAAAGAGCCTATTCAATAGGGCACCTGAATTTAGCGAGAAGTAGAAGAGCTAATATCTGTGGAGGAGAGACTGCTAGAGCAAGGATGAATGAAGTATTAAGAGAAAAAATCCACACCGGTACAAGAACATAGAGGGAAAAGCTGTGGTGTGACGTAATAGGAATGATGGGGATATTACAGATGTGGTGAATGTACCTGTAAAATTTTGCCGTGGTGCCTTCTTTCGAATTAATGAAGAGGAAAATCCGTGGCGGCGCAAGAACATAAAGGAAATGCCAAGCTGTAAAGAACTGTGGTATGAGGCAGATAGGACTGGTAGGGGGCGTACTGGTATGGGTGTGATAGGTGGAATATATGGCTGTGATACCTTCTTTGGCCAGATGCTATCGGCCTGGTGACGGAGGTAGTGAGTGGTCGTGCTAAGAATGGGAGGCGATGTTTGAGCTGAAAGAGGTGGAGGTGGTGGTGGTGAACTAGGAAGTGATGGAGGTGAAAATGGCAAAGGTGGCTATGGATCTAAATTATTCTTTGGACCTTGCTTCGTAACCTCATCCAGGCATCGCAATCAGAACAATGCAAATAAAAGATAAGGTAAAAAAGGGAACTGAAGTAAGGCGCGATTTAACTCTGTAGATGTTCCCGACCAAGGTGCCTGGCTATCTTTATTTGTCAGTACTAAAGAGAGCTAACAAACTCTTCACCCTTCTTCCTCTTCACTCTCTCTTTCTACCGCCGTGTCCCACCCCCCCATTATCTCTTCTGGCCTCTCCTCCTCTCTCTCCATACCCATCCCACCTCTCCTTCCTCCTCCTACCAGTTCCATCCCTCATCAATCTCTCTGTCCCTCTTCCTTCTCCATACCCATCCCATACCTCCTTTTCCCTACTAATTCTAACCCTCCGATTCCCCATCCCATCTCTGCACCTTTCCTCTCCCTCTGTTTATTCATCCCATCCCTTCTCCCTCTTGCTACCCTTCCTTCTCCCTAACCCATCCTATCCATCTTCCCTGTCTTCTTACCCATCCCAGCCCTCCTCCCACTCCTCTCCCTTCTCTCTCCCTAACCATTCCACTCCTCCTCCCTCTCCTCTCTCTCCCTACCCCTCCTATCCATACCATCCCTCCTTCCACTTCACTTCCCCACCCTCTCCTGCTGTCAATACCACCCCTCCTCCCTCTCTTCTCCCTCCCGACCCCTCCTCCTCCCGATGCCATCCCTCCCCCTTCCCCTCCCCCAGTGATCGCGGGCCCGCCTCTGTCACCTGATCACAGGAATCAACATCTGAGCAAACGGAAGGCGGCCGCCGAGTCAAACAGGGACGTGTTTTGACGCGCGCCTCTAGTGTCGTAGGGTCAACATGTTTTAGTAGGCTCGAGTTGCGCTTGTTAACTAGGGAGGGACAATTGGTGGCCGTACAAAAGGGAAGGGAAGAAGCAGTGGTAGAGAAGAAATAAAAAAGCGTATGCAAATTCCCAATGAAAATGGAGGTTACAAAGGTGAGGGAAAGAAGGAGTACAAAAGAGATAAAAAAGAGTATGCAAATTATCAATGAAAATACAAGTTACAAAGGAATGGGAAGGAAGGAGAATAGAAGAGATAAAAAGTATGCAAATTAACAATAAAAATGGAAGGAGAATGAATCAAAAGGTCAGGTTAATTGTGACTGAATGAGGAGGCTGTAAGAGAGGGGCGCTGAGGACAAAGGCAAGGGAGAAAGAGGGAAAAGAAGGTTTGACACCTTTGCAGATTACAAAAGAGTGTGTGGAAAGGGGTGACTCGAGACGTGGTGGACTATGCAATGGAAGGAAAAAGATGTGAGAGAAAGACGGCCAGGTAAAGAGGTTAATTGAAAAGGGAAGACAAAGTGGGTAAGGAAAATGGACAACTTTACAATTTACGCAAGAGAATGGAGGAAGGAATCAGCCTATTAATTCTCTTGACTTAGGAATCAGCAAAGGCGTGGTGGATTATGCGAAGGGAAAAGAGGAGGGAGACGTGAGGGAGAGGCGGCCTATAAAAGGTTCGGATGAAAGGGAGAAGCAAAGAGGAAAAATAAATATGAATACGTTTACAAATTACACAAGAAAGCATGGGAGGGAAACGCGTAAAAGAATATCGAAAGGGAATGAATCGAGGAGTGATGGATCATGCTGAGGAAGGAGAGGATCGTGCTGAGTCGGCGATGGAAGACAGATGCAGAAGAGAGTAAAATGAGCAGGTCACAAATGAATCTGTATGTGGTTGACTGTGACACGAAAAGAGAGAGATATGTGAGAGGTGGGGGAGGAAGGGTGGAGTGATGAGACTGTTGACCCTTGTTTGAACAGAGGTCGGCTCGTTGTCCCTTTGTTCCGATGGGGAGATACTGTTGTGTCCGCCTGACGAGTGTCCTGTCTCACCAATGCCACCTGGAGCTGTGTGTGTGTGTGTGTGTGTGTGTGTGTGTGTGTGTGTGTGTGTGGGTGGGTGGGTGGGTGGGTGAGTGTGTGTGTGTGTGTTGGTCAGATATTTTGTGGGTCAGATATTTTGTGCATGGAACGATGTCAGGGGTGTTCAAGCTCTTTTTAAGTCTCCACTCAAGCATCATTATCCATCAGTGTGACTCTTCCCAACACCAACCTGTACGTGATCTGCTGAGGCATTCCACATCTCCAGCACAGACCCACTCACACACTTTTTTCACACACACAGACCCACTCACACACTCTTTTCACACACACAGACCCACTCACACACTCTTTTCACACACACAGACCCACTCACACACTATTTTCACACACACAGACCCACTCACACACTCTTTTCACACACACAGACCCACTCACACACTCTTTTCACACACATAGACCCACTCACACACTCTTTTCACACACACAGACCCACTCACACACTCTTTTCACACACATCATCTCTTGCCTCCTCTCACACTTTGACTCATAAATCCTCTCACACTGGTGCATCCTCTCTCTCTCTCTCTTGCTTCCTCTTTCGTCTTCTCACCCTCTTAAGTACTTTTTCTACACCCTACTCTTACAGTCCTACACTTCCTTTCTCACACCTTCTCTCCTATCTCGTGCTTCCTCTCACACCTCTCCTCCCACACCTCTCGCCCTTCCAAGTACCTTCTCCAAACCCTTCTCTTGTATACCCACTCTCATAAACCCTCTCTTACATCCCGCCTTGGACTTTTTCGTGTTTTTCCAACACTCGTACACTTACGCCCTGTCTTATTTTCTTTCTCAGACACATCCCAAGCCTGAGCTAACTCCTCTGGTCCTTGCTGTTCCATTTCCTTCAGTTTACTCTTCTCTCACGTCAACAGGCAATTTATATAATAAATTGTGATCTTTACATGAGTTAGATCCCCAATAATATCAGTTTATATATATTAAAATTGTCTTTAAGCTCCCAGGAAAAGAAAAAAAACGAGGTGATAATACTTTTTAAAATACCAGTGTTGTTCAGTACTACTGAAGTTATGGTCATGCTGAGCGGGTGTTTAATATCCAATAAAATGTATATTAATGGGAAAGGCAGGGCAATCTCAGCTCTTACATAATCAGAGATACAGGTTTTTGTAGTTCCTCCTGTGGCAATTTACTTTTTCCTAACTTTTAAAAAATATTAGTGGTGATGACAAGTGACGTGAATGTTGCCATGAAGTGACTGGTTCTGTCGCTAGGTGAAGCTGCGAAAGTATTCATCCTCGACATCGACTTACCATTTTACTAACAACAGAAATAACTCATAAATTACTTTAAATTCATGAGGGTTGAGTGTCAGACTGTGTCTAGGCTGCGCGCGCAGGCTTCATTGCGCATAACCAAACATGGCCGCTCCCCACGGGGCCTGAGACGTCCCAGCGGGTGTAGGGAACGCTTGTGTAAATGTTTTTCTTTGCACAACCATTTTCTCTCGTTTTTACAGCCATTGTGACGATTTTTTCCCCGCTAAAGAGCAAAGCCGTATTGTGGATACAGTGACTCCCATGTTTGAAACAACGTAGACGATTCAACTTACTTATGGAAATTAGATACAGGAATTTACATTCGGCATCCCTACACGACTTCTCTCACTCTGGGTTGTTCACTGATTACACATGAAAAATGACCAAGGGAGAGCACGCCAATCCCACCCCTCGGCCCGGGGACACAGGGACGATTATTAGGCGAAAGGCGTCGGGTAGGACAACAAGACAGCCGCTTCGACAATTTTGTATTTGACGAAAGAAGATTGCTATCAAAATATATTACCTGTGATTGCATTTGATTACAATGGATTTCCTTGCTTTTTTATGGAGGTGAGGAGGAGATAGCGATGATAACGGCAAGGGGGAGGACAGTTAAATATTCTCAGCAGCTTTCCTCATCCATATCCATTTCTTCCTTACCCGAGTGACAGCTTCCTGATAAAGTAACAGTATAGACAGCAACTCCACTCACCTAGTAACATTACCCAAACCAGTAACATCACCAGTAACCCCAAGTAACACCACTACTGATGCCATGCAGCTCAGTAATATCACCCTAGTCAGTAGCACCAGATCAGTAACACCAAACCACTAAGACCAAGCCAGTAACACCACTTCTCCCACAACCATTAACATCATTCCACCAAATAACACCTGTCAGTTTCATCGTCTAATCATCAACGTCATCGGTAACACCACTAGTAACACCACCCCATTCAGTAACACCACCAATAACACCACCTCATTCAGTAACACCACTCAGTAACACCACCAGCAACACCATTAGTAAAATTGTAACAGTTAATAACACATTCCTAGATTATGTGACCAACGCAACTCGTAACTCTGTGAATAACACTGCCCGTATCACCGTCACACACACACACACACACACACACACACACACACACACACAGGGAGAGAGAGAGAGAGAGAGAGAATGATGTGGTTGTATGTGTGTGTGTGTGTGTGTGTGTGTTCATCCGCTCATCCCCACAGCACGACTGTTAGACTACACACTTCAGCAACCTCAGTACTCGGTAACTTGGGTCTTGGATCAGCTTAACCCATCGCCTTGATCAGCACCAAAGTAGACACCACAACTTAGGGACTGCATCAGTGTATCTCGGTACATTTATAGAGAAACATATGAATTCTATGTACAATTTTTGCTCTGAATATCTTTAAATGTGGCGAATACATTTTTCCTTTCTTTCCTCACCACCCTTGCTGTCTATTACGTAATGTATATACAGATAAAAACCTACTGAAAAGGAATAAAGAAAAATAACAAAAAAGTTAACATTGCAAAAGCCCTTCTGTATTTTACGTCCTTCCTCAACGTAATATAATCGCCTGAGTGAAATTATTTAATATAATCAAAGAGAAAGAGATGACAGAGAAATTATTTACTGTATTTTCCCTTCACTCAGAGAGGTTCCTCTTGAGCTGAATTAAATCATCCGGATTTAGCCAGAAACAGACGTCAATGTATTCAGGGATTTAAGGAACAATAAGTAGGGAACACATACAAGAAAAAAGGTGAGATCATCACTGTAATGTTATTCAGATACAGGCAAAATCAGCACGACAGTCATATGGAGAAATTGTTAAAAATATCTGCATACACAAGAGAAAATGTGTGACGTCAGCAGTGCCTTCTTCATCTACTGGTTTCATGCACAGTATTAATAACAAACACTGCCTAGGTAGGAATATTAATCATTGTCTTCTCTTTGGTCATAGCCAAATACTGATTTCGAAAAAAAAGAGGAAAATGCCTCTAAGGAATATTTCTTTGTTGATTGCTTAACTTACAACTGTGCTGTATTTCTATAATCTACTTGACATGGTGTATTTATTATCTCATATGTCAAAGGTAATCAGGAAGTGCTAAAGAGAGACCAGAAAATTATGATGGGTGGAGTGTTTAGCTAAGAGAAAGAGATAGGCATCGTAACAGAGAGAGAGAGAGAGAGAGAGAGGTGGGGGTGAGGAGGGTTGATGGGAGGGGCAAGTGTGGCTGCCAGGTAATGTGCTGTGGGACTGAGGTGAAGTCGACGGGAAGGACACATCATTTGAAAGATCCGCTGGCTCTATAGGGTCACATAACAGAGGCAACTCAGTGGTGGGTAAATCCTCGTCACACTTATTAAACAATCGCCATCAACCTAGTCGATTCGTTTACTTTTTATTTATTTATTTATTTATTTTGCTACCTCCATGTGATTTTCTTATGAGTTACGACAGACCTAGCGTAGTAAAAGGGGTATGGATCATGTCTGTATAACCCGGGCCTTAAGCCTACCGTAGTTACACCCCGCACACACTTTACACACACACACACACACACACACACACACACACACACACACACACACACACACACACACAGATGGATAGATTGATAGACAGGTAGATACTGAGCGTTAATTCCGGAGTGATGGTGTATAATTATGTTTACCTACATTTTAGCAGCTACCATACACACCCATGACATAAGTTGGCAATTCTATTAAACACATGCAGCCGTGTTTTAGGGCAAGACTAATAAGAGAGCCGAAAAACACCACTTTCTTTCACTACAGAATGGCCACAGCTTCTTCTGGGGTCTGAAAGTAATGCCAGATCAATAGTCTGTCTCTTCGTTAAACCTGGGGATACAAAGACTGACTGGTACATGAGCTTTAAGGTGTTTTAATGAGTGGTGTAAGGAAGGAGTGAGTCTGGCGCACAAGAAAACAGAAGAACGTCGCCTTGCTCATTACCGTATATCTCCAGTGTGTATCAGCCCACTCGCACAATGGCACACCTTAATAATGATGCCTTGAATGCGTACATTTCTAGAGAGAGGCACAATGTCTCATTCAGCCTTGTTTCCAGGACATTCTTCTTCGCTCAATGCGTGAAAGAAGTGCTCCCATTCACAAGGAAAAAACGCGCGAGAATCTTTTGTTTTTCTTTCAGGATTAAAAGCTGTTTTGACTCAATATGACTCTACAAAGAGAGAGAGAAGGTTGACAAAGCCCTATTCTCGTGCCGGTGTATACGAGTCCTCTGCTTCTTTCGCGTCCGCTACACATTATTTTCAACAGTGGAAGCAGAGAGAGAGAAACTTGTTGGGCTAATGCACCGTCGCCTCGCACCATCAGCAACAAACATTTACCGAGTTGCTCACAGGTGGCGCTCTGAGTGTTGTCCCTTCCCGCCAGGCGTCATAAGTGAGATAAGCAATTTATTTTTCAAACTTCTTGTTTGTTGTAGGTCATTCGTTGCACCGTAACTGTCCACATCAATCTAGTAACTGTCTAGGCACTTGATATAACTGAAAATAAGTGTTTTTCCCTTTGATATGTGGTGCTTCATAAGAATTCCAAGTGACTTCTGTCCATGTTTACATATGCTGGTGATACTAAAGGGTTAAGAATGCATTAAGTCTAAGCAAACCTAGACAACACCTATCATAAGGAGCCTGCGTATTCTATTAACGTGAAAGATTAACTAGAGTAATTTCATCCTTTCCCTTACTTATTTGGCCACAGCTTCGTACAGAGGTGTTTAGAGGCATCACACAGGAACTGAATGATTAACAGGCAAATTCTTTTCCTTAACATTAAAAATTTTTGAACTTGATTATCCAGCACCCTAACACTCCCCACAGGATCGCTGGCATCTGTACCGTTGGCTGTAGCTGAGACGACAAGTAATGAATTTTTGCTAGACAATGCAGTGGGTTTTAAACACTTTTTATTTTCTATTTAAGTACGTAAGCGCAGTGCAGTTACAGTACATTCACCCAAGTTTCTTAATAACAGACATTATTCTCGTCACTGGTATTATTACAGTCATTAAAGGCGAGGTTAATGACAGTTGTATTATGCAGAAGAGAAAGAAGAATGACGAAAGAACATTTTCACCAGGTCTCTCGCTGCCGCTTGTTTTCCCCCGGCAAATACTTCCCTATTTAATCTGGTGTGACAGCGAGGTGGCCTTGTGAGCCCCAAAGGGTGATGGTGACCCGGGTGAAGGAACGGCAGGGTCGAGGGGCATACAGGGTTCGGAGGGAGCCACAGGGTCTAGGAGGGGGGCACCGGCTTGAGGGCTTACAGGTTAGGCGAAGGAGGGGGGGGGAACACAAGGTCTGGGGACATGTCGAAGGAGAGGCCATACGGCAGGAGGAGCCACATGCTTGGGAGGCCATAGAATAGAGGGCCACTTGGTTGGGAGAGGGGCGGGGAACACTGGGTCGGGGGAGCCATAGGATCTGGGGAGCCACAGGATCCAGAAGCCATAGGGTCGGGGGAGGGGGGGCTTCTGTAGTGCCGGGGTGTAGCCGTAAACACCGTCCCTCACTCAGGGCTCCTTCTGTCCTCCCGAAGCGCCATATGTTACAATAGCTAAGCGGCGGCTCCCACAATGCACCGCGCCACCGTCCACAATACCGCCCACAATACCTGTATCCAAACTCAAAGCGCTGAGAATACCGGGGCTTAGAAACAGGGATACCGGGCTCGACAAAGGCTGTGTGTCCGCGTCTCTCCACCTTTGGGGCGTATTTGATATTGAGGTCAGGACGGGGCGGAGAATGGAACTCATGGCGGAGCTCCATAAAGGTGAATGTCCAATCCGATATCCAATTAAAAGTTTTATATCGGCACAAAAGGCCTGATTTCTGGGATCTGAAATATTTCGAGCTTCTGTGCCCTTTGATTTTCGCCGCCTTGACCCCTGCTAGTTTCCGCGCTTTCCAAAGAGCGAGATGAGTCTGTTGTGATGTTTTGTAGTGCCTGCCTTTGCCCCGGGACTGAATGGCTCTAGCTGGCCCGTCCTCGCACAGAGCGCCACTCACTTGTTTGTCCCACGACAGCTGCTCTCGCTGTTTCTACCCCTCTCTTTAGACTGATAGCTAGATAGAAATAGACAGATAGATAGAGAGAGATAAATGTGTAGATAGAGTGATAGAAGTAGATAGATATAGATATAGCTGAGAGAAGTCTTTGCCCTGCAGTGGTATTCAGGCAGATAAACACAGACTAATAATGATGATGATGATGATAATGATGATGATGATGACTGATAATGTGAACAAGGGTACCACATACAACCATCCATCAAAGAATACCCAGTCGTTAAAAAATGGTCGTAACTCTGTCAGCATCACTGTGATATTTATTACCCTGTGATGTCCAAATTCACTGTAATTTTCTATCCATCAACTTACAGTCACCACATTTTTTGTTGTGTTTCTGCTGCCCAACTTGACTGGAATGATTTAAAGAAAAAAATATCGTACTGAGTGACCTAGAATATCCTCCATCATCCCGGACCGTAAATTACCACCCTCTTTACTGCATCATAACTACCATCACACAATATATTCAGCTCGGGAAGGACTCGTGCAGGGAATAGTTAATATTGTGCTAGGTAACGTGGCTCTTACACGACCATAAAGTAAAGCTAATACATTTTGGTGTGGAAGTTGTAATGCGTCAGTATATCTTCAGAGGCTCTCCTAGCTGTTCTCCATGTTTCATACGTAAACTCGGGGACAGAGGGTGACAAATGTTTCCCTTTCCCACTGTCTCCCCTCCTGCCCTGTGTTGGCTGGATTAAGTATTACAGGGTGGGGGCAAAACCTGGCATATTCCCCCCAATCTCCCTTTCCCGCCAACTCACCCACGTCCTCTACCGGAGATAGTTTTAAGTTTAGTCAGGTTCGTTAGTTTTGTGAGTAGGAAAGGTCGGAAAAGAAGAACTATGAATTTGTGACGTCTGATTTAACACTTCCGAAGTTTACAAGAGGCTGTGCAAGTTATAATTTGCTATGGAAGGAGGATAAATATTACTGCATTAGGCTCGTACACAGGAACAGCCTTAACTCTTACTAGTATGGTTTGCGCTGTTTGGATGCCTGATTCCCCACTGTATTTTCTAAGTTGACGCGTTTCTTCAGTTTGACAAGGTGGCGAAAAGAAGTCTCCGTTCTCTGGTGAACAGCTTAGCCTCGGTACATTATGCGTTTTGGTTTTCAGCACAATAAAGAAAAATATAACAGTAGGAAGTGGGGCAAACTGTAGCACCAGAGCAAGTATTCTCATTCGTTAAGCAAGCTCCCGAACACCTTTTCCTAATTGATTGTTTTCGTTTAGTACACCTTACTGTCCTCTTCTGTGTTACATAAATTCTTCCAGGAACGCCATAATCTTCACCAATAATGTACAAGTGGATATTAACCGGCCATAACCAAAGATAAATCGCCAAGGAATATAAACTTAGGCTGCACGCATCACCGTATCCATTCGCGCAAACAACCAGCTCCTGTACGACTCTATGAACCTAGGCAACCACATGTTCAAACTGGCATATTCGATCCTGTTTGGAAGGCTGGACTGACAGTAAAAATTGTGCCAGTGTAAGAACCCTTTAAGATTAAGTGTTTCACCTAAGTATATAGTGTTAATAAGGTAACGTCAAAAGAGTGGAACTGTATCGTGTGTGTGTGTGTGTGTATTACTACAGTACATTTTATAGCCATTAGCTACATGCCTTATCAATTGTGTCAAATCCATACGATAAGAAATTTTCAGATATATGTTACCGTTTTCAGTCAATAAATCTGTTTATTTGTTAAGGAGTAAAAATAACCACAGATGAAAAGGTCGGGGGGGAGGGGGTTCCGAACTCCCTGGACGCTCCCTCCCCCCTCCCTCGTCTGGATCCGCCACTGAACGTGATATAATTCAGCGTCCGCCCGTGGGTACAATCCTATCAGACGAGCCCACAAACTGATGTGTCGTTAATTCGAAATATTCACGTGCTGTAAAAAGGAAAATAAGTTTATCACACTGTCCTTCAGCACCGTCGAGAATTTTACGTCCAGGATTTGCATGAATGAACAGCAAGTGAGCAACAAATGACCTTCCATTAGCCGCGACAAAAAAAGCATTGCGTGTCTTTGTAGTGGTGAGGAGGACGTCAGGGGGCGGCCCGTTGTGCCCCATGCAGTACAAGGGCCCTGGGATTGCTGGCTTGTCTGATGCGTGATTTATATGTACTGATTATAAGGTTGACTGGGCAGGAAACTCACTCATGTGTATCACTTAAAGTCATGCTAGGTGAACAGATTCCTTGAGGGGGAAAAATTGCATGTTCCATTAAGCTTAACTGTTATTATATAGAGAAATTTTTCAGATCAGAAGTAATTATAATTAAATATTCGGCTTACTTGGATGCACAGTCAGATGTAAAAGTTTGTTCGCCTCTGCTGCCTCTTTTTAACTGTTGGATTCATCAGGTTGTATTCTCGTGGGTTAAGGAAGCTCCCTAACACGTCTCTTTAAGTGATTTATTTTGCTTGTTACACCTTCTCGTCCTCTTCTGCGTGTTACGGAACAGAGAAAGATAACGTACACTTTAAGTGAGAATACTAAGAGTCACTACTGTCCCGTAAAGTTCCAGGTTCAAAACAAAAGAGTTAGGTAAAATTACAAGTTAAAGTTTAATGCTCAAACTAACAACAAAACATTCAGGACTCATAAGGATAATGTAATGGCAAATAAACAGGTTAAATATATGGTTAACTGCAATAGCCTCTATTAACACGAAATTAGCATGAGTAAATTTATCTAAGTCAGCCCTGTTAAAATGAGATACCAAATAATACTCAGTGAATGCCAGATATATTATTACAGATACAAAATATTATCAATGATGACTGACACAAAGAACCCTACATGAATCACAAAAACTTCACTAGGCCTACAAATTAAACTTATGCTACACAGTACAAGAAAAAATGCAACAACAGTTACACTCAAATTACACACAGCTGGTAGATATTTGGAGATTTCTTGAGCACTCACAATAATAATATCTGTACAGGGGAGGACAGAGATGTGAACAAAATGAGGAGCAGATCTAAGTGGCAATGATGCAGAGACTGAGCTCATTATATAGGGGCCAGCAGAGCTTGATACAACTTGTAAGAAGGACGCGCAAATGAAGCCATGGGGACAAAAAGCTGAAAATCCCGCTCTGAATAACAGAGAGAACGACTTACTCTACTATAACGGTAGAAGGGGGGGACTGAGGCAGAACACGCTCGTGATCAAACATGCAGCAACTGTGCGTTAAAATTACACAAAGGATGATGAAATCATAGGCTATGTAACACCTCCCCACAAAGAAAAAAGAAATTTACAAAGGAAATTTCTTATTACTCTAAAGCAATCTGTACATGGCATTACAGAACATGCAAATGTCTTTCCTAATGTTACAAAACATGAGATCCTAGCACGCTCAGTCATAGGTACCTGCCAGTATCCCTTTAACAAATCAAACTCACTCATGTACCTAGCCCTTCCGATCCTGTTCATGCAATCTTCCACACGAGGGAGAGGGTAAGTGTCTGTTTTGGTTATCTGATTAGCACGTCTGTAGTCAATGCAAAGCCGCTGTGACCCACCTGGCTTAGGGACTAGAGTGACAGGAGAACTCCACTCGCTCTGACAGGGCTCAATCATCTTGTGGTCCAACAGGTAGCCAAGCTCCTTCTGGATGAGAGGAACATTCACTGGGTTCACACGGTAAGGAGGCAATTTAATTGGCTTTGCGTCTCCAACATCGACATCATGCATCAACACAGTGGTTCTTCCTGGAGTGGCACGGAACACTTGCGGGTACTCCTGCAGTAATGCCGAAAACTCCTGCCTTTCCTTGGGAGGTAGATGAGAAAGCTTAGTCTGGAGATCATTCATGATATCAGGATTCTTCCCCAAACTATCACTCAGGCTCATACTGCATGGGAGAGCTTCACTTGCAGACTCGGGTGGAACAGCTACAGTGCAGACTGGATTATTTTCGTCCCGCCTGTGATATAACTTTAGCATGTTGATGTGACATAGTTGCTTGCTCTTTCTACGATCTGGTGTGGCGATGACATAGTTGACATCACTGAGTTTCTTCTCCACGAAATAAGGGCCACTAAACTTGGCTTGAAGAGGTTGCCCATGAACTGGTAGCAGAATCAAAACCTGATCTCCTGGCTGAAAGTGGCGTAACCTGGACTTCTTATCATACCAAGTCTTCATCTTCTCCTGAGCAGCTCCTAAATTCTCTCTCGCCAGCTGTAAAGCAGTGGACAGCCGTTCTTTGAACTTCATCACATACTCCAGCAGGTTGACGTCATCTTCCTCCAACAGCCAGCATTCCTTGAGTAACTTAAGGGGTCCTCTTAATTCATGGCCAAACAGTATTCAAAAGGTGAGAAGCCCAGTGATTCATTTGGAGATTCTCTTGCGGCAAACACAACGAATGCAAGACCTTTATCCCAGTCTTTCTGATGTTCCAAACAGTATTTCTTGAGCATCGATTTGAGTGTTTGATGATATCTCTCCAACGCTCCTTGGGTCTGGGGATGGTAAGCTGAAGACGTGATCTGGGTGATGCCCAACTCTTTCAGAGACTGCTTGAAAACATTCGACATGAAATTACTTCCCCGGTCTGACTGTACCTCCTTGGGCAGACCAAACTTTGTGAAGAACCCTAGCATTTCCTTAACCACGTTCTTTGCTGAGATATTTCTAAGTGGAATGGCTTCAGGATAACGAGTAGCCATATCAATCAGGGTCAACACATAAGAAAATCCTGAAGAAGTCTTAGGAAGAGGGCCCACAATATCCACCAACACACGGGTGAAAGGCGCCTCAAAAGGAGGAATGGGAACTAGAGGTGCAACCTTTTCAGTCTGATTACACTTCCCCACAACTTGGCAGGTGTGACAACTTACAATACCAGGAAACATCCCTGAAGATACCTGGCCAGTAGAAGTGTTTCAAAATGCGTGCCATAGTCTTCCTCACTCCAAGGTGTCCTGCCAAACTGGAATCATGAGCCACTCTAATGATATCCTGCCTACAAACACGAGGGATGACAACTTGATGTACAACCTCCCATTCACAGTCGGCTGATGCTGTTGGGGGTCTCCACTTCCTCATAAGTACTCCTGACTTTACATAATAACAAGTAGAAGCACCGGCTGACTCTTCTTCACTGTAAGCAGAGTTAGCTAGACCTTTCAACTCAGGGTCAGCAACCTGCAACTTAACAAACTCTTGACGAGACAAATTATCAACACTACGGGGTACTGCCTCATCTGGTGAGTGGTCCAAATTAGCAAGAAAAGTGTCAGCTAAGATAACATCATCATCATCATTATCCTCTAAATCACCAGTAACTTTAGACTTAGCCCTAGTGACAGCACATGCAGGGAACACATGAGGGACATCACAATCCTGGGACGCAGCCACTGGCTCACTAGACAACTGAGGAGCTGGACACACTTGACTTCCACCAATATCATTTCCAAGTAAGAAAGTTACACCTGACATTGGGAGTGTCTCAACCAACTCAACCATAACGGAACCATTAACAAAACCAGACTCTAAATTCACTCTGCACAGAGGGACAGAGAAGTAATTATTCCCTACACCTTGTAAGATTACAGTTTCATCAGAGGAATTAACATTAGAGCCTAGAACACTGGTCAGCATAAGGGATTGGCAAGCACCTGTATCACGATATATTTTAACTGATTTCCTGTCATTACTGTTCCGAGGACTGACAAAACCATCAGACAGGAAATTAGCACATGAACTCTTGAGAGTGTCACCCACGTTACTGCTCAAAAGAGGAGCTCCATCATGAGAATTTAAGTTACCCCTCAAAGCAGGTTCAGTTAACTCAGTTAAAGAATTCTGGGAACTCTCAAGAGTGGACACTAGACCAATTGACTGAATATTTAAAGACTCCTTTTTGTTCACATCACGCTGTCTCCTGAAACATCTCTCCGTAGTATGACCAAGCTTACTACAATAAGTACATTTACTTTTCTGAAATCTAGAGGTGAAGCTGGTATTTACTTCCTGAGAAACATCATCTTTATTCTCTTTCCTGTTACCTGTACTCTGAGTAGAGGCAACGTACTTACTCTCAGCTTTCCCTTTTTCTCTAGAATATCTCTTGTGAGTGAGAACATACTCATCAGCTAAAACTGCAGCATCAGACAAATTATCTATTCTTTTCTCATCAAGATATAGGCTTACATCTTTATTAACACACCTTTTGAAGTCCTCCAGCAAAATCATCTGCTTAAATTTACCAAAATCAGAATCCACATTCTTAGAATTTAACCACTGCTCTAACAGATCTTCTTTGATTTTTGCATACTCAACATGGGATTGCTTATCTTGCTTGTAAGTTGTCCTAAATTTTACTCTATAAGCTTCAGGAACAAGCTCATAGGCCTTAAGAATCAAGCTCTTAACTACATCATAATTATCAGATTGATCCTGAGGCAAAGATGCATAAGTTACTTGAGCTTTACCGGTGAGAACAGTTTGAAGGAGTACTGGCCAATACTTTTTGGGCCAATTAAAACCTGTAGCTACCCTCTCAAACAACTGAAAATACTTTGTTAAATCAGATTCATTAAAAGGAGGGACAAGTTTAACATTTTTAGCCACATCAAAATCATCAGAGCTAGATGATCCAGTTCCACCTTGTTTCATGCGATACTCATGGTCTGCCTGAATCCTAGCAATTCAACTTGTGCCTCAGCCTCCTTAGAACGGGCCTCCGCCTCCTTAGCCTTAGCCTCCTGCAGGGCTAGCTGTAACTTAGCTAATTTAATCTGCGTTTGCTCATTTGGAGGAGTTGCATTAAACAAGCTTTCATTAATCATGTCAACAATTTGATCTTTAGAATGATGAGAGCGAACAGCAATTCCCAATTGTTGAGCAACAAGCTTAAGTTCATTCTTTGTTCTGTTTTCTATATCACACACTGTTTGCACATTTGACAAAAAATCTTTGGCTTCATCAAGTGTAGTAATAGTAGACATAATTAATAAGTAACAGTCACAAAATATCAAGCAATATCCTTATGATAATATCCTGAATATCCTGATATGAGGTCGCCAAATTTATGTTACGGAACAGAGAAAGATAACGTACACTTTAAGTGAGAATAGTGAGTCACTACTGTCCCGTAAAGTTCCAGGTTCAAAACAAAAGAGTTAGGTAAAATTACAAGTTAAAGTTTAATGCTCAAACTAACAACAAAACATTCAGGACTCATAAGGATAATGTAATGGCAAATAAACAGGTTAAATATATGGTTAACTGCAATAGCCTCTATTAACACGAAATTAGCATGAGTAAATTTATCTAAGTCAGCCCTGTTAAAATGAGATACCAAATAATACTCAGTGAATGCCAGATATATTATTACAGATACAAAATATTATTAATGATGACTGACACAAAGAACCCTACATGAATCACAAAAACTTCACTAGGCCTACAAATTAAACTTATGCTACACAGTACAAGAAAAAATGCAACAACAGTTATACTCAAATTACTCACAGCTGCTAGATGTTTGGAGATTTCTTGAGCACTCACAATAATAATATCTGTACAGGGGAGGACAGAGATGTGAACAAAATGAGGAGCAGATCTAAGTGGCAATGATGCAGAGACTGAGCTCATTATATAGGGGCCAGCAGAGCTTGATACAACTTGTAAGAAGGACGCGCAAATGAAGCCATGGGGACAAAAAGCTGAAAATCCCGCTCTGAATAACAGAGAGAACGACTTACTCTACTATAACGGTAGAAGGGGGGGACTGAGGCAGAACACGCTCGTGATCAAACATGCAGCAACTGTGCGTTAAAATTACACAAAGGATGATGAAATCATAGGCTATGTAACATGCGTTACAGTCATCAATTTAATATCACCTTAATCTGCATAAAGCTTTATTAGTCAGCCACATCCAAAAATAAATCGATAAGGACGAGGTGTTATGGAGCTTCCTTAATCGCAAAGAATACGAGCTATAGAAGCCTACATATGACACATAATACCGAATTGAATATTGTCATCCACATAAGGGTGACTCTAGTTTTCGTACAAAGTATCTATAAATCTAGCAAAGAGTAAAAGTGCCAGGGAAGCGAGCAGACTTTTTTTATTTGTACCCTCGTTTCGTGTCATAATCATAAGCGTAGTGTTGAAATTACCTCCATTATGTCAAGAAGTTACTCTCTTTGACTGAAGTGTGTAAGCTTAGAAAGAATTACTGCGAGATTACTGAGAAAAAGGGAGGGAAAGGTGATGTTTGTACTCGTGAGGTCATTTGTGAAGGAATGATGGAATGGGTTTTGGAATGTTTTCGCTGCCCAAATTGCATCAGCGGGCAGTTGAAGGGAATTATTTGTGTCAGATTTCATTCATGATGCGGATGTTGCAGCAACTATTTTTGTTCTGTGTATGAAAACATCAGTATCACCCAAGCTGGTGACTTTTAAAGTTAAGCTTCTAATTGGTTTTTCTTCTTAAGGAGGAAGCCCTAATGGGTGTGCGGTAAGTGGGAGGGAGTCTGGGATATTAAGCAAAACCTACGGTCAGCGAGATTACGAATGAAGGCATGCACAGATTTTAGCCTCAGTCCGTGTGTAAATGTAAGGTAAGGCAAGTAAACAGTTAATGAATACCGTAGACAAACAACCAGAGGGAAAACCTGACCTCTACCTTGAATGGTGGCAGTAAGAGATCAGCGACATTAGATGAATACTTTTTTTAAAATAAAAAAAGGAATCAAAGCATATCCACGCCAGTAGGTGTATTAATACAATTTTCACGTATTTGGTATAACAGAATGCTGCATACCATGTAATGGTGCTGACTGAAATCTCAAGTTGGTGCTACAACCTGGTGCTACTTTCGTACACGACATAAACTTGTATTATAATATTCCAGTAAAAGGTCTCCGCACACACAGGTCCAAAAACTAACCCTAGGTAAAAGCAACACACTGGATTACCCTGATGGAAGGAGAGGCGGATCACTCGCCAGTGCTCTTGATGCACTAGGATGGTAGCAGCGTACCGTGCATCCTGACGCAGCCGTCGGGATGTGGGGTAGGACAAAGCACCCGATGTTCCTCCTAGCACAGTATATAGGGTAATGATGGGGTCTCAAGCCCAGCTAAAGTTGCGACTGCATTGGGGAAAGCCTGGTCATTCTGCACGTCTTGTGATGCATTAGGATAGTGGGCTGGTGCTCTGTTCCCTTTCTATACTGCCGTGGCGGTGGGCATCATTTATTATTCTGCTTTTCTCCTGATACACTAGGGTGATGGAGTGACTTGAAGGTCTTTTCTAGTGATGTGGTTCTCACATTTGTTGCCTAGTTATCTCTTCCTTTAGCACCTTTTCCAGGAAAATCGCACAGTTGCTCAGGATGGAGCTAGTGGTCTTCGTAAAATATGGTTGGATGCCCCCGGTGCTGGAGAAAGCAGAAAGGTTCTCTGTAACAAGCAGTCCTCCATTCCCTTTATCGCCTTCTTCGGAAGTTGCTAAGAAGACACTGAAAGTGACATCTGAGAATCTTCTCTTGGTGATCGAGTGTATGGAAGCGCCCATTTACACAGCTGTCTTGGCAGAGAAGCTGTCTTCAGCTGAAGGGTTGAGAGGGTATCTTGGCTGCAGGAGTGGAGCTAGGAAACTCGGGAAGGTGCTGATGAAGTGATGTGCCAGTGTGTGAATGAGAGATGATGTTATTCTATGTCTTAAATGTGGGGCTGAAAGGTATAGAGGAGAATAAAGTGCTTACTGGAATGGTGCTTGAACAGGTGTATTAAAGATGTTGAGTGGCTTAGAGGAAAGAAGTCATATGTGAGACATGGGGAGGGGCAGATATGTCGGTGTTGAGGGAAGGGATATGGTGTGTGTGTGTGTGTGTGTGTGTGTGTGTGTGTGTGTGTGTGTGTGTGTGTGTGTGTGTGAGGGCAGCATGTGGGGAGCGAGTGAGTGTCACACACAGGCGACGCATTAAAGGATGCCTCTCGTGAGCTCCTCGCCCTTTGTCGCCTGGTGTGGGGGCCGCCCAAGCTCCGGCACGCATTGTTATATTGCTAATGCATCTACTTGTGCCTGGGGTGACGGGGTGAGGGTAGGGAGTGCCGAGGAGAAGGTGGGGTGATGGGGATAGGGTTGGCGTGACAGGAAGAGGGTGGGGTGACAGGGAGAGGGTAAGAAGGGTGTCTTAGGAGGAGGGGGCATCACAAGAGAAAATTTGGAAGGAGGGTCGTCCAGGGGGAAGCATGGGGGGCATCTTAAGAGAGAGAGGGAAACGTTCTGGGAGCAGCATGAGGGTGGTGAGGGGAGACAGAGCGAGGGAAGTCCTAGAAGAGGGATGGAGTCGGGAGATGAAGAGAGAGGGAGGATGAGGGGGGACTTTCTGGGAGAGGGAGAGGGGGGTGTCCTGTGAAAGGGTGGTGGTGGAGGGCCGTTCTGAAGCCTGGACTATTTCTCGCCCTTCCCGTGTCACCGTGAAGTGCTAAAAGTAACAATGAATGGAATGAAGGATCCTTTAGGTGTCTAGTGTGTGTGTGTGTGTGTGTGTGCGTGTGTGTGTGTGTGTGTGTGTGTGTGTGTGTGTGTGTGTGTGTGTGTGTGTGTGTGTGTCTTCCAACTCTTTCAGCACGATAGGGATCTTTTTCACTTAATTCTTGCTGATCACATAATAATATATCACTTATGGAAGACCTCGCATTGTAAAGAGGAGGTAGTGCGTTTCCCTTGGGTTAGCCCCTTCCACTAAGACTTCCTTACTTGGTTTAATGTAATCATCTTATTGCAGCAGGAATGTGATGTAAGGTATCGCCGTATTGAAAGATTTAATTATCGGCTCCTTCGATGCACTCACTAAAATACCACATCTTAATCTTATGCTTTATTCATACCTTATCCTGGTGATTATAAACAACTTAACAGGAATTTCTCTTATCGAGGAAAGTAAATTCATTCTCCATTAATATATTCTGCATCATGACGTCTTTCTTACGTTTGCTATTTCTACATGATTTTGTTTAACTCAGAAAGACTTAACGTAGCGAATTGGTTAAACTTTTCGCTGGTATGGACGTACTTTGTTACATTTTCAGAGGCAAACAAAAACCTTTTCCCCCTAAAAGGAATCTTGCCACCGCCAGACGATTTAGCTTAGAAGATTGGAGTATTGTTAGGACTATAGAGGCTAGATAAAGCTTTCATTAACCTTCTCACTACGGAAGGGGGTTATCAGCTGAACGAAATCGTCTGGAGGTACCATGGTTTAACTGAAGCAATGCATCGTTGTACTGAAAATGTTTTTATTTATGCACTGTGTTATCCCAGTGACTGTTTGCATTCCCCTTTACAAAATAATCAAATCTTAGCCTGAATTACCAACCCCTGGGCGTCATAAGAAGCCAAAGTGTCATCATACGAGGGATGAACACTAACACTGCTGAACTAAACCATACGTACCGTTTTGGAAGTAATGTGTGATAATTTTATAGTGAGCATGTTGGCCCTGGATTAAGCTTACAAACACGGCTGTAAATACGGTGAAAGTGCAGTAATATGTGATTTTTATGTTGGTCTTGGATCAAATTTGTAAGCCTGACCCCACACACTTTCATAAATCCTTGTAGTTTATATACCATGTGAATAGAGCCCTTCTCTCCAGTGATGTCTATTTTTGTAAACATTCTCAGTTACCTCCATCACTATACTCTTTTTATTCTAACTTGGCCCAGATTTTCGTCCTTTTTGCTGTCTATTTCACGTAGCTCAATAGTAGAAATATTCAGTGTTTCAGCAAAACATCCTTTCCATAGCACTTCCTCGTGACTGGCATCATATTCTAGTATTAATCCACTGTTATAGCTCAGTACTCAAGATGGCAAGATGGCAATTTTAGGCCAAGTTAGTGTAAAAAGAGCAGAGTTATTCGAAAGTGGTCAGGATCTATGGTCAGTCAGGCAAAATACGGAAAAAACAGTACAGCCCCTGCAGTATGTCATCTTTTACTCTCTCTCTCTCTCTCTCTCTCTCTGTTTATCCGTTTGCTTTTTTCCCTTCATCTTTACTACGTCCTGTACTGCTCTTCCTCTTATGTTCTTGTCTCCCTCTCCTCCAAGCTGAAAACATCTTTATCGCGCTCCATCCCTGGTGAAAAATAACATATCTTTCTCACATATTTCAGCAAAAGTCTCGTCCCTTGTCCTGCCCCCTTCAGCCCATTGGAACACCTTGTGAAGAATATGTCAAAGGCGGCACGGCAAGGCGATTCCCTCCTTCCGTTCGGGCGAGGTAAAGGTGAAGATCGCTTGGCCCCGTTCCTGATGACACCAAAATATAATTCAAATTTCACAATGCGAAAGGTGAGTCTTTTTGTCAGATTTTAAAATGGAATTATGCTGTAAAAGACGCACCTTCAATAGGTATTAGCATTCGTTCTCACGCGATGAAAAGCAGCTCTTGCGACTCCGAGCCAAAAATGGCATTCATCAAAATTATTAGGAAATGATCAATATATAATGTACCAGGGGAGGAAGTGGAAGGGAGGGTGGGAGAGCTTAGGGGGGGAAGTGAGGGGAGGTGGGAGGGAGGGTTGGGGAGATGGAGGGGGTAAAGAGACGGAGGGAGGGATGCAGGGTGGGAGAGATTGGAGGAGTGTGAAGGGAGGTGGGACGGAGCAGAGAGATTTTGCGAGAGTGAAGGGAAGAAGAGAGGGAGGGAGGGAGGGAATGTGGGAGAGATTTTGGAGAGTGAAGGGAGGAAGAGTGGGAGGGAGGGAAGGTAAGAGAGATTTTGGAGAGTGAAGGGAGGAAGAGAGGGAAGCAGGAAATGTGGGAGACATTTGGGGAGAATGAACGGAGGAAGGGAGGGAAAATGGGAGAGCTTAGGAGGAGGGAAGGGGGGAAGGGAGGCAGCGGAAAGAGAGGAGAGCTTTGGGAGAGTGAAGGGAGATGGGGAGCTTAGCGGGGAGTGAGGGGAGATGGGAGAGGAGAGGCTGAGGGAGGGAGGGCGAGAGTAGAAGACGAGTCAAGGTGAGGAGGGCAGAGGGAAGAAGGAAGGGAAGGAAAAAAATCGGAAACCAGAATGAGAGTACAAGAATGGGAGTGAACGGGAAGGTGGATTTTCATATTTCACACATATTAACACAGTCTCATGCTTCTATAGCCCACTCTCAGCCGAAACAATTGTTATGTATACTGTATTTCGAAAGAGTATTTGCAGTATGATGGGACAAGGAGATAGATGCGAAACGAAAGATAAGAAGATTGTCAAATTTGGTACAGAGAGGGAAAAAGATGCTCCAATCTAAGTTGTTGTTGTTGCTGTTGTTCTTGTTGTTAAATCCCGAACTATCTGGCCGATCACACCCGTTGACCACAGGTAAGTACCTGCTTCTGTGGGGCCGTTCTAAGGGTACATTAAGGTACATACACATTGTATAGGGAATCGACACCCACTTGTTGTACACAGCACCTCACCAGGGTCGGATCAAGGGTTTCCCCGTGGCAAGATGCAGGGAAATACTAAGAGGCTTGGATCCCGGGTGGACGCCGCAGTTGTCCTCCCAGATATCGTCAGCACGTGTAGGTTCCCCGTCAGCATCACCATTATAAGTAATCATGCATAATGGCCCTTTTAACTCAATACTTTTATCCCTGACCTGCAGAGAGACAAAGAGAGCGAGGGACCTAATTAAAAAGCTGTAAACGTTGACGTCTAAAGAGAGACGATCAGTGAACTCCTTGCCATCCTTTCCCATTACAGTATTAAAAGATATGAAAGGAGTTACTTTACGGCGCCAGTGAACCTTCTTTTTAGACTTGGAGGGCTTCCTAGGGTGAGGGATCAGTGTTACCACCTTCTGCAGTTTATTAGCACAGGGTCGCTGAGAGTGCGGTGGCTTTGAGTGCAGAGTGTGTGAGTGTGTGGCTAACTCAGATCTTAGCCACTAGCCAGGCACTAGTTTCGAAGCCAGGGAAACAAAGCTCGCGTCTGGGTTTGGTGTGAGCGTGGCGTCGCGATTGGCAAACCTGTGAGGGAGTGAGAGGTGGCACTGGAAACCTTTGATCAGATTATTTAAGGCGACGAAAGAGGCACCCGAGTCTATTGGGTGGTGATGACTGGGTGTTGTGGGGTATTAGCTACTTCCCCCGTGATTGCTTGTGGCGCCCCCTCAATACTTAGCCAGGCGGACCCTCCCCTGTCGCAGATTACGCGGGGAGGGTGGCGGGGAGAGGCGTCTTGGCCAGGGAGGAGAGGGGATGCTTAGGTTATTCCTCTGACACACAGGGTCAAAATAGCAGATCTATATTTTGGAAGAGGCAAATATAAGGTTCTGGGTGTTCATGAAAAATTAGTACCATGTCCCTCAGTGTTGTTCATTAGTAACTAATCTTATTTGCACTACAGCATACCCTCTTCTGGATCATTATAGAAGCGGACCAATGCTTTATATAGATAGATAGGTAGATAGATAGATAGATAGATAGACAGATAGGTACTGTTACACCTCGGCATTTAAGATGGAGATATGACAATTTTTAGCTAAGTTAGAGTTTAAAAAAAGTATGGAAGTTTCAGTACGTAGGTTCAGTGATGTAAAACTGTTCGCATTAATCTTTTAGGAGTATTGATGTTAACTGGACACGTTGCGTACTCTCTCTCTCTCTCTCTCTCTCTCTCTCTCTCTCTCTCTCACACACACACACACACACACACACACACACACACACACACACACACACACACACACGTACACTCATTCAGTTACTCATCTTTCACTTTCTCGCTCTCTCAAACTCCCTCACTTTTTCAATCTCACTCATTCTCTCCCACTTACTTATTCACACTTCCACACTCATTCACACCCACTCTCACACTGCAGTTCACTCTTATACCAACACTTTCATTCCCTCGTTCATAATCACTCACACTATATCACACTTCCCCTCCTCTCAGTTGTTCTCAATTCTCACACTCACCCACTCCACTCACACATGCGGTTCCTCAGTTTCTCACATTCACTCATTCTTATACCACACTCCCACTCACTCTCTCGCACACCCATACACTCCCTCACACACTCTCACACGCCTCATACCCTCACTCACATATCCGCATTCCCTCACTGATATTTACGCATTCTCTCTACACTCTAACTTAGTATCTAGGTAAGTATTCCCAGCTTGTATTATACCTGAATGTCCAGGTTTATGGAGAGATGATCTTGTACCGTGCATGCTAAAAAAAAATAAAATAATTGTCTTGGTGATTAATTGATTCACAGTTAGCGCTGTTACTATTGCTGTTTGGGGGCAAATATTTTAATGTCCTATATACATCAAAGCTTATTATAAATTCCGTAAAAATCCTGCATTACACGAAAATAAGTTGCTCTAGAAAATATTCAAAATTTCGTCCACTATTTCAAAACGTAAAGACGGAAAATATAGACAGTTTTTAGATATTTTACACAGACGTGAAGAACCGTCCTACCCTACGCGTTGTTATTTCAACGACGCCCGTCAAATTGCAATACATATTTTACCCCTAGCCTTAAAGTTCTGTTAAGGAACTGGGTGCTGATAGTGTGTGGGATTATGAGAGGATGTAAGTGGCTATCTGGAAGAAGGCTCAAGGAAGCGGGAGAACTCGGTTATTGAAGTTACTATTGTTTCGAAATACTAACTTCAGAGGAAACTAATCTGTCAAACGACTGTACGGTCATTGTGTATATTCGTGGATCCATCTTTAGAATCTACAGTAGCGCGAAAACACACTCAAGCACCATCGACCCATGCATATTTGTACCTGAAATGTAACATGCACTGGTGTACTGCTTACAACCTTCATATTCATAGCCCTTTTCGGGAGGACAACAAGAATGGGCAGCTACTTACAAGATGACCAGGAGAAGCTGCGATGCCAGTGGTGGTGCGGGGAGGGTGATGTGGAAGAGGAGAGGAGGCACCAGGCATGCTGGGCGGGAGGCGGGTCCCATTGTCACCAGCTGCAGCAGCCACATTGTTCCCGCACATGGTATTGTCTCCACACATTGTCCAGTGATGCAGGCCGCGCCGCACCGCACTCGCAGGTGCTGCCCAAGAGAACCACACCAACAATGTATCAGAGCCAATATCTCGACATTCCGGCATCACCATTTGGCGACATTGTCCACCCAGCAATGTGCTGACTATTAATTTATTGCTCACAAAATGCCACTGCAATGATAGTTTTCCACAGATTAAATCCGTCAGTAACTTTCATTTGTTTTAGTGGTTTCGTGTCGTTTATGTCGGATCCTGGTAATGGAACAGCATCCATGTTTACCTGAAATATGAGCTGTTCACTTTGCCATTTTGCTAGAGAGTGTTTTCAACAAATCGTTACCATCAGAAGTTTCGTGTTGAATCTAGCTTTAGTGGAAATCAGTAGCACGTGTAAATGTACACACACACACACACACACACACACACACACACACACACAACTACAATATATACACAGTATATACAGTATATATATATATATATATATATATATATATATATATATATATATATATATATATATATATATATAGATAGATAGATAGATAGATAGATAGATAGATAGATTGATAGATAGATAGATAGATAGATATAGATAGATAGATAGATAGATAGAGATAGATGGATAGATAGATAGATAGATATAGATATAGATAGATAGATAGATAGACATATATGATGGGTGCAGTTTGAAGACGACGTGGAAGATAGAGATGATAGTTTGGTATGGTAAGTGAATGTGTGAAAAAGTCGCGTTACGCAAAGATGCGGAAACAAAAGAACTGACAATAGATATAAAGAATGAAAAAAAAAAAAAAAACGAGTTATGGATACTGATGTACATTACAAGGGATACGTCTAGTGTCTACCTGGCAGTCAGTGGAATGGGTCTTAACCACAGGTGTTACGAGAGCGCCTTCGTTAGTTGAACCAAGCTGGTGTGGATGCCTTCGCCTGTGATGTGGGGCCAGGAAAAATCAAAGGCTTGAATGATGAGTGAATGAAGGTGTGTCCCATTTTCGCTGGCCTCCCTAATGACACCTCTCCAACTTTATGTTCTCCCTTTTTCTAGTTTTTGGATGCAACTAACATTTATTTTTTATGCTGTATATACACGTGATTCACATACAAGAAGAAGAAGTTTTAGTCATGTCTCAGCATCTTTGGTGGAATTAGTTTTTGTCATTTACACAGTTTTAAATCCATCCATTATGTGCGAGGTTGGATGGGTGTGTATGGGTGGTGTGAGGGGTGATGGGAGGGCAGGCACGGCTACCTGGCCTATTGTGTCAAATAATGGCCGTGTTGGGGGTTGCAGGCGGCAGGTGGCGGCGGCAGGTGGCTCTGGGGTGGCGTGGGAACTGGAGGCCAAATTCACGAAGAAGCATACGATTCATGCCCCGTCGTAACTGTGATTCGCTTTGGCAGGAGAGACAAGAAGAGGAGAGTACATAATCATCCCATTATTCCTGTTCGTCCTACAAAACGAAATCTTAGTACAAGGGGCATATTGACAAGACCTATATATTTTTTTCTGTAGGAAGTAAAAGGAGAGTATTTAATCTTTGCATTATTCCTGTTCATCCTAGAAAGGGAAATCTTAGTACGAGGGGCAAATTAAGATAACCTATATACATATATTTTTTTGTAGGAATTACGAGGAGAGGAAAATGTACAGTTTTACTCCTGTTCAACCTACAATAGGAAATCTTAGTGTGAGAGGAAAATATCTCAAGCTACTGTATATCGGTTTTCTGTAGGAAGTCAAGGAAAGACGAGTTCAGGCTGCTCCCGTATCTATAGTTCTTCCTGCAAAAAGATCTAAACTGCGACAAGGAATCGATCGTAAATATGTTAATGAATTTCACTTCTTGTTTTAAGTCATTTTTTACAATAAAGAAGTCCCCATATCGATCAATTCTGTTATATTCATAGTTTTTCCGCATTTTTCACAGTATTCCTCACTCTAGTTTAGCTTTGAAGTATTTGATAGCTTTACTGAGGTGAGATAAAAACATGAACAAGCGATCTTATATGGAACTTAAACTTAGGAAGTCTTATGAACACAATCCCTGACTACGTACCTACAGGTCCTCTTCATCTTGTAGTTGTTTAGCAGACTGTTTGCTTAGTCTCTTGCCTTCACTCTCTCATCACAATCAAGCAAGACTGAGTATTTATGTGAAAGAATACCAAAAAACAGCTACTTCAAATAACCATAAACTGCCATGGAGATTTATTAGCCTGGAAAATATCGACCAAAATCCTTGACAAATACAATCTATGGGCTGTGTCACCCTCGCCTCTCACTCTGCCACCCTCCTCCGTCCTCTGCATCCCACCCTTGAAAATGTCGTCCCATGTAATTAGAAACTTTCATCTTTTTTCTACAAAGGAGGGAACACCTGCCTGTTCTTTTCAGCTTAGCCATAAATATGATACTGTAAACATATCCATCCTCGATACAATGGTAGCAAAGGTATTTATTCCCTCTCTCTCTCTCTCTCTCTCTCTCTCTCTCTCTCTTTTCCTAGACAAACCCACAATGAGAGAGACTTGTATGTTACCTACTATCGTCCTCCATTTGTCAAGGTTAGCATACTACTTTTTTTACATAATGTATAATTTGTGGTAATTTATTTTCCTTTGGCGTGTCGTGCCGTATGATATAATGAAATACACTTCTGTTGCTTAGTATTAAAGCTATTCCACCAGCTGTTAACTATATTCAATTGATTCTCTTTTTTTATTAATGTCCTATCTGTTATATTTAATGAATTGCATGTCTTATTTACGGATATTTGGTAAGCTCACCACTTCTTAGTAAAAGCTTTGTGTGTGTGTGTGTGTGTGTGTGTGTGTGTGTGTGTGTGTGTGTGTGTGACCATACTTTTTCTTAACTGATTACTTATAAACGCCACTACCTTTGTGCAACGCTACACACCCCACCGTCCACCCAGCTCCCCACCTCCCTCCACCCCACCAACTCACCCTAAACATCCTACATTGTTCCTCGCCTCTATTTCCTCGTCTCAGAATCTCTTGTGATCCACCGAGACTTGAGATCAGCGTTGTCAATGAACCCCGGGAGCTGAGCACACACACACACACAGGGCTCATGGCTGTTGCGGGGACGTCATGAGCACCCGGGCAGACTCAGAGTGATACCCCCATAGACGTCAAGCTTCCGCGGGTTTGTGCAGCGGAGGCGGAGAGGAAAGCAAGCGCCAAAAGAGGGCTAAAATGAGACTAAAACACGTGGCCCAGGGAGTAACGTTGGTGGCGCTGTGTGAATGCAAGTCGCTTTGAAAGTCGTCGGACGGGAAAACACGGTTACTTCCCCGAGACGACTGGAGCAGGGCGAGAGGAACCACGGAGGCGCTACACACTCCGGCATTAAGGACGACTCTGGGACGTAGTGCAGGCTATTCCACACACCTCCGAGGATGTGTGTGTGTGTGTGTGTGTGTGTGTGTGTGTGTGTGTGTGTGTGTGTGTGTGTGTGTGTGTGTGTGTGTGTGTGTGCGCGCGTACTCGATCAGGGAGAAAAAAGCAAAAGTACCGACCTTAAGTACATACATACAAGATTTGCGGGAGAGATACGAATGGGGTGATAAATAGACGTTTTTGCAATGAATATTACTGGCTCCAGCGATTTAATTCGGGAAGGAAACCGCCTTAAAGCCGTCAGATATCATTACTTGAGAAGAAAACATGTAGACGATAAATCTAACGGTTCTATGTACAATGCATGAGATCATTATTAAATTATTTCTCCTCTTTAGTTTTGTTTGTTCCAAGTGAAGCATTTATCACAGCTCTCCTGGCCTGCGAAGACATAAAGAGATCTTATCCCTTCCAGCAAGAACCTGTTCCTCATCCAGCCAACAATTAAAAATACCAGAGGCGACCCACTGACCATCGCCACAAGTACCTTACGCTTCAAGAGATCAATTAATCGTTTAACTTACGCTTCATGTGATCAATTAATGGTCTATCTAAGCATTTGTTTTGTATACAATGCCTTGAGCACCGAGGGCAGGTCTGAGGTGAAGGTAATCCAGCAGATCATTTTTCCCGCTATCATTAGAGTATTATTAGAGGATTATAAGAATCACTGAATGACGGTTTCTGTGGTGGTGATTGAGTGAATGAAGGCCCGAGTGAGGAGGGGGAAGTGAATGGGCTATGTCAATGGGGAATTATCAGGGGTATTTAAGGCACAGAGCACTCTTTGTGGCGAGGTAGAGGATCCGTCTTTGAAAAGCGGAGTGCACGTGTTGTGGCAGGGTGGACCTGGACCCTGGTGTGGTGTGGTGTGGTGTGGTATTATGTAGTGTGGTGTGGTGTGGTGTGCTGGGGTTTAGTATGGTATGGTGTGGTGTGGTGTGGTGTGGTGTGGTGTGGTGTGGTGCAGTGGTGAGATCAAGCCAAGGGATCCACCTAGCATACATCATCTCTCCAGCTTATTTCCATGAGCCTCACAATGCACCCGTTATCCTAAAAAAACAAAAAAACAAAATCAATTATTTTAGTATTATCCTTTAATACTGGCAGGGTCCTGTGACTCACTCTCAGCTTGATAAAACTGTCTGGCGTTAGCTGGACTAGAATACTCGAGTCGTCATGATTACAGATTGGATCCACTGGCGTCACTATATATGTCTTATTACGCATCCACCCAGCCATCAACTGGACATGTGCTCATCCGACACACACGTGCACAAATTAACACCTAATTTTCAGTTTTTGTTTGAATACGCACGTTACAGATGGCACAAAATTATCGAGGTATATTTACAATGCCTTGTCAGTAGGAACTGTGGCACGATACTTGTACAAATCACAAATAGGCCAAGTGATACAAAACTGATCACAAGGAAAATTTTCTGGTTAAAATCACATTCCTTTGACGAGAACTTTCTAACATGCTACATATTATTATCTGTAACAGATCAGTTAGTTTTAAGGCATCTCTGAATACAGGCTGCTAGATCTAACTACTAGAAAATAGATTATTTTTAACTACAGTCATCATTCAGCATGGTCCTGTAGGAGGCTATGATACTTAATATCCAATCTACAGTCAATCGGTGTTGAAAGAGTTCACACTGCTTGTATCCGAGGTGTTATATTTTCATTACCTTATGAAGACTTGACATTAGTAACATAATCGTGCTTTTCACAGCATATACGTACATATACACGAAATAATTAGTCACTTACTGCATCAAAGACAAGGCAGTGCAAGCATGGGTCTCCCAATCCGTGAGCCTAAGTTACCATATCGTGCTACCAATAGTTCTAACCTCCCCTACTTTTTTTTTTTTTTTACCTGTTCCTTTTCTTTTTGGTTATAAGAATTTGTTTAATATGTCATCTCTTATTTTCAGAAAAAACTATGAATTAACACACTGCCTTGGCTTCCTTTACTGCTACAAACAGGCATTCAACGCTTCATCCCACTTGTCCTTAGGAAGTGCTACTGCGTCCAGAGCAGTTGTTGTTTGTTGACGTCACGTGCATCTTATCTGTAAATGGGATGAGAGTGACCGCATTAACACGCAGGTTCGTATACTTACTCACCTGAATAAAAGCGCCTGGCGTTACATGGAACAGAAGTACTACATAAGAGGCGACCGTGAGTGTTCATAATATACACTTCTTACGAACTGAAGTTATTTAGCCTTTTGCCATGTGTAGAGATTGAGGAATAACAAATTGACTAGAAGAGTGTATGTGGGTGAGATAGAAGGGGAGGGAAAGGGGGTGACCGAGAATGAGATGGAGGGACAGGGTGGAGGGGGGAGGGGAAGTGGGAGACCGAGGACGAGATTGAGGGATGAGGTAGAGAGGTATGGGTGAAAGGCTGAGTTGGAAAGTTGGAGGTGATTCGTTTGTAGTCATCCTTTACGGTATTAAGACCTCTATCCATAGATGGATAGATAGACTGATAGATAGACAGATAGATAGATAAATATACCGAAAGACAGATAGACAAACATGCGGATAGATAAATAGACAAATAGGTAAGTAGATAGACAGCCAGCTTATCACAGCACAGGATATGTAGTTTCGTCAAATTGAGAGTTCAGTACGTCACAGAGACATGTCCTACGAAGGGGATTCGGGGCCAATGTGTCACAATCGACATACTGGTGATTTTCTGGGTCCCTACCTTAATTCCGGTTTTATAGTAACAATGCTTACCAAATGCCGCGCGGAAAGGTATTGTGCAACCCAAACCTGAGAGGAGAGCAGACATTAGTACTTGTAGGGAAAAACTGTGGCCCATGTGAAATCGGTCGTCAGACAGTCTCCCATCATCAACATGACCGATCTTACAAACGAAAATATTGTAGGAAACGCCCAGGAGCAAACATTTAAAAATGATATTAAATAGTGGAAAAGTAAATGCACTGCTCCTACTAATATGAATAATTATCCCCTTTGACCCACCTCCGCTTGCGTCCCCTCTTTCCTGACTGTGCCACCCTGACGAACATATGCCACCCAGAAGCCGGTGCTGCCCATGCCTGAACACTCCCGAGTTATCCCGGGACGTGGAGGCTGGGATGTCCTGGGGGGTGGATGAGGTGATCCTTCTTAAGTAACCCCGACCCAGAAACCTTCCCCTTGACGGCTCAAAACCTGTCCCACAACTGTCATAAGCCCCTCCAGGCGCTGTGTGCGGTGATGTCCTTCCTCACCCATCGCCTCAAATTACACACCAACGTACTCTTTAGTATACGAAGTTAATCCCATAGACGTAAGATAAATTCTCAAGGTAAATCCTCTAATAATCAAGGATACTATTTAATTTTAAAGCGAAACAGTTATTTTCGTCATGAAGTATCAGTCCTTTATCAATCTATCAGCTTCATCCTGGACACTCAACAAGCTTCACAATAGTATGCATTAACTGTATTAAGCAGTAATGGAATACTGAAAGAAAGGACAGGTATGAGAAGTGATGAGTATAATCTTATGTAAGAAATTGTTGCTCCATAACCTCACCCCCCCCTGGATACCCATATATGCGAAGTACAGTGTTCACATATGACTTATAGATACGGCTTTAATTTTTCAGTCGTTTATTAAGTTAGGAAATGACATTCTCCCTGGTAACCTCTTTGCTAAACTTAAGAGAATCGTTTTTGTATAATTACTATCTTGTCTTCATAACATTATAGAAACCAGTTTTCAACACAAACTTATGAATATGCTAAATACACGATAAAGGACTCATTGCCTTTATAGTTGTTATAATTATAAGCTTACCGCGCAAGAGGTAAGTTGACAAAATTTCAGGAGAATCCATTGACGTCGCCTTAACAATATATCATAACTTCAGAAAAGGTTATCCTCCTCCTCCTCATCATCATCATCAATATCATATCTCAGTTTCCGAGACGGGTAGATTCAGTGATAAACAGAACTACCTTTCTCAACAGAGCTATCCCACACTTTTTCCTTTACTGTAGTGAGGTCATGAGGCTTTCTATCACCTCTTGCTCAGGTGTATATTTTCTTTACTAAACCATTATGTTGTAAGTTGCACCATTTTATCATCGACATAGTTTTCACACGTAAAATACAAGTGACTATGAGCGTCCCACATATCGAATTAACTCTGGTATGAATCAGGTGCATAAGAACCCCTTTCAGTTCACAAGAGTGTTGCTCTTGTACGGTTACGAAAAAACAAAAAAACAAAATTTTCTTCGAACACTAAGGACACTGGCACAATATTCTGAAATAACTAAATAACCATGTGGCTCCGACGATCGCGTTACCTGGTTTCCAAAGTTGCAGCTCACTGTCTGTACACTGCTCGCCTTAGCTGAGAGTAAAATTGCCACCTCTCTATCTTAAACACGGAACTACGAGGAGAGATTAACGCTAGCATACGGTATTAGTCAAGAAGAAATGCTATGAAAAGGATGTATGCTCGTAGCACTGTCTTACGCTAAGGTATAGGAAACAGACAACAACAGGACGAAAGTCTTAGTCTAATTAAAGTAAATGACTATAGTTATGAGGCCAGTCAGCATTTAAGTTCGTAGCAGAACTTTATACGTGCATCTCAGCCACCCTCTCCATCTCCTCCCCTCTCCATGAAGTAAAGCAGGGGAAACGGAGAGGTGGTTGGACGCTGCTGGTGGTCTGGGGGATTGGAGGTGGGATGGGGGGGATGCCACACACCTCGCCCTCACCTACACAGATTAACGAGGATTTGTCTCTCAAGTAGTTTGGCCTATGCGTGAGTTACAAAATCAGGCTGAGATTTGGAGAAGCCGTGTTATATACCCTCAGGGAATTCAGATTATCACCAAAACTAGTTACAAAATAGGTATGTTTTTTATGGTAATTTATCTATAAGCATCTGATACAATATTTTACGTCAGGTTATTATTGGAAAATCGCGTTAGCAGACTGTAAACGGTATTTTAATGCAGAGAGAGAGAGAGAGAGAGAGAGAGATATTTGGAATGATTTTCTGCCCATTTATCTCTTTAATATGATGCGTTATGAAGAAGCGTGACGAATATGCCTTGAATGTACCTAGTGTATTGAAAAAGCAGGCGACCTTTTTACATAAGAAGTAAGAAGGTAGGATAACTGTAGTAGTAGGCCCATGCTAGGCAGCTGTAAGAGTGCGGATAAACTGCTCAAATAAGACAAGGATAGGAAAGAAGAAGGAATGTTTCTCTGCTTATAACTGATTCTTTTTTTATATGATGCATTAGGAAGGAAAATTACGATTATGCCATACATGTTAAGAAGCAGATGCAGTGGAATAGGAGGCGGTTTTTTGTCCCTCTTGCAGTGTGGTCTTTGTTGTGTGGTGGGTGGGAGTGACGCACCTCTTGCAGCCCAGAGGAAATGCCGGGGACTCATGGCCATTCTCTAGGAGCAGTAGAAGGTTTCGTTACACCTCTTCCTTGGGGATTTAATTCCGTATAATACCGACGTTTTCTAGGTGCAAATAGGGCTTCGTTACACCCTTCCTTTAGCGATTTATTTCCACTTTACACCCACGTTTTCTAGGTGCAATAGGAAGCTTATTAGTATTATCTCCCTTAGCGATTTATTTCCATATTATACCAAATTTTTTCAGGTGCAAAATGAGGCTTTGTTACACCTCTCTCTTACCGATTTATTTTACGCCTTAACATTCTTCCTTGTGCTGTTTATAATGTTTTACTATCCACATACCTTGCATCACTAATAAACACAAGAATATTGAGGTGTACTGAGCAGAATGAATTGCCGAGGAGGGCGTGTTACGAAATCCCACGTAAGATGCGACCCCTCACCCTCATCACCAATTTACGACCTCGCACATAAAGGTAGGGAAAGAAAGTTACTAGGAAAAATTGGTCGCCTGATTCCTCCCTTTGGTGTTCAATTTAGCGAGAGTAATGCGCAGGTCGGACCGCGCAGGCAGGGGGTAGCCGACTGTCCTCCGCTAAACTCACGGTCTCATTTTAGCTTCACCTCACTCTAGTCTCGCTTTTGGTCATTCTAGGCTAGTTTTAATGTGTTTTAAAAGCTCTTTGGGTACGTGTATGGCGAAATGCAGTGATGGAATGCAAGGGAAGGGGAGGAGGAGAAGGATGTGGAGGAGGAGGAGGAGGAGCACAGGAAGAAGACGAAGAAAACTGGACTGTAAAGTGTTGAAACTCATCACATATTGTTTCCTTGTCGTATTTTTTCTCTTCTGTTCACTGCATTCTGACTGTATTCTGCTTGCTGGCTGTATAAGTGAAGGCAGTCGAATATACTGACAATTTTATACGCCACTGAAGCTTAGGAGAGGTTGGAAATACGGATTCAGGTGTGCTTGTGGAGCCAGAGAACATGCCAAGCGTCGCACCAGTTCCCACGACCCTCCTCCTCCTCCTCATCCTTCTCCTCTCACGAACAATAAGAGGACCGGAAAATAATGTGTGTGTGTGTGTGTGTGTGTGTGTGTGTGTGTGTGTGTGTGTGTGTGTGAGAGAGAGAGAGAGAGAGAGAGAGAGAGGGTGGGGGGATGCGGCCGGTGACGTGGGTGACGGTGTGGAAGCAAGAAGACATGACACCTGGCCACTACCGTCTGCCCTCACACCCACTCAATCACCCCTATCTTTCCACCCCTACTAATCCACCCCTCCACTTACCCCTACTAGTCCACCCCTCCATTTACCCCTACCACTCCAACCCTTTCCCCACCACCTCATTTCACTCCAGTCACCAAATATCCCCTGCCTCTCCATGCTTACTATATCCTGCCTCACCCCTCTACACATCTCTCCACCAGCCATATATTTCCTCACACCTCTTAGTCAGCCTTATGCCCAAACATTTACCCTATCTTCCCTCCACCACCCTTCATTCCCTCGTCCCTCCATTCGTCCTGCACCCCCTCCATTTGCTCAATAACCCCTCACGCCCCTCCACCACGCTCCTACCCCCCAACACCACTCTTTACTAACCCCATTTTCCCTTTCACCCATCCACCTCCTCACGCCCCCTCACACCCACCCTTCACCCTTTCCTCAGGCCCTTTACTCACCCTACTCCACCCTTACCCCCTCCGCCCCCTTTCATCCCTCCCTCATCACCATCCACTCACCCCTACTACCCAATGTGTACGCATGACGTGATTTACAAACCTACGATATACTTTTGGTCGTAACTAATTTTTTTTTTTTTTCTGCAGGAAGGAAATGGAAAGTGAGAGTGCAGAATCTAATGTTTCTCTTTCTTCCAGTGAGACGAAATTTAAGTTATGACTTATTTTGTGAACGGCAGCCTACGATTCACAAGTACAGTCGGCATCAGAAGTGTGGTGAGCCTGAAGCAACTGACGCTGATGACTTATTTAGCTATAGATCAGTGTAATCAGTGTCAGTTGCTGTCCATTCGCCACTGATTTTCAAAGTCTATGGAGAGAATAGCAGGAAAGATGACACTGCTTTTGATGCCAACTGTACATTACAGTAATTATGCGTAAATACAAGCGTGCGCATTCCCTTTACTACGTAGGTTTCACAAATATGGTGCATAAATCTATGAGAGCCACTATGGCCCTGTAATGAATATTGGCTACGTGTTGCCTACGCTAGTAATTTAAGTTTTCCAATCAGTCTGTCTTTAATTAGTTTGTTTCGAGTAAACTTTCTGTTAAGCAAGACGTCACGAATGACAAGTTTTATAACATTTAATTAAAAGTGGAGTTTTTATCGTGGACGTTTTATTGCATTTTTACGTCAGCGGTGACAGATTCCGTTGTGAGCTGCGGCCGGCCACTCTCTAGGCACTCGCGTGCTGCCAAGCCCTGCTAAATTTAATTTCATGTCAATTTCCAGCTGACGAGAGATACACTTGTTTTAACGCGAGTAGTAGTATTTCTCAGAAAAGTGTATATATATATATATATATATATATATATATATATATATATATATATATATATATATATATATATATATGTGTGTGTGTGTGTGTGTGTGTGTGTGTGTGTGTGTGTGTGTGTGCGTGCGTGCGCGCGCGCGCGCCCAGACTACCATCAGTTGTATAAACTTTAATGCAGGTCGTTCATTCTACACTACAGGATTATGGCTCCACGGTGCTTCATCTTTATTACTCTTATAATTTGGTTCCTTCTCCCTTTTATGGGTTGATTAAACCTGTGAGGCCCCGAGAGACCGGCCTCGTGAGTGAAAGATCCTTCGTTCAGCCTCACCTGCCGAGTAAAACGGTCCATTAGGAGAATAATATGAAGAGAAGCTGCCGCCTGTCCCGCCTATAGCCACGGCCACCTCGAACACAGTACATCTCGTTTTTGCGCCTCGCCCTCACTGCTCACTAGATTTTTAATGTAAACACGAGTCATGTGATCCTTTTGATTGGCTGAACATTCCAGCACAAGTCCCCCCACAGTAGCCGGGTCTGGGAGAATGTGGAGCTAATGTAAACAGCCCATTCAGACCCCACAACGGTCCTTGGGCCTCAGCGGACCGGCCGTGGGAGCCCAATGCTGCTAAAGGCCCGTATCCTCGCCCTCGCATAAGAGACCTCGTAACTATTCTTCTTTAGCGATTTATTATGTTCATTACACCTTATTCTTTAGCCGCAGCGAGATTCTACGACCTGGATTTCTTCAGTCTTAATCTGGAACACATTATGAAACTCTTAATTATTACCCAAAACTCGAACCAAGATATGTTTCATCCATCTTGCTGCCCGTCTTCATATAAGCTCAATAAAATCTCCTGAGGGTGACCAAAATAAAGTAAAACGAAGGTATTTCACGATTAAACAGTTAAAATAATCTTGTGTGTTACTGATACTAAGTCGACATAGAAAATAATGAGACGGAAAAGCTACGTAAGAGGATGGTAAGGATCTCTCTGCAAAATTAATCGCCAAGAAAAATGTGCTACGAAACTCTTTATGATACAAGGATAAGGACCAGAGACCAAAAGGCAGACCACGTAACCCCATAGGCAAGTTCTATGGCCAATTATCCCTGCCGTGTGAGGGCCATTCTGGGGAGCAAGAGGAGGAAGGGACGCTGGTTTCTTACAAAATTCCCACGTTCATGCTCATTTATCAACCCTTGCGTGGCTGGGGTAACTCTAGCATTTTATTCCAGCCAACACCAGACGATTTTGCTCATCTGGGTGAATCATGGAAGCCTGAAATAGTCAATACAGTCGCTCTTAACCCCCCCATGGTCGGGACAATTCTAGTTTTTCGATTTCTCGCTAAGACCGTTCACTCTTATTCAGCCTGGAGTGAGTCATAGGAGGCTGATTCTCTTAACTTTTTTAATGACTACTTAATTATTTATATTCTCGCCTCAGTCTCGCGATTTTTCTTAGCACGGGAGGAGCGTCTAGTAGTCTATCTATCTATATACCTAGGCTGCTTCCCCCAAGGAAAGGGAGGTAGCCGAGACAGGACGACTCACTCTCCATTTACTCATCCATTCAAACACATTCTGCGTCTAGTAGTAAAGGTGTTAAAGACAGCCTAGTTTAACACCTGTATTACTTTCTGTTTTTATTTTTCATACCGTCAGCCATTCTCTCTCTCTCTCTCTAGATGTGCAGGGGCAAAAAACGATAATAATACGAATTTTTATGGATTTTTCATTCAGACTAACAGGATAACAGAGAGAGAGAGAGAGAGAGAGAGAGTTATAAGGAGCCTTACCTCATCACTGTGTACAGAATATATTCATCAAATCTGGAGAAATCCGTACAGGGGAACTTCTTTTTTTTTTTAGACTTAGAGCAAACAGCCCATTAGATACTGCCTTTTTATATTTATATGTATTTTTTTACTTCACCATTACAGCCAATTTGCATCCATATGTAGTCGAGATTACAATACATTACAATAGGTCGTGGGTACAGCAGCATCCTGGTCGTTGGTGATGCTGAACACCGACCGGGGAAGCTCTTGTTTACCTTCGAGATTTGGGGTTCCTAGTTGCTCCATAGCGCCTGAAAACCTGAAGCCAGATTCATAGATATACTTGTGAATTGTCGTAAGTATGGTGTGTGTGTGTGTGTGTGTGTGTGTGTGTGTGCTTGAAGGAAGGACAAGCGAGTGTATAACCTTCCCTGTCTTGTTACTTATGCCAACACAAATCTTACTTACCAGAAGAAAATTAACACGGTATATCGCTTGTATTTGCAGGAAAAACAAGAAACGAAAAATGCAAGAATCTTTCATAGCTCTTCTTCTTCTCGTAAGATAAAAATCCTGCGTTACGACATAGACTAGTTTGTAAGTCTGTTTGTAAAATCCCTCCCCTAATCCCCTTTTATTCCTGCCAAAAAATGTGGCGGTCGAGGTCTTGCCTAAGAGATAATTCCTAATGCCTACAGATTCAGGCGGTTCTTCTAGCCGGTTCGTTACGATGGGATTTGCTCTCCTACTACATTACGACACTGAGAAAGAAATATGAGGCGAGTCAGCAGTGTTTGCAGCTCATAACCATAAACAATTCTTTAGATAACCTTCGAGAAATAACATCCGAATTTAGGAAGAATCTGGAGCCAAATTCGCTAATGTGTCTAAGATAATCTGTACTCGACTTGTAAATTCAGGTAATCACACATCTTCCCCGTTTTCTCGGAAGTATACAAGAAACTAGCGAAACATGGCCTTACAGGTAATCTTATCTAGACCCATTCGTTTCCCAGAGGGTTCGTCTTTCCCCATATATATTCACCAAAATTTAGAAAAACACTTTGTCCCCGACTGTACATTTAATATCATAATATCTTGCGTGGTGTTTGTCAATGTGTGGATCAGTCAGAGATGTGTCGTGTTCCCCGGTGTCAGCGGGGCGCCCCGGGCTCAGTACCCCGCGGGGCAGAAGCGTTTAAACCCCAACCATTTTGACCCTTTAGAAAGGCTGCCATTGTGAGGTAACTTCAGCTACCCCGAATAATGTCTTTGAAGTGTTCTCGAGTCCTTCGTTAAAAGTTCCCTTTATTCTTCAGAAGACTCCAAACGGGGGCACAAAGACCCTCCCTCTCAAGATTCACTCACTTACCCGACCTGTTATCCCCTCAGCTGCCGCCCGAGGCCCGCCTCTCCGACTGCACTGGTCTGTCCCAGACAGCGCTGGACTAAATTTTGCTACATCCCATCACCAACCCTAATAACACTTACTAACCTTGTGTGTGTGCCTGCATAGGTGCTTAATAAATGGTCTTGGCAATAATCTTATTCTTACTCTGATCCGTTTTACTTAACTTGCTGGAGGTTTGCGTCCCTTTGCAGTTACTTCCCACAACTCGTGACAGAATAAGACAATACTGTACTATGACTCTGCATCCTTCCCATGCCACTTCGTGACTAGTATCATATTCAAGTGCTAATCACTAGCTACAACTCCGGACTCAGAATGGAGAGGAGACAGGCATCCAACACACGCATAATTTCATTCCCGTCTTGATTTTATGACGTGATGCTCTACGTATACCTAATGACTAAACTTCCTGCATCTCCTGTCATGTCATCTTAACGTACACTGAGGATCATCCCTCTCTCCTCTTCCCTGCCTCCTTCTGTCAAGCTGATATTGTTTCCCCGTTTTTTTTTTTTTCCTCCGTGCGTTTTTATCAGTGTTCTCATCAGCCTCCATTGACACAAGCCTCCTCACCATAAACTGTCGCTCCATAATCATCCTCCCTCTTTTTTTTTTTTTTTTTTTTTGTCAAGCTGTAGAGTCTCCCAAGATGACAAACGATACTTCTTCCCGTCCTCTTCTTATACACACACTGAACGGTTGCTAGAACAGATATCACTCAGAATCACGATACTAATTTTTCCGATACGATAACGTGCCTTTAACTCTACCCTTATTATATACAGTATACTCTCTGACGTTATCATTATATTTTGGGACGACATTGTAGACTATCATATGAATTTGTTCGACTTTTGGAGATTTTTTTTGGTGAAGAATTTAATAAAAGCTGTATCTAACTCCTTCAGTTCTAAAAATCTTTTCAAAACTTAATGAAATCGTCTCGAGACAGAAAGAATAAAATTTAAAATACAAAATCGGACTGAAGAGGTTTAAGAACAGCGAGAACTCATCATAACTAGGGACACGAAGGTTCATATTGTTTCCAGTGCTAATACTGTCTTATTATTCTTTGCTGTGGGTTTATAATGATGAAAACTACTAATTCTGTATAGTCTTGTTTGCTGGAGCTTTGATATCCGGTCACATGGCATCACCTCTCCCCCCACCACGCGGGATGTCGTGTTACCTCAGACTCTGCCTGCCTGGATCCGGCCACGACCCACCCTTCACCCTCCCCCCGCCACCCCATTCACCAAGACCCATTCCTTTTTTCCCTCCCTTTCTCTCTCCCTCCATCCACCACGGCTGAGCCCTCATTACCTTCCCTCTACAAATCCAGTTCCTCTTCCTTCCGCTCAGAGCGAAGTATTTTTGACAAGAAAAGCATTAACCACCTCTTCCACTCGTTCTTAATCCACATACCAGCCCATGCACTCCACTATTTCACTGTTATCATAAAGAAAAAATATAGTAGGCTACTTTGGCGCACGTTTCCTCTCGTCTTCTGCCAGCTCCAGTAAGGTACCGCCTCTCTCTCCCCCTTTACTCCAGCTGGGAAGGTGTCCTATGCTCCCGGAGCGCCGCCACTTGCCCACCACTCCCGGCCTCTCGTCCCCTGTGGAGCGTCGGAACCATTCAGCCAGACCAAAAGGCGAGTCCCCATGCGCACCCATGATATCATTGCCTGTGAATACCTCCTGAATGCCCCTTTCTCCCTCTCACAGTGGCACCTTTGATCCTCCACGTGTAGTGTTTGGAAGGCTGCGCAGAGTGTTTGAATGTCGCTCCTTCTCGCATAATTCCTTCGTTTGTCTTGAGAATTACCGTGCTCAGGGTGTCATTTACATAAGCCTGGGTCACTCCGGCCAGCAGGTTTAGAGCAAGGCAGTTTGCTTATATTACTTCTCGCCACGATTCTTCTCTTCTGAAAATATTTAAGGGAGATAGAAATGTGTGTAGTGTTGTTAAAAGGAATTAGCATACTTATAAAAGTCACATAACAGCTCAAGATATACGAGGTTCTTAATGCACTGCGCTAAACAAAACTCATTGTATACAGCAAACCCACTCGACGAGGTTTAAAAATAACTTTAATAATAGTACTGTCAGTAAGCTTGTTGATGGGATTGGGAACATGAAAGAATGCATAAATCCGTAAAAAATAAAAGCAATAATTTAACATTACTGGATTTATTACGTGAGATTATTTCTTGATTGCTGATTTATGGCGTGTGTATAGGAAGTTAGCCAGAGTGAATTTATACAAGGCAGTATTTAAGAAGCATTAGAAGATGTTAAAAAAGGCGAAGTTGAAAGGCGAACGAAAAGAGGCAGTAATATTTAGCAAAATAATTCGTTTTAAAAGCAATAGGTACATCACTTTTTCCGTAATGCTCAGTCTGAAATAAAAATCAATACAGTAAATTAGAACAATCAAATCAAACCAGACACAAAATGCGGTGATTATGAAGTAGGTAAGATACTGTGCAAGGCCTGCGTCGCTGTTTACATCATTGCTGAGTAGGACAGTTTATAGAAAAGGTCTACACGAGAACCCAGGCATCTTCTCTCTTAAAATCTACGGCCAGTGTGACGTAGAGGCTTTTCTTCTTAGGTTCTAAAGAAGGAAAGAGGAGAAGGGAGCGGAAGTGGAAAGGATCAAGCTCTTTCTAGCGCTGACTCCTTCCGTTTTACCATGTTCTTCCCTGATACTAAGTGAGGATGAAGAATAAATGGTATCAATAGTAACAACAGGTATTACTACAAACCGTTTCTCTCTCTCTCTCTCTCTCTCTCTCTCTCTCTCTCTCTCTCTCTCTCTCTCTAAAAAGGAAGATAAAGGATTAAATTTAGACCTATCAACTACACGTCGGTCAGTAAGGCATACAGTTAATTTTTTCTAAGTCCCAGTTTTCCCCTTGAACGCAACCCGCAAAGTCGATGTTACATCCACGTCCCTAATGACTATTCGTACTGGGTGAAGAGACAAAAAAAAAAAAAAAAAAAAACAGTCCACCAAGCCAGTCAGCCCTATCGAACTCGCGTCCTGTCGATTACAAGCTATATATGCTAACCAATGCACTACCGACTCCCCCTATGACATGGAGGGCATAAGCACGAAGAGAGAGAGAGAGAGAGAGAGAGAGAGAGAGAGAGAGAGAGAGGAAGGGGTACGGGTAGATAGGAGGAACGTGTGAGGGAGTTACTTTCACGTGGGAGGTGGATTAGATGGAGGGACATTCATTTCCCCTGCATCTCTCACCTCCAGTATTCTTAGTATTCTCGTCGCTGCTTCATCAGTCCTTTTACTATATTGATGTGTCTTCCTGTTTATTTTTCCTACCTTTAAGCGAGTTTATTTAGCGCAGGAGAGAGGTTTTTTTCTGAACTGGAGGGGTCAGACAGGGTCCTCGTTAATTTCTTCGCTATTACAGGCTCTTTCTTCACTATTACAGGCTCTTTCTTCACTATTACAGACTCTTTCTTTACTATTACAGACTCTTTCTTTACTATTACAGACTCTTTCTTTACTATTAAAATTGTTTGTGGGGCTGTCTGTGGAAAATGAATAATGGGTCATCGTAGGGAAGTGGTTTACTAGCGGTGTGGGTTAAGAGGTTACTGTGTCTGTACTGGGGATACAGCACAAGCATTTACACACACACACACACACACACACACACACACACACACACACACACACACACACACACACACACACACACACACACACACACACACACACACACACACACACATACACACACATACACACAAGCAGGTTCCATAGCAGCGCAAGGAAACGCCTGAAAAAGAAAAAAAAGTGCAGCTAGTGAAAAAGGATACATTAGTGAAACAGGTAAAGACAGTAGAGCGAAGCATTTGAACTGTTTTTATTTTTATTTTTTTTTTTATGTGCTTTCTGGAGTATTAAGGCTGCTACTGGTGATATAAATGAAATATTGTGCTTGAGACGGAGTTCGTTCAAGTAATATATGTAAATAATTCGTCTCTTTCTGTAAATGCCTCCCGCCTTTATTCCCGCTTCTCTCACTTGTATATGAATCTGTGTTTGTGTGTGTGTGTGTGTGTGTGTGTGTGTGTGTGTGTGTGTGTGTGTGCTGCATCACGTCATCCGCAATTAATTATGACCTCCAGTGTGAGCGACAAGGAGTTCGTCCGTTTAATTCCTCCAGGATAAAGAGAAAGAAACTGGGAACATCTAGTCAGCAAATTTTCAGCGGGAGTTCAATTTAAGTAACGCCTCGACGGGGATGGTTTCATGGACTCTGCACAACGAACGAATTTCCACACACCTCTGCCATCACGAATACAGTACTTCCCTTTTCCCAGTTATTACTCCAGGTAAAGCAGAATAACTCCACAATAGATACACACAAGGGCAGAGGCATGAGACCCGGGAGGACACAACACTTGGTGACACTGTACGGGGTTTGCCTCCCGCTGGTCTGTGGGTCAGGATGTGGGGCTCAGTTCTCGCTTTCAGGTCTTTCCTCTGGCTTTAATTTTTGATAAATGTTTCATCCAACAATACTAATCGAGACTGCTGAGGTGGCCTTGGTAGTCGGCGAGGGAGCTCCCGTGCTGATGGTCTTTAGAACCACGTGTACAGGACTTGTTTTCCTCTGTCTCGTCTTCCCCTTCAGAGGGCGACAAAGAAGGCCAAGATAGCATTTTCCCTTTTCCTCAAAGCACAATCCCTCTACTGCCGCCCTTATTCTCCCTCGTGTTTAGGCCCTTTCTCTCCTTCATTGGCAATCTGTGGCTCTCATTCTCCCACCTCTCCTTGGGCATCATTCATTCCTTTATGTAGCGTGAATAGGCGCCCACCATTGATGTATGAATCCCCTACCTCGGTCGCCTGTTTCACACGCTCTCTTCTCTGCGCACACACAGCCACGCACACACACAGGAGAACGGTGCACACAGGGTGAATATACCAAACAGGGTGGGCTTTTACCGTTGTTAAAGTGTACATGAAGATACATAATCAGAAAGAAATTATTATTGGTCTTATTTACTACGATTCTGCAACTTATGAATGTTATGGAATCAGAGCTGTAATTCAGTGTCGTGCATGAACATCAACACAAGTGGCATATGAGGACTGTGAGTACCTTATTGTTCGATCCCTTAATATATAATTCAACCTTCAGGGAACTCTACACCCTCTTCCTGCTCATTCTTCTGGACTTCTCTCCCGTCCTCTCCTCCGTCCCGTCCTCTCTCACTCTCCTGCCCTCCCATCACGGTCTTTCTCACTTACCCTACTTCTTACATCTTCAGCTATATATCAAGTCTTCTTTATTGAATCCCTTAAGATAAATGATACTGAACATGCCACAACAGCTCCAGACGAAGCTATAAGTTGCCCATAAAATACTAGACAGAAACATTGTATTCCTTTACTTAATACGAGAAGGATGCTGCGGTCAGATGTCGGATAAAAGGCCGGTACAGCATTCGGTAATCTTAGGACTAAAATTCATGATGCAAGGAATTAGTATCAGGAGTCGGGTATGACAGCAAGAAAGCAATGAGAGCGCCATAGTGTAATTCCAAGTGCAACACCAGTTCTGGGGTAGTTTGGAAAATGAGGAAGAATCAGCGAAAAATAGATGAAGGACGAAGCGATTGTATAAGCTCGAGATATAATACAAGGTAAACACACACACACACACACACACACACACACACACACACACACACACACACACACACATACAAACCTATAGCTAATACCAAAACGATGACATTAGGTGCATCTACACTTGCTCATCTAAACAAAAAGATTGACACGCATAGACAAACAAAATAGCAGCTAAGTATACAGAGATTAAAAAGAAAATGGGTCGTAGGAGATGTTTCAGAGGGGAGACTGCAGATGTGATGCTGGCTTGAGAGAGAGAGAGAGAGAGAGAGAGAGAGAGAGAGAGAGAGAGAGATTATCTTTGAGAGGAGCTGACTATGCGATGAAAATGTGAAGACTGTTTGGCGGAACGTGATGTACGGGATACTGAGTAGGTTAATGAAACGGATAACTAGCATGTGTGTGTGTGTGTGTGTGTGTGTGTGTGTGTGTGTGTGTGTGTGTGTGTGTGTGTGTGTGTGTGTGTGAGAGAGAGAGAGAGAGAGAGAGAGGGGGGGGGAGAGGTATGATGGTGTAAAAGTGTAGTGTGGTAGTGAGAAGGACGGTGATGTAAGTGGTGTGATGGTGTGAGAAGTGCAATGGTGGTGTAGGATTTGTAGTGGTGTTAGAGGTGTGGCTGTGTAAGTGGTGTGGTAGAATATGTGGCTTGAGAAGTATGGTAGTGTATGTGGTGTGGTCATGAATGAATAGTAACAGTGTAAGTGGTGTGGTGGTGAGCAGTGTGGTGGTGTGAGCAGTGTGGTGGTGTGGCTGGGGCGGTGTGGTGTGGGGCAGCTGAGCCAACAGAGGGTGTGGTGGCCTGTCTTTGTGAGCGGGGCAGCACCGGGCCTCACTAATGCTATCACCACATTGTCCAGCACGCAGTCGCCGCGCAAATATCACCACCAGGATGCTCACTTCCCTTCCTGTTTTGACGCTGGCTTCCTCACCTGCACAAGCTGATGACTGTACAGGATTCTATCTCCATGAACTCATTATTCACCAGACACAGAGCAGGAGCAAAGATTCAGGAATGCACTCGCTTCTTTTCCTGTTTTAGCAGTGGCTTTTTTACCTGGATGATAGAGTGGTAATACGGGACTTGCACTCTAGAAACTCAGTTATTTACCTTACACCGAACATGAACAACTAACATTTCTTTCTGTATTGATGGCAGTTTTCTCATCTGCACATGCAAATGGTGATCCGCGACTTGCTCTCTTGTAAGTCATAATTCACCAGGCACTGAACTGGGGCATCTCCCACGAATCATTATGCAAAGATTCTCGGATGAGCTCACTTCTTTTTCTGACCGAGGCTTCAGCTACAAAAGAAAAGGGTGATAATGGGAATCGCTCTCCTGTTCCTCAGCATTAACCAAACTTTGATTATGGTCATTGCACAAAAATCATGAAACTACAGTTCTGGGTATCAAATTTTTTTATTCCTCACTATGACCTTAGGATATGAAACTGACAGATTTAATCATTTTCACACTGTCACATTTGCATCGGTCATCTAAAAGAATTGGAACGATGCGGCTGACGTGGTATTTTTCACTATTATTGTAAGGTGCATCTTTATAATTTCTCAGAGAATGGTCAGAACTCGTCCAATTCTGTTCAGCATGAGAAAGACAAAGGCCGAAGTTTCTCTGCCATCATTTCACTACTAAGCTGTACAATAATCGTTTAGAAGTAGCAAGTATGAATGAAAAAGAAAGCATCACTAGATTCAGGGGGTTAACAAGATACAAGAAAGCTTATTTAGAGTGTCAATGCAGGCAATCCCAGCTGACTTCGGCATTATATAATATCCATCCCGCCTGAATAAAAGACACGGCACCTTAGGCATGAATAAAAGGCACTGAAGCTTTAGTTATGAATCTTCCTTCCATTATACAACTCCGAGCATAGCGGTAACGCAGTGAGGTGCATTATATCATGCACTCCGCGCTAAGGAACATCAAGTTGCTCAGGCCAGTGATAAAAACCTCTCGATGAGCTCTAAAATACACAAGATGAAAAAAGCCTGCCCTTTGAAATGAAGAGTCTGCTTTTATATGCGCGGAGATTTATCGCAGGCAGGAGACAGCTAATCTCTGCGCCCTCTCTCTATGAATGATAAGGGTGCACTAAAGGCTACAGTTGGCCAGGCCCTCTGTTGGTATTTATGGCGCCTGATATAATGGCCAACAAGGGACATCCAGCCGTGAACTCCATCCCCTCTCAAACCTGCACGAATCGGGATGGACTGATTACCTGTGTAACTTGCGATTTTGGCTTACACTAAGAGAGAGAGAGAGAGAGAGAGAGAGAGAGAGAGAGAGAGAGAGAGAGAGGAAAGAAAGATTCTCCCTCCTATACATTTTTTATTAAGAGCGAGCGAGAAAGCGTAGGGAAGAGATGTTTACGTTCAGCTGAGAAATAAGCTGCCCGACACGACCCGGCCCTGCCCGACACGACACGGCCCGACCTCAGTGATTTTCCGAGGCTAATAACTTTGCTACTATGTGAGATAGAGAAGAGATTCAGCTGGCCGTAGATTTATTCAATAAATCATGTTTTTAACTATATATTTACTCATAAGACCAAAGAAACCCCTTGGAATCCCAGCTTTCTGAGGGATTAAATTAACATGTTGCACTAAGAAATCGAATTAGAAAAGATTTCCTGTTGTAACACTAAGTTTTCTCTCGTGAATTATATTAAGCAAATATCAGATATTACGTTCATAATTTTACATGGACTTTTTTCTATGTTTAGGGAGTGAAATCAGCAAGGGTAATGCCCCATTTCTGAGTTTTATTATTCGATTAATAGCCAAGCGTTTACCGACACAGTTCGTTGACACGGCAAGTCGGATGCAGAGAAGTGAACATCGATTGTGTGATAAACGCTACGGCGTCTCATATAGCACATCCAGCGAGAAAACGTGAGAGAGACAGAAAACGTGAGAAAGTAAACACTCGTATTTTAGCTCAATTATTTTTCTGTTATTGTTCAGATACCTCACCAGAAATATTTAAAGTTTACACCAAGACGAAATTATGATGATAGACGTATGTACAAACGCTTGCTAGCTCGTCACGCGCTCACAAAGCGCACTTTACTGGTTTAATAAGTTTGTACTTTCTATATTACCCTCCTTTACTAGACTACGAATTATCCTTTTTATTTTTGCTATTCACAGGCGATTTTACTCAGCTTAGGATAGATACTCGAGCCTGGGAGCCTTCATCCATCCTTTTGCCATCAGTGCCTCGTATATACTGAAAATATTTTCTGGCAGTGGCAAGCATAGAATACAGTGATACGTCCTTGTGTTGACAGTGGTTAGATTTACGTTTTGAAAACCTAACAGTTATGTAGTGGTTGTTGTTGCTGTTATTATTATTATTATTTTTATTATTATTATTATTATTATTATTATTATTATTATCTTCATCGAACTTTAAAAGTCTCTGGTTATCATGTAGAAAAGAATGATGTGTTTCATCGTTCTTAGCGACACCTGCAGGAAGAAGTGTTGGCGAGTCAGTGTGAGTGCAGGCAGTGAGGTGGAGTGAAGGCTGGCCTGGTGAACTTCCACTGCTCGCCTCTTGCACGTGTGATATAAAAACTGGCCAGAGGTAAACATGGCGAGGCTACCCGAGCTCTGGCCAGCTGTCAGTGGTCTGGTCTGGGGAAGGGACAGGGTGCGGGAGGGGGGGAAGGGAGGGGGCGCTGCATTCCTCTGGGTGTGAAGCTCCACCGTGGGAGGTGAGCGGCCCTTTGAGTATTCAAATGATCTTTTATGATGGCTTATTAGGTGGTGACGAAGGACTGCCAAGGACTCGCGACCCTGGAAACTGTAGGTCATGAGAATGTTGTGCAGGAGCGAGGAGAGAAGCACTTCCAGCCTTAATTTCCATATGAAAGACTTGTCCTTCTTCGAGACTGCCAGATGCCACCAGACAAGCTCATACAACACTTTTGAGGATGACTCTTTCTCGGCATCATAACCCAGAGAACGGAAGTAAAGAGGGACAGGAGAGGAGCAGTAGACACATGCATCGACACAAGTGGCACTGGAGTTCACACGGGAATATTCATGGCTGATACGTCAACCGAGCGTCAGTATAACTCTTGCGTCTAATGATATGCGCAATGTGGCCGCTATACAACTTGTGCACTGGTACAAGAGTCAAATTACATACACCCCATTTTCCCTGACATTTAAGTCCTCCCTTGCCCCTTTCTCAGGCGTGTCTTGACGTCTGTTTTTGCCACTTTTGTAACTGTACTGTCTTCACTTTTTTTTCTTCTCACCTTTGTACTTGACGCAGCTGGACGGTGCAGTGCGGTAAGACTTGTGTGGACTTATTTCACGAGAGGCAAATCATATGAAACAATACGTGACGAGATAAATTGCCGATCATAGTGTAATAAGTGAGTGAGAGATGACTGAAGCAGAACGTATAAATAGGTATAAACAGACACTCGTATAATTCCGACAAGGGAATTATACTAACACTTTTAACTCTCATTATAGGCCAGTAAGTTCCATTTTGCACACAATCTTCTTTGCCTTAGTTTCATATCCCCTCTCTCTCTCTCTCTCTCTCTCTCTCTCTCTCTCTCTCTCCACCATAGCAGCCCCATACTACAGATTTCAGAAATATTGAAATTGATGCAGGTGGGGACTTCATTAAATCCTTCTTGTTTGAGATATCTGTCCCGTCTGGAAATAACAAGAATAAAATTAAGGCTTTGCCACTGGAATAAAGAGAATAAATCCTCTTAGTAAGTGCTCTGCTCCCTCTCCCCCTAGTAACGTGGAGGCACCAAGACAGTGTTGTGATCTCAGCATTGTGGAGAATACTGCAGGTAGAAATATAAGATAACGGCTCTGACTGCATTATCAAGTGACAGCCAAATGTGAAAGGAGAGAACACAGGAGACAGGAGAGTGAAAAAGGAGAGTGAGATTTGCAGAGGAGAGTGAAAAGATAAGCCTAAAATGAGTGTAAGGTGGGAATCAGGGGGCGATGCGGAGAAGGAACTGGTGATTAATGAAGGTGATTTCGTTTGTGAACCTATCTGCCTGTACTTAATGACCATAAAACATACTACTCCTTTAGCCCTACGTAGTATATCATATACCTTATTTACACATCCACGTATGAAAGAAAAACACATTAATGTATACAGTTAAACAGCAAGTACAGTCAGAAATAATATATAATTTTCCTGGCGACTTTTGAACTGCATTTCCTACATCGTCACAACAATCGCAAAGCCCAGCAATAAAGAGCTTTCTGTCGCACTAAACCCCTCATCGAGGCTACAGAATTAAACCAAGACCTCTGGACATTGTGGAAGGTGCGAAGGCCACAATGATATTCTTTCTCCCTGGTGAGGATGTATGGAAAGCCCCTCGCGTTGTTTGTGGGGGCGTTGTGTGTCACTCCAAAGTGTGGAGTGAGGGAACTACAACCATAGAAATACTGTTTACCTTTCAGATTCACAGGACAGAAATGACTAAAGGGAGTACATAAAAAAGGATAAACTATGCACGATTATTTTGCATTTTACTCCATCTTATTAAATTCGGGCGTGGAACAGAACTACAGATACTCAGTTATACCACAGTCAGTGTACTTTAGGTATACAGAATTACAAAATCTGAATTCAAGCACACCGATGCTTCTGTCTCGTTGTTTTCCAGGGAAATAGACGGAAGGAGAGCAGGTAGGGCCCTCACCTCCTTAAACACTATTATTCTTTGATGGGGATTATTTTCTAGGGGTTAATAAGCCTATATTGTCGGATGCCTGGCTTTGTTGTGAGGGTGAGAGAGGGAGCTCTTGGAATGATTCGGAGGAAGGGAGAGCAGAGTGTTTGGAGAAGGGAACTTTCTGAGTAGGAGAGTATGAAGTGAACATCAGAAAGTATGACGAACAACAACGTCGTTCATCTTAGGCGATGCTTATTAAAAGTATATACACAGGAAAATAACCAAAAAAAGTAATATGGGGAATCATTACTACTGGTGACTGTAGCGAATAATATGGTATTACCTTAGAGAAGAAAGTCAGTCAGAGTTCGACCAAGAATCGTTTTTCGTTGGCATCAGTGTACTTTCGCAGTGACAGAGAGAAGCTTCTTAGCATATGACAACTAATCCACTACTGTTCAACACAAGACCATAAGAACGTAAGAAGGGCGCTCCTTCGAGAGTGTAACTAAACTGCTAGAATAAAACAAGGAGAGTAAATAAGAAATAGACTTTTAATAACTCACTCATCTAAAATTTGGTTAGAATTCCAAGCACTTGAAAGGCAGATAAGCTAGACGGATTTATTTTCACAATGGCATGAGTTTTTCGAATGGAAGAAGATACACCCACTGAGTGATACTGTGTGTATGGTGAAAATGTAACGGATTATCACGATTTGGACGCCCACCAGGCATCAAGAGATATGGAAATTCAGAATGTGAGCAGAGCGTCTTCCATACATAAACTATTTCTAGATCTTCCTCAGGAAATATTTATAAGGCCAATTTTAGTGGCGAAAGAATTTTGGAGGTGGTCGTGAAAGAGCCTGCCAGCACGAGGTCCACCGCCGCTCCCACCTCCTCACCGGGGACCCTAGAGGGTCTTAAGCTGACTTAATAGGTCGAACTTCTAACGCCTGGAACAAAGGGAAGGTGTTGAGCCCACTGACCTGAGCCGGGCCCTGGGAGCACCCATCAGCACACCTGCATCCCGGCACACCTACATGGCCGTCTCACAATACACACAGACACACACACACACACACACACACACACACACACACACACACACACACACACACACACACACAATGTATGAATGCCTACCGCGGAATAGAATAGGTGTCACACAGGATTAGCTCCACAAACAGTGGTATTTATACATTAATGCAGCAACAGATAACGAGTTTCTTTTAATCTCTTTATATTCAGTAGTTTCAATGTTGCAGATAATGCTGATGAGAATATTTATTAGGCTGTGGAACTGTATAAGGAATTTCACAGACAATGTCGTAGGTAATATCGGTATGGGTAAATTTGAGCTGACACTGACCTTAATCATAATCGCATACTATCAAGCTGCAGATGCTTAGCCCAGTTTTAAGTAACAGATTACAAACACATACCATCCTTGTTTTTATTATGAGCATAGTGTTTGCTTATACCTCATTAACTCATGCATTTGTGTGGCATTGTCCTGGAAGTGTAGCTTTTGTTCCTTCTGTGTTCACCTGAATTCCATTGTGTGTGTAATGGGGAGTGACTAGAGCAGCGTCCAGTAAGCCCGTGCGTGAGTGAGCCTGCACTGTGCCCTTAACGACCCACAACTTTAATGCCAGCTCAGCCTTTGTTAAACGCGTCAAAATCCCCTGCCACGATTTAGGCCTGTGAGACTCCGAGCACAGTGAGGTGAGGTCAGGGGTGAGGCTCGGGTCAGCGGGAGGCTGGACAGGGAGCTCGGTCACGGTGCTTCTGGAGGTCACACACACACACACACACACACACACACGCACGCACGCTGTCTACCTTTTATGTATTTTTACCCGTTCCTGTTCTGATTTCATAACAAGAACTTCTTTTATTTGTATTTTTTCTTCAGATAAGTCCCGCTTTTGGTCTGATCAGCTAGTCAGGTCAGGTGCGGGTAAGGGGATGGGTCTGTTATGATGTGGCAGGGGTAAACCAGTTCTGCTGTCGGGCCCTGCTGTGGATGTCACTGATTGCATTGCGCAGTTGACCCTTGTGCGTTGTGATGCAGTGAGGATCTGTCCGTTCTCCCCTTTGGGGCTAAGATGCGAATAAATGTGTTTGAATGGATGAGTAAATGGAGAGTGAGTCGTCCTGTCTCGGCTACCTCCCTTTCCTTGGGGGAAGCAGCCTAGGTATATAGATAGATAGAAGTCTAAGAAGTAAAAAAGTTGCCCTGGCGTTCTTTACTGCTATAGACAAATACTCAGCACGTCACCCACACTTGTTAGTACGAGTTACCACATCCAGGGCGGTCTGTAATTGTCTGACGTCTCGTGCATCCTGTCTATACTCTGTGCCAACCCTTTCAGCAGCCCAGCATGTTTACGGATTTACTCCTTCGTCTGAGTCCTTGCCTGCTGGACCTCTTCTCACTCCATGTCTGAACTGTTGCAATGTTACCTTATTTTGAGGGGGATTTTTTTTTTTTTTTTTTTTTTACGTAAAACGCGAGCTTAACTTTTTTCTACTTTTTATCTTCGAGATCGGTGAGAGGGAGAGAATTTCCTTCTTTGCTGCCCTTGCCCTGTTCGCGAAGACAGTAACAGTTTGACAGATGTCTAGCACTAATCGGCCAGTCTACTGCTGTTCATATCTAACGCTATACCCTCCATTTTATCCGAGCACCCTTCAATTCAAGGTCTTAACAGGTCTATTGTAAGTTTCCATTTTTCGAAATCGTAAGTTTATATATAGACAGACTGATAGATATAGATATATAGATATTTATACAAATTTTGGTGACAAAGACAAGTAGAACCGAGGTAGTCTGGTGGGAACATGACGTGTACTTCTAAGCCTCAGGGAGCGGACTGATAAGGATAACCCGCGTCGGATGCACAAAGAAAAATAATAGAAAATCTGTCTCAAGTCCGAGGAGAGGAAATCAGTGCATGAGGGAGGTATGCCAGGGGTGGCTTGGTGGGGCAGGAGTCTGTTTCCACATCCGGCTTGGGGTGAGCCAGTGGAGGGCCGTCAGGGTATTCACAAAGTGTTGGAATGGTCGATGGGACAGACCTGGGTGTGGAGTAGATGGGTTTCTCTCTCTCTCTCTCTCTCTCTCTCTCTCTCTCTCCGTATATATATAAAATGTGTATATGGGTGTGCTTGTGTGTGTGCATGAATGTGTCTGTATGTGTTTATGTGAGCTTCGTGCGCGCGTGCTTTCGGTCCTTCGTCTAGATTTGATTCATTTTATATTTCCTCCTATACACACCTTGCCCTCACACAGTCCAAATTAACCTCTCGTAGGGATCCATGTCAAAGGCTTTGCTAAAATCGAGAATAATAATTTCGTACGCTTTTTCGCTGTCTACCGGCAGTTGCAGCTCAGAGAAAAATTTTGACTACTGTAGAGAGGGTGCCCAGAGTACACACCACTGCACTTGAACTGTAACCTTTCCCAGCGACCTTTACCTTTGATACAGCTGCACCAAAGTCGAATTACCTGTTAACATTCTCACACCCTATGCAGTCATTAATCTCGTATTAAAGATTTATTAAAAATTTTGTTCGCATACATACACAGAAACCGAATCGAAAAGTTGCTATTCCTCCGTCATTGCTAATAGGTCATTGTACGTCTCACTGTCTGACCCGTTTGATGTGATCTGCGTTGACCTCATTTCATCTTTGACCTAAAGAACGTCTCTAACTCCCATGCAGTTCAATTGATGGCCAAGTGCAGTCAGGCTGAAGGGTAAATTTGACTGCTAACCAAGGAGATTTATTCCTACCTCATAATTTCGTCTAGTCTTCACGTAATCACGACTTAGTATTAATGGAAGTGACCTTGTTCCGTCAGATGAAAACAGTCGACTACAGTACAGAAACTCCATTCCTGCCCGCTCCCCCAGACTTCATTTTCGGGGCTGCAGGGCTTCCTTGATCCCGACCGGAACTACGCCCGTCCGACCAGAAAAACTCGGACAAACATCACTTACCGGCGGTTACGCTCTCTGTTTATCGAGGAGCGGGGTGGCAGCCGACCAGGGGCAAGGGGAAGAGTGAGGGAGAAGGACGAGGAGTGGTGAAGAAATGGTGGAGAGAGGGCAGAGGATTGGTGGAGACAGAGTGGAGGAATGAGAGAGACAATGAAGAAATGCAGATAGTGCACAAGCCGTGGAGATAGTGCGGAGAAATGGAGAACGAGGAGTGGTGGAGAAAGGGTGGAGAGGGATTAGAGGAATGGTGGAGATAGAGTGGAGGAATGGTGGAGACAGAGTGGAGGAATGGTGGAGACAGAGTGGAGGAATGAGAGAGATAGAATGAAAAAATGGAGATAGTGGAGAAGCCGTGGAGATAGTGCGGGAAAATGGAGACAAGGACGAGGAGTGGTGGAGAATTGGTGGAGATACATTGAGGAAATGGTGAAAGTAGAGTGGAAAAATATAGTAGATAAAATGAAGAACGTAGGACAGCAAATCGACGTAAATGAGAAATAAGAGTGAAGACGATGAGATGGGGAAGTGGAATAAGAAGGAGTGGGGTGGTGAAGCGGTGGAAGAGAGAAGTGGGGGAAAAAATATGAAAAAGTGGAGGGGGAAGGAGAAAAAACAGGTAAGGAAGACAAGGAGTGGGGGAACAACGATGAGGAAATAGTGTAGTGTGAACGATGGAACGAAGTGGAGGAGAAAGAATGGAGTGTTGCAAGGGAGAGAGGGAGAAAGGGTGGAGACGAGGGAGTGGAAGGAGAGGTGGAGTATGAGTGGAGATTTTGGAATAAAGAAGTGGGGAAGGAAGGGTGAAGACAGTGAAGAAAATGGGAAGCAGAAATGGTGGAGACCTGAGAAAAATGGAGAATGAGTGGAGACAGAGGGATGGGGATGTAGTGGGGAATGGATGAAGAAATGATAGAGAAAACAGGCTGGAAATTGGTGTAAATGAGAGAGATGAGGAGCAAAATTGAAGATAAAGTGGAGAAGACGAGGTGGAGTCGTGTGGAACTGAGAAGGTGGAGATGAGTTTGATAATGGAGAGATAAAATGAATATCGAAAACAGGTTTGCAGGAAGGAATCAGACGAGGTAGCAAATACGACGATCCAACAGAATGAAGGATGAAGTATGGAACTAAATTAGGGAAAATAGTGGATGTGAGAAATGTGGGGACGAGGAGGTGGTCGGGAACTAAGATTTGTTGGGAACGAGACTAGGATAACTTGATAATGAAAGAAAAAAGGAAAGAAAAGTAATGGTTAAAGAGGGAGAAAAATAGGTAGGTTTGAAGGTAAATAAATGTACAGGTAAGTAGATGTGCAGGTAAGCCGGTGTGGAGGTAGGCAGGTGTGGAGATAGGTAAGTGTGGAGGTAGGTTGGTAGGTGTGTAGGTAAGAACGTGGAGGAAGAAGCTTGAGCTGGAGAAAGGTAGGTGTGCAGATGGGTACGTTGTTGTAAAGGTAGGTAAGCTTGGAAGTACTATAATTAGGTAAATATGAAGGTAGGTAGGTGTTGGGGATAGGTAGGTATGATGGGAGGGAAACAGGTAGGAAGTTAGGCAGATAGATAAGTTGGTATGAAAACTGGTAAGTAGGTGTGGAGGTAGAGATGAGCTGCAGATGTAAGTAGATGTGGAGAAAAGAAGGTGGGTGTGGAGATGGTATGAAGGAAGGTGGGAAGCGTATGGATGAGGGTAGGTATGAAGAAAGGCGAAAGGTGTGGTGGCAGGTAGTTAGGTATAGAGAAGGTGCGGATGTGGGAAATGGAGGTAGGTAGGTAGGTATAAAGGTAGGTAGGTAGGTATGGTGAGATATAGATGTGGGGCAAGAGGAAAGTGTGGTGTGGAGGAACGTATGGAGGAAAGAGGGTAGGTAGAGGTATGGATGAAGGAAGGAGGTGTGGATGTGGTGTAAAGGCAGCTCCATCCGCAGGTCGCCAGTCAGAAGCTTCCGGTCCTTCTGCCTGAGAGCACAACTGTCAAACTGGATTGTGTGGGCCGCGTCCTGTCCTGTCCCTTTCATCATCACACTCCCACTTCCCTTTAATCCTTCTCCTCCGCTGCCTAAAACACCATCTACATATTCATCATCATCACCATCATCATCATCATCATCATCATCATAACCCTTTTTCTTACCAAAGATGAAGTTAGATAGGACCTAGAATCAAGGAAAAAGAAATCGCAAAAATGAGACAACATATATTTGGCGATAACAAAATAGCACTTTGCCGGCTCGATGTGCGGAAGAGAAGCGCTTTGGCCATAAATGTTTTCATTACGTTCACGAAATGAGACAATATTCCAATTTATGTCCTCTTCAAGGGTCCAGTCTTGCAGCTGAAAAGCCAATTTCCTCTGATAAAAACTTTGCCACAAAAGGAGTAACTTTACCAAACTCAATATGTGGGACATTCGTTAAATCAGCCACCCCAATTTTTTCCCGTCACCAAACTATCGCGTTGTTGAATACGTAATCAGAGAAGATCCACACAAAATAGTCGGCCATTCTGAGGGAGCACAGGGACGAGGTGGAGAGAGAGAGAAGGAGGGAGAGAGGAGTGCTATCGGGGTCCGCCGTGGCTGTCCTCTCCCCTCCTCTCCCGCCCCGGCCAATACCCCTCACATATTCTTATCACACAAGCTGTCCTTTGTGGAACCTTTGTCGAGCCGGGTGTAGGAGCTTTCTTGGGTCGTTCCCGAGTCCTTTCTTGCCATGACCACCGCTTTCTTGGTCCTTTCTTCCGGCACACAGGGTCTCCGGAGCGCTCCATAAAGTTGCTGAAAGAACCCCGGGCCCCGGTATTGAGGTCCGCTGCGACTCCTCGCCCCTCTTTTCAGGACTGTATTTCACTCTCTTTTATCTTGTTTTTACCTAATACTCCAGAGAATAGTATATTTTGACCTGTTTTACTTCCAGTAGTTTGTGAAGTTAAATATACTGTACTAGTCTTCACGTATTTTAGTAAACTTAGAGCGACGTGATTTATGTCCTTCCCAGTGAACGTATTCTTTAATAATTTTGATCATTAATGATAACCTACTTCTACTGAAAGTCAAGAATTCTTTTTCACAAGCAATTCTCTTGTTTCCTTCCCCCCCCCCCACTCGTGCTACTCACCTCGTATACAGAAGGGATCAATATTTCCTAAACCTTTACCCATCATGTGTCACAGAAGCAGTAGTGCTCCAGCGTATAGTATCTGAGAGAAGAATAAAGACAAAATTACTCTTTAGCATCATAAAAGATGGGAGCTGCCTAAAACAATGGAACAATAACCATATTCAATATCCTGGTGAACAAGCGGGGATGTGAGCCTCCTTTTGTAGGTCTCTGCCTGCACAATACACGCGTGTTACCAATACCTCAACACCTCTGTTAAAAACTCCTGTACACGCCAGCACAGAAAGCTCCTCTCAATAGCCTGGCCAGCACCTCCCCGTACGCCCTATAGATCGACACAGTCATCTCCATTCATAACCCTAAACACAGCCGGTCTCCTCAATATCCCTCTAACTGATGTGACTGTTATGCTACATAATGCTGCTAGGTTATCACTGTCGCCCACCATTCTGCCGGCGAGGGAGGTCCACACTGGGGGTATAGTGACATGCACAAAGGTCGGGCGGGGACTCACAATGACTGACGCCCAGCCATCGCCGCCACCTCGCCTGATGCAGCGCCACTTTACACCAACACCTGCCTTCTCTACCACACCCCCTGGGCCCTGTTTCAGCACATAAAGAGGCAACTAGTCTCAGAGATGAAATGTGCAACAATCTGGAGGGTGCTTAAAGAGGAATCAACGATAAATTAAGGAAAAGGAGAGAGACGTTGGCTACAGTGCTCCTCCTCTCCTCTTGAGGGCGGCTTTTGGAATGTCGGCTTTGAGTGACTTCGGGTCTGAATACGTGCCTGTATGGGCTGTAAAGTTACCGTTTACGCATTCACCGAGAGTCACAGGTAGTTCAGGACACAAACAATTCCATTATCCTATTTTTTGGGTGGAACCACCTCACTCCAAAAGCCTTTAGAAACACCCTTTGAATAACATGAGGTTCTCTGGGTCGAGATTTTCGTTTATGAGCCACATTTACTGAGATTAGCCTTTTACCTTTTATGTCCAGGAAAAAGGGCTGATGAAGTAGAGCCACAAGCAGCGAGGGAGTTGGCTGTGGCTACAAGGTTGCTAGAACATAAGTGGAGCCAGAAGGATCTTTCTAGCCATATGATCACAGAAATTTGTTACACCTTGTTTAAAATAGAACTTATCACCGGCTTTTTTTTTTTTTTTTTTTTTTCAGCGATTTAAACTGATGATTTCGTGTTGTCTCAAGTCAGTAGAACATCTCCAGTCTTAATTCAGGGTCACGTTACGCAAGTGCATCTTTTATATTCCAAACACAGCCGATACTCAAACTTAATGCGCACCTTGCTTGCAGTGAATTAAACCGAGAGTGGAATCATTGTTTTGGTGGCGTTAGGACTGTATATGCCTTGGACCACTTGAAGACGAAGTGCCCCTTCAGGCGATGCTCCCCCTCCACCTCCCTACTTCCCCTTCCACCGAATCCCAATCCTTTCACCCAACACTACGGAATGTTCATTAACTTTGTACCCTCGCACAGAGCTCCCAAATGCTTCCCGATGACCCTACATCATTGGGGCTTTTCATCTGCGACGATATAGGAGATGTTTCCTTTTACACTCGTGGTTACTGGCCCATTCAACTCTAAGGCGTTTCGAAAAGGATTAGCGCCGACGGTCTGGCCGCGAGAAGATGAAAAGACCTGATCGTGTGTGAGGACGAGTGAGTGGCGCGGGAGGTCCCTGGCCGAGACTGGACCACTTCACATCACTTGGGCCAAATCTTAGTATATTTTAGCGCTGACGTATTCATTCCAGCTCATCTCTCAAACTCTAGGGAAGACGTATGCATTTCCAGTTCATCTTTCAAGCTCTAGGGAAGACAAATCCATTGCCAGCTCATCTCTCAAGCCTTCTAATAACTTGGGGACAAACTTCAGTATATTTTAGCGCTGTTGTATTCATGGCAACTCATCCTTCAAGCTTTCACATTACTTAGAGGAGGATATACTCACTTCTGCCTCACTTTTCAAGCTTACAGATCACTTAGGAACAGGTGTGTTCATTTCCACCTCATCTCTCAAGCTTCCAGATCACTTAGGGACACACGTATTCATTTCCAATTCATCTCTCAAGCTTACAGATCACATAGGAGATGATATGCTTATTTCCTCTTGCGTTTCTTGTTTCAGTACATACTGTTAATGTTCATTTATTTTTTTTTTATACTCGTCTGCCCATAGGGAGGTGGGAAGCACAGTGAAAGAGTATGACAGGTATATTGGGGTTAAAACGTGGCTTATGATCATTCCTATTTGTTTATAGTAAAGTAAACGGAGGAACATTGCAGTTGATAGATAAGGTCCTGCCTCCCTTTCACATACACCATCATCCTCTTCAGCAAAGGAGTGTGTGTTATTATCGCGTATTAATTTGAAGGCGAGTTTATCCCACACTCTCGACAACCATATCCTGTTGTACTAAAGTTGATATCCGAATGTGAATGTGATGAGACTCCCGTGGGATCAGCTCACTCCGTCTGTGCTCAGTGAAGGAAGACAAATCCCTCTGTGGTAGACCATAGACACACTCCTTACGCCCCTGCCTCTCTATGGACGCATCTCTCCACTGATCGCTGAAGCTGAGAGACAAAGTTGTAGAGAGTAATAGTAGACCTTGCAGCCCCAGGTTTATCTGAAACGTGAACCCAGTAGAGTGCAGGCTAAAGTTGTCCTCCTCCTGCAGACCACCATCCTTCTTTTAGGGAATAGGGAGGGACCTGAGGGAGATTTGCGTAACCTGGCAGTGGTTCCCCCCAGTTATACCAGTGCCACCACGTGAAGGCATCCATCTCCAGCACCAGTTGTAGAGATGACGTTGATGCTAAATAGGTATTCTTAGACATAGAGAGATAATCTGTATTTGTAGTAATATATATGCAACTTAAAAAAAAATAAGATAAATAAATTGAGAAGGTACCGGATATTCTCTTTTACTTTGGTCTTCCTGTTGCCTTGACGCTCAGCAGGCTGCTTCCATTAGATGTTCTTGATATATTTCGTAAAACGAAAGTGTGTATGTGTCGCATTTGCAAATAAGCAATGATTATATAGGGTTTACAAGAACAAATAAGCGAGTCAAGACTTACACGTTACACAACATATAGCTTATAAAAGTTGCCTCAAACTATATCATATCATCATCATCATCATCATCATCATCACTATCCTAACGCTGTTTCTCATATTCAGGGTGGGTATATGTAATTAGGAAAATGAAAGTATTGAACCTAATTCATTTCTAGAACCTTCCATAACCCCTCCTGGTTTACGGTGTCATCATCATCATCATCATCATCATCAGCGTAATCACTATCATCAGCATGTTTCCGTCCACTTCAAGATAAAGGCCTCGCCCATCTCTTCCACTTTTATCTATTGACTGTTAGCGTGTTCCATCCACTCCCAGCAAATCTTTCAATTTCGTCTCGCTATTTTTGTTCTTCATCCGCCTTTTTGTCTTACTTCATCTCATGGTTGCCACTCAGTTACCCTGACCCTCCATCTTATATGTGTTCTATAAAAGGGCGTGACCTTCCCACATTTATTTATACTTTTCATTGTAGTTATTATATCCACCACTCTCGCTTGTTATCAGGAGGCATCAATCTGTGTGGCACTTAACATGATCCTCTCCATTCCTCTCTGAGCACTTATAAGTTTGCGTCCCGAGATTTTTGTCAACCTCAGTCCAGATCCATATATGTCCATAAAGCCATATTTTGCAGACCATTTTACTGTGTGTGTGTGTGTGTGTGTGTGTGTGTGTGTGTGTGTGTGTGTGTGTGTGTGTGTCTTATTGAACAAACTTGATCTACACATCCTTTATCACTCTGGAAATCTCTCTGCTTCTTCATCATCCAGATTTTTTTTTGTTACTCACTTTATCACTCGTTCCAAATACTTTATCTATAGCACTCAATCTTTCTTCCAAAATGGTTTCATCGCACTCACCTCGGTCACCTTTAATTGTATACAAGATTCACTAATATCATTTTTCCACTATACTGTACTGGTGCATTTTCACTCACGTAGACTTTGTGGCATATTCACCTCCCCAGAAAAAGCTCATTACACTCCCCGCGCTACGACTTATCATTTTTACAGATACTTTTTCATTACCTGCTCCCTTGCCAGTCATTATCGTTTCCTAATATTCTTCACTTCCATAACTAACTAATCCCGTACACGACCTTCCTTCTTTGTGCATCCTTGCCCCAACCATGGTCACTTCTGCGGCACTCTCGTAAATCCAGCTCATCAGTTTCTCAAAATACGCAGTTCATTTTCCCCTAATTTGTTTTTACTGAGCATTCTTCCATTTTCATCCCTTACATTTTTCCGCTTCTCTCATTCGCTTATACATTGTAGCCTACCTCTTTTTAAAAAAATATCCCTATTCTTTTCAGTCATATTCAGTTTTCCTCTAAGCTCTTCACTCACCTATCTCCTCTTGCTATTAGCTGATCCCTTTTCTCCCCTCTTACTCTCAATATATATTTTTCGATTGATTCCTTTCGTGCATCCTCCCAAACCGCTTTTTCCTCCTCCTCCATTGTTATTAATGTTAACCACTCGGCCATCGCGGCGGTGACAGAGTGGGTAGCACTGCTGGGTACAAAATTGGCCCGATAGCACTAGGGTTCGAATCCTGGTGCGGACAACTGGCACTACTGGGCTCATGTGTTCCTCTTCCCTGTGTAGGTTAGAAGGTAAAATGAGCTTCCTACCTTGGTTAACACATAGAAGAGGTTGTTGTGGCAACCTGGATGATGCAGTGGCCTTGTAGTCCACGATCGTGGGTGAGTAACCTGCCACAGACTAGAAGACGCTGGACGTCACATAGCTTCTTCCCTTACTTTACCATTTACTGTTCATTCTTTGACCACATATTGCCATGCTGTTCATGTGTTGCATCAGGCGACACTCTTGCAACACATTTAATATTCATAACTGAATGTTCATTGTATCCACTGTTCAGTAAGCTTTGTAAATCTATTTGTGTCCATTTCTGTCTATCTATCTATTGCCAGACGCCATAATCCCGTAAGGGGTGGCCATTTGACTTTGAGTTATTTGTTTTACGAGGAGGGGCACTAACCCTTCACCAACCCACTTGTTGACACGTAGGGGGCACGTAAGGTTTGGTTATATGGTTACCACCCAGCGTTGTAAATGGTTTCTTGGCTTACAGGAAACCATTTGGCTTGTCACTCAATGTAAAGCCACCTGCAAAGGAAAGAAATGCAATAAGAAATGACAGGAAATGTGGAAGAAAAAGGAAGAGAGGAGGGCAGGCACAGAAAAAGAATGATAAAGGCTAAGGAAGAAGTAGGCAGCACTACATCACGTGAGTGGATGTCTCACTGATACTAATTCCACTTCTCTTTTCTCCCTATGTATACATATTCCATGGCTTTGTTTTCAGTTTTATTCCTATTTATGCTTTCGTTCTGATTAGGTTTCACTCGGTTTCATTTTACATATAACAATAATTTGATCAGATAGTCATTCTCTCTACCTTCTTTCGATTCTCTTATCGCTAAATCATCTGGACATCCTACGCTCTAGAATCTCATAATTAGGTTAGGCTGATTTAAACAGTCATTCCGGTCTCTATGCTGGGTGTACATTTTTTCCTTTATTATTTTCCAACATATTATATGGTTATCGCCTATTGCCTTTATTCCCCGGCATATCAAAACAACCCATCACATAATTACCAAGATCCGGATCAACTCTCCCATTCAGATCACCCAACACAAACTTTATACTACTTTATCATCTAGTCTATTACTTTACTCAGCTCTTTTCAGATACGGATTTTTCCTTTATACTCCTGTCATCACACGGCACACATGGAAATATTAGTCACACCATCATAAACTTAATCTTCACGCACATGAGTCTTAATTTAATACATAATATTATCACTATTTCCTCTACTCCTGTCATCATCCATCAATAATGTAATTAAAAGGGTGAACTGTTGATGATAAGACAGGGGTACGGTCTCAAATGAGGCTGGGAGTAACTTGTGGACTAGAATATTAATGCTCCTTGTGAGACACTCCAACTGACTATGTATGGTGCTGTTATCATGCAGAGGGGTGCCTTCTGGTCAGTTATATTAATGTTCCTCAACTCTCTCCCTATCCTCAGAATGGAGGATGATGGAAGGCCAGAGAGGGAAAACTTCAGTCTGCAATCCACCCGCTTCACGTTTCAGATGATCCTGGGGCTACAAATGCTAGTTACAAGAATGAAATTTCCTTCAAACTTCCTCCTTGAGATCTTCCTCATCCTCTTTAACACGTATCGGTTCCCCTCACATCCATCCCTCTTGCTTCGTATATCCCTTGCCCATCTCACCTTCGCATTGCACCTCATACCCTCATGCCCTTCTGGTCTTATCCTTTCATTCCTCACCAGCTCCATCACTCCACGCTGTCTCCTCCTCGCTTCATTACCCAAGTACTCTCATCTCCCGTCATTACCCATACGTCAGCTTCCATATCTCCCACACCCTATTTTTCCGCCATCTGTCATGTCCGTCTTCTCATGTTCCTCACACGATAATGCGTTCAGACACTATCTCACAATGTACCTCTTCCTGCGCCTTCCACTCTCTTGATTCCTCACAAGTTCCTCTCTCTTGTTCCTCACACTCTGCTGCCTCTCCTCATGACGAATCTGCTCAGTCCTGGTGTTCTAAATCCACATCCATTACTTCCTTATCTTCGTTTATCGTCCATCTGTTTCCCTCGCCCACTATCTCCTCTTTCCCGAGCACTTTCACACCTGCATCTCTTCCCCCTCTCACTCAGGGCGCCCTGTATGACAGACGGCTCCTTTCCCCTGTTCTGTGTCCCTTTTTCCTCCCTTCAGGCTTTATGCACATAATTCACTTAAATGTACTGCTGTCTGAGGATTAACGTTGAATTTCTGGTGTTTCTCACTCAGCATCACTCTACACCTTGCTCTCACACAGTCGTTACTCTCGTACACTCATCATTCTCCCCTAACTGGCCCCGTTAACATGTCTCTTATGCTTAAGTTCCTTTCTCTGTTCTGCACCTCGCACTCTTTTCATCTCTCCCCCTCCTGAATCGCCATCTCTCAACCCTCTTATGATCCGCACTCCCTTCCCCTTAACACCGGGCTTTATATCATTCTTCCGCTCACCTTTCTTTATCAGATCTCGACTCCCTTCCTCGCCCCTCATGCCCTGGCTAAGTAATCACCGGCTCTTACTGACAATAGATCGCCCCTCTAATCACCACCACCACCACCAGCTGTCTCTTCCTTCCACATGCTCCCGTACTCATCGCTTACGGTGCTCGGTCCCTCCCCAACAAAAAAGATATGTTAAGCAATCAACGGGTGAGCGAGAACATAAGGTGCGAGTGTGATGACGTGTTCAGCATGCAGTTGTGCTCTGGCCTCTCTATGTCCCTCTGAGTTACTGCTGGTTAGTTTACTGAAAAGGAGGAATGATGGGAACGTAATACCCTAACTCATGTGAATTAGAGAGGCAAGATTCACTAACAATCATACTATCTTCTCCCTCTCGTAATTCAGATTTTTCTTTTGGGATGATGCTTGCTCTCCTTATACCTCATTCTTCCTACGAAAAGAATTCTTAGTTATAACAGGAATTAAGTTATTACGGTCCGACTCTGATGCTTTCCTTGTTCTTCCTGCAGAGACAAATCCAATTCATAAGAGGGAATCGATGATAGGTTTGTTCGTATATCTCATCCCATAGAATCACTGTGAACTCAGAGGAGACAAAGATTCCCCGAAGCACATGAATCTCCTGATAAAGCTATGCCCTGTGGTGTCATGACTTGTTGGCCGTAGAATCAACATGCCTTATGTTTCGTAGTAATTGCAAAAAATAAATAAGTGAAGAAAGATAGAAAGGAAAGGAGGAAGAAGATACAGGATTTATACACAAACAGTGCGGTCTACCTATTGCTTAATTTATGCCTGAAGTCTGAAGCCAGCAAGAAGTATAAGGAAGGCGATGTAGTTAACCGCTTGCTAGTGTGGGACTGAGCAGGGTCCCCGGCTGATTAACACAATTGAACGCTGAGAAAATCCCGCCTCGGCTTCCTTCCGCTGGTATCTTTCTCACCGGGTGACCAGTAGGCAGTCTAAGCACAGACTTCCTGCTATACATTATGGCCGCCACCAGCCAGCCTCACACGCCAGCGTGCACATGTCTGCCTCCCTACCTTTGTGCAGGGGAGAGAGCTGTAGGAATGGGGTGGCGGGGCACCCGGGGAGTGGCGGGGCGGGGCGGGGCGGGGCTGCCCCATGGGGACTATCTGGCAAGGAGCGGCCCCAGGCTCCCCTCTGGTAAATCTGAGACCGCCGCGGGGCCTTTACGAGCCAGACTTCCAGGTGTTCGGAGCTAAAGAATTTCTATTGAATAGCGACCCATTCTTTCCCATGCCCACCCATTCAGACCTTGCCTGCCTCCTGCCCCTGCCCGCTCCGAGGCTCCCACTCCCACCGCCTTCCTCTGGGGCTGCTGCTTCACCTGAGGCTTCATTTGGTGTTACTCTACTCTTAGGCTTTTAATCCATACTCTTTGTAAAGGAAGTATACTCTTACTAAGCAAAATCAGGCAACGATATTGATTTTTCAAGGGAAGACTAGAGGTTTACTTTCCATGCTACACCCTGGCTATGCAGTAAGGCAGGGTATCAGTTAGTATCAGTTACTTATTGCTTTGTTTTGATATCTATTTTTGTTTTTATTAGTTTAATCCAGATAACATTTGCCATCAGACGATACCAGATTATAGGTGGATAAAATACATAGATGTTAACTGATAAAACAGAATATGTTCCATTGTAACAGATAAAATAAAGGCATTATCAGATGTATCTGGCTAGATAGAGGTGTCGGCGGGTCTCAGCGGTTGGGCAGGTCAGCAGCCAATCGGGTGGTTGCCGGTGGTTGCGAGGCGGGGCTTCCTCTCCAGGGGGCTGCTCGCTCCGCCTCTCGACTCACAGCTTTGTTATTGGTTCGCTGGCTCGTGACGTCATGCAGGCTACTGAGAACCCATTATTATTGGCGGATACTACGTGACGTCACACAGGCCGTCTGTACTCCATGTCCAGTGTTTAAAATATTTGTTAGCCAGGGCCCTTGGTCATACTTCCTCTAGCATCGCTAGACACACTGTCGCTTCTGTGTCGTCATTCCAGCAGTGATTACCCCGTAATTATCTCCCGTGGAGTGGATGTAGTGTGCTCAGAGGAGCCAAAACGTGAGCATAAGTAGTGTGCGCAGCAGCAACAAACTGTAGCAGGATCTGTGGAGGCAAGAGCAGCAGCCGTCGCGTCGCCCCGCCGAGCACCACCATGTGTATGTGCAGTGTTGTGCCTTGTGTTAAGTTGTTTGTATGCTAATTCTGCGGCGGGTGGCACGTAGATCACGCAGATGTATGTGTTGGCTGTTGTGGTAATGGCGGTGCGGTCGGAAGTGCCGTGTGTGGGCCCGCTGGCAGCCACCTCCGAACCTCACAGCACCCCTCTACCAGTGCCAATTACCTGGTTCTAGGCAGGAGGCCTAATTACTAAACCCACTTGATGAATGGCCAATTACCGCTAGAGCCCCTGTGTCTGGCCCTGTGCACGACAGATTAATGAGGATTATTAGTCGTGTCAAAAACAGACTTCTCTTAAGTACAGCGATTGAGTCATTATAATATATAGCTTATGAATCAATGGTGTAACGGCAGTGCTACAGTGGTTTATAGAAAAGAAAAGTGTTCACAGTTACTATGTTATTTTACTGGACGTGTTCTGAGTGCGAAAATAAGCAAGAATGATTTGATATAGAACATTACAACGCGACTGCAACGAACAATAGTGAATACGATGGTGTGCCCATAAGTGTTAATAGTGATCTTTTATTCCAACAGATCCCACAATGATGGAGTCGATGCCCGTGTCGTATGCCAGCACCATGGGCGGCATGATGGGGCATTATTTCTCTGGCAGCACTGCCGCCATGGGCGTGGGTGCTGGCGTGGGTCAGCTTCCACCAGCCCACCACAGCAACCCGCATGGCCAGCAGCAGCCGCCACAGCAGCCACCCCCACAGCAAGAAACTACTCACCCTCATCAACAGACAACCCACCCTCCACATGCGCCTGCGCAGGGCACACCTGAGGTAACAACTAAAGGCCCTTGTCCGCTCTTACCATTGTGCAGAATGTTATTTTTCTTAATATAATAAGCATTCTCTAAGCGAACAGTGCCTCAATCCCAATTTCTTCCTACCACAGACTCTAACAACGAGTCATCCTCACCTTCGTCAGGCAGCTCTCGTCACTCCTGTATCTACACCGTCACCTGCCGACTCCACCGCCTCAGGGTGTTCCCCGAGCGGATCTACTCAGAAAAAGGAGAACGGCAGCAAGGAAGACCACGTAAAGAGGCCCATGAATGCTTTCATGGTGTGGTCTCGCATGCAGCGTCGTAAGATTGCACAAGAGAACCCGAAAATGCACAACTCTGAAATTTCAAAGCGTCTTGGTGAGTTTTAAATGAAATGAAGGTTTCTTTTTGGATAATAATGGCGAAACTCTGACGTGACTTCCCATCGTGTTTTCACTCATAACGGTTATATTACTGTTTATTCCCTCAGGAGCTGAATGGAAGACCCTGACTGAAGCGGAGAAGCGTCCGTTCATCGACGAGGCTAAGCGTCTTCGTGCCCAACACATGAAGGATCACCCCGACTACAAGTACAGGCCCCGCAGGAAGCCCAAGACACTGAAGAAAGACGGGTATCCCTACAGCATCCCCTACCCTGCCGTCTCAATGGACCCTCTACGCGGCGGTGAGTAAATTCTACGTGATTTAACCGCGAGATTTTCAGATCCTGCCCCGGGATTAGCATATCCTTTCGCTGCATTAGTCTTTCTTTATTTTTTTAATGTACTTGGATGGTCGTTACTATCATGTCAGTCAGAAAAGGAAGTGGTGATAAGTGCGCCATATTTTTTATTTTTTTATAGTTGTATCTAGGAGCAGGATTTGAGAATTTCTTTTGTTACATATACAGTAGTGTGTGTGTGTGTGTGTGTGTGTGTGTGTGTGTGTGTGTGTGTGTGTGTGTGTACTGAAGTATATCCTCTCAGAAGCTAACGCAGCAGCACAGTGAATATGCTAATAATTTAAAATATTGCCTTAGGTTTAATCCATGAATGAAAGTCACTTGATAAAATATTACATTTCCCCGCCAAATCTACAACCAGATTTCTTAGTGAAGCTGAGAAATGCAGTAATCAAGCGTTAATAAATATCGCTTACGTGTTTAGCGCAATTACTCCCACTGTGTACATTCGCTACCCACGCAGAGGCATAAGTGATCTCCATTTACAAACTATTATTCCTGACGTGATAACAACATTAATGCGTTGAATTTCGTGTTGCTGAGAATCCTGCCATTAAGCACGAGTGAAATTTTAATTCTTAAGTACTAGCAGATGGATAAATAATAGATGTTGCGATGTGAGATGTCTGCCTTGTGGAACTCCCTGTGTAGATTCATTGGTTTCCTTTGCCTTTCTTCTGTTCCATGTGAAGGCCTGAGTGTGGAAAAGAGCTGGTATAAAGACGACTATTGCGATTCGAGACGACTCTGTTTCTGAGGAGACAAGAAAGAAGACTGGTGTTGGTTGTACGTCAGATGATTAGAACTGGAATACTCAGGATTATATTTCATTAGCTTTAACTTGGCCTAGATTTTCGTCCTTTTGCAGCTTAATTCACTTAGCGCAGTGGATGAAAAAAAAATAATAATAGTACGGCTTTCCGCAACACTTCTTCCTGACTAGCATCATACTCAAGTGTTATACCTCAACATTCAAGGTGAGGAGACGTCCATATTAGGCCAAGTCAAAGCGAACAGAATACAATTTACTACTAGAGATAAAAGTTCACTTAACATTTCACCTCTTATACTTTCCACTTTCCTCTGCAGACGAATATTCCTAAATTGAGAGAGGACTGGCGTGTTCCTCTATTCATGGGTAATCCTCATCGCTGTGATACCATCGATAGGAAAGTGGCGGACGTGCTGTGCGATGAGTTTGTAAGCTAGGAGTTTATTTCTGACGGCGACGAGAAAGAATACAGTAAAAGAAGGCCGGCGCGTTGTACTTTGTAGCTTGTAAGTGGACTTATATCTTGTGGAATGCACGGCCTACATTACATAGCTGAGGTTTTAACATCGATTTCAACCACAGCAACGACCTTCGTGTTTCTCCCTGATTGTGAATTCTAGTTGGAGTGCGAGTGTGAAGTGTGGCATGACGCTGGGTCTCTGGGTAATGGTGTTTCAATTACCGCAGGGGAGGGACGCCCTTGTGCAACTGTTGATCTGGAAAATGCATTAAGTGGCCCAGTGGTCGTCACCATTAATAATTCACTCAAAGTTGTTTGTCGCGTGTTTGAGGGCCGTTTCCGTGTCCCTTGCTGGCCATTATTATAAGTAACAACGGTGCCTGTGGTCGTGTTTGTGTGTGTTTTGTGCAAGCAGGGTGATAACGCAGTGTGGGGCTCCGATGGCGGAAGGGGAGAGTGGTATAATTATTGTAATTTTAGAACAGTAAATAATTTGTATGGAATAATCCTGCTAATCCTATAGCCGATAATACTTTCACATTTATAGAACAGTGGAATAAACTTGATACGAAAGATCTTTTACGTTCAGCCTTTAATTACGATGCTGCTTCTTGTATTCTATTTTTGCCACCACCGTTTATAATTGTTCCTCCAGATTTTTTTTCCTTGCCTTCATCATGCGACTTTATTCTTGCCTTCAAGCGATTATAGTACTTGTTATTCCCAGACGATTTAATTCTCGCTTATCAATTCAGTCCATTACATTCTTATAACCCCTAGGCGATTTTAGTCTTGCTGCTGGTGGACGATATCAGTCATACTAACGCCAGACGATTTTTCTCAGCTTGGACGAAACCCCCTAGTGATACAGGAGTTAAAAGAATATCCATAGAAATTAATCCTATGCTTTTACTCCACTACCACACTTTCACCATTAGAGATATCTGTTTAGCTTAATTTTACCAACGATTTAAGAACATAAGAACATAAGAAGAGAGGATAACTGCAGTAGGCCGGTTGGCCCATGCTAGGCAGCTCCTAGAGGAGTAACTGAACTACTAGAATGAGATAAGGATAGCAAAGAAGAAGGCTTTCCCCCGCCCTCCAAACCCTCCAGCCGAAGCCGGCAGGAAAAAGTCAGAAAGAACACCACGCCGTATAGAAAAACTGGTGTGGACATTTTACAGGAAAGTGTGAAAGGAGAATAGAGACTATCATAGTGTAACCTGAAAAGAAATTTTTTTTGAATTAGTATTGGTTATAAGAATTTCTTTATTCTATATCCACCCCTTATTTGTCATATGCTTATCTAGCCTATGCTTGAAACTCTCAATGGAAAAGGCAGCAACTACTTTACTAGGTAGCTTATTCCATTCGTCTACTACTCTATTACCAAACCAATTTCTACCGATTTCCTGTCTGAAACAGTGATTCGGTCGTCTTGTGCTACTCATCACAACTGGTTTTTCCATCACCGTCACTCCACCCAGTATCACCACCAACATCATCACCACTTCACCACTCTTCATATAATCCGTCCCCACAATCACCACTACCATGTCAAGCGTCACCACAACCATATCATCACCACGCCACCCATCATCCCCACCTTCCTGCCACCACCAAAACATCACCCGCCACCACTCTTCATCACAACTTGTTTCACTATCCCCACCACATCACCCATAACCAGCACCACATCAATCCCCACGACCATACCATCACCACCTATCACCACCACGTCACCCATTACCACCACACCATCCATTACCGCTACACCACCCATTACCACAACACTACACATTAATACCACATCACATATCATTATCACACCATCCATTACTGCCTACACCACCCATTATCTCTACACCACTTATCACACCACCAGTCATCTTCACCATCACTCCGCCAACCACAGCCACATCACCCATTACCACCTCACCACACGTACCTGCACACTGAGAACTGTAATTTGTGCTACCATTGTTATTGTTGCACCGTTGCTGTATTGTCACTGAGGCTATCACCATTATTTCCTACACCACCATACCCACCACAATAGCACATCATCATGACAAACAACACCATATCCACCACCACCATACTTCTTTTCTAAACATCACCATATCTGACACCACCAGATCTTACACCGCATCTGACACCACACATTTATCACCACATCTGACGTCTCCATGCGTAACGAAACCACGTCTGACACGGCCATACCCATCGCCACCATATTTGACACCACCATATCCAGCACCTTCACAATAACATCACCATACTTAGCACCACCACGTCTGACAATACCACTCCTTACAACACCATATATGACACCACAGTACCGAACATCATCCTCTCTAACACCTCACCATCCTCACACTATAGAGACTAACAGCCACAAACACATCACCAATACATCACTCATTACCAGCACAACGACTTAACAGTTTGGCGAAAAACAGCACTGCTACATTTACACCACCTTAGCCAAAATGATGAAACCTAACGCCATTACACTCATCAACATCGCCACCATTATCACCCCATTCATTACCATCATTTCACTCATCACCACCACCCTTCCATTATCAATCACGCTCCAACCAGCATCGCCTCCACACTCACCACCACTGCCACAATTACCAGTATCATGATCACCACCAACCACATGAATCACCACCACCACTACAACCATCACCACACCCACCACAGCAACTCTCATCATCATCACAGCAACAATCACCATCACACACACCACTACACTGCACTATTACGGTCTTTATTTTCCATTTCCATTATCGTCTACCTTTTTTATCACAATAGGCTACACTACCACAATACTGAGCACTATAAACACCTCTAAATCATACATTACCACCTGAAAGTGCAACACTGTAACCAATGTTCTATTCATTTCTATCACCATAACCATCATCACAACTATAGCAGTCGCCTCGAACGTGTATGGCACGAACTTCACATCTGTTACTACACCTAACACCACCACCATAACAGCCACCATACCGAGCACCACAACTACCAATACTTCTTTGTAAATACTGCCACTACCACAACACCCAACACAATAACCACTACATTTAGTACCCCTACCACCATCAATACTACTCCGAGTACCACAACTACCACCACCATCATCATCACCACAACAACAACAATCACCGCCACCACAACCACCATCCACACTCAGCGACTGCCACCACATTCAACAGCACAACCACTACACCCAACACCACCACTACCACTTCCAATACCATAACCATCAGCGTCACAGCTATCACCACAAAAAAATAACACAACCATCACTACCACAGCAATCTTCCCCAAACTACCATTACACTCAGCACCACACACCAACACCAAACCCAGCACCACAACCACACTCAACACCACAAGTACCATATCACTCAGCACCACACCTACCGCCACCACCACACTTAACACCATATCTATCACACCTATTATTATCACGCCACAATCACCAACACCCCACCCAGCCTCGCAATCATCACACCCTCCACCACCAGTACCACCACCACCACCACCACCACCACCACACCTAGCACTTCATCCTCCACCTCAAGATTAGTAGCACCACAGGACAACAAGAACATTCAGCACCACAACCACTAAACCCAGCACAGCTACCACCACACTCAACACTACACCCATTACCACCACCACTCGGAGGTCTATGAGGCAGTAGATAGCGATAAAGCTTACGATGTTATTTATCTGGACTTTAGTAAAGCTTTTGATAGAGTCCCACACGAAAGGTTAGTTAGAAAGGTTCGAGCACACGGTATAGACGGCGATATCTTAAAATGGATAGAATCCTGGCTGAAAGGACGAAAGCAGAGAGTATTAATAAATGGAACTAAGTCGGACTGGGGATTAGTAACTAGCGGTGTACCACAGGGTTCAGTACTCGGTCCCTTATTATTTATCATATATATAAATGATCTAGACTTAGGAGTCAATAGCAGAATCAGCAAATTTGCCGACGATACAAAAATAGGGCGTATCATTAACTCGACTGACGATTGCCATTACTTACAAAAACCTCGATACATTGTCCAAATGGTCTAAAACTTGGCAAATGGAATTTAACGTTGAAAAATGTAAAGTACTTAACGTAGGCAAGACCATTGGAGATACTAAATACAGCTTAGATAACAAAGAAATTAGCAAATCGGAATGCGAGAGAGATCTAGGAGTTATGATTAGTAACGACCTTAAACCTAGGCAACAGTGCATTAATGCGAGAAATAAAGCAAATAGGGTCCTAGGATTTATTTCGAGAAGCGTGAGCAATAGATCATCTAAAGTAATACTGAAACTTTATCTAGCATTAGTAAGGCCACATTTAGACTACGCAGTACAATTTTGGTGTCCTTACTATAGAATGGATATTAATTCGTTAGAAAATGTACAGAGAAGAATGACTAAAATGATACATGACGTCCGGAACCTGTCATATGAAGACAGACTGAAAAGACTAAGTCTGCATTCGCTAGAGAGGCGTAGAGTAAGGGGAGACTTAATTGAGGTTTTTAAGTGGATGAATGGTATAAATAAGGAGATATTAGCAAGGTACTTAAAGTGAGCATACAGGATAGAACTAGAAATAATGGTTTCAAACTAGAAAAATTCCGTTTCAGAAAGGAAATCGGTAGAAATTGGTTTGGTAATAGAGTAGTAGACGAATGGAATAAGCTACCTAGTAAAGTAGTTGCTGCCTCTTCCATTGAGAGTTTCAAGCATAGGCTAGATAAGCATATGACAAATAAGGGGTGGATATAGAATAAAGAAAATATTATAACCAATACTAACTAAAAAATAAATTTTCTTTTCAGGTTACACTATGATAGTCTCTATTCTCCTTTCACACTTTCCTGTAAAATGTCCACGCCAGTTTTTCTATACGGCGTGGTGTTCTTTCTGACTTTTTCCTGCCGGCTTCGGCTGGAGGGTTTGGAGGGCGGGGGAGAGCCTTCTTCTTTGCTATCCTTATCTCATTCTAGTAGTTCAGTTACTCTTCTAGGAGCTGCCTAGCATGGGCCAACCGGCCTACTGCAGTTATCCTCTCTTCTTATGTTCTTATGTATTCAGTATCACACCACCACCACCACAACAAGAATACTGAACACCACACCACCACCACCACTACAACAAGAACACTGAACACCACACCACCACCACCACTACAAAAACAACACTCAATACCACAACCACCACACACAACAACACACCCATTACCCCCACCACCACCACCTCAACGAGAACACTCCGTACCACACCACCAACACCACAACAAAAACACTCAACACCATACCACCACCACCACCACAACAAAAACACTCAACACCACACCACCACCACCACAAAAACAACACTCAACACAACAACCACCACACTCAACACCACACCCATTACCCCCACCACCACAACGAGAACACTCAGCACCACAGGACCACCACAGCACCATCACAGCACAGCACACCGGGCCCCATACATCATAGCCAGAATAACGAATGGAGCCTGAACCACAAAGCCAGGAGTAAACGGTGTATTGTCCACGTCAACAATGGGGCATAATTGTTATTGTCGGGCCTGATCGAGGTTTTAGTCACATCGGGAATTAAATCAATGAAGCTCAATGCTGGTTCTCATGTCTGGCTCCTGTGAGTAATAGTGGTAGTCAATGAGTTCGTTGTCACACTTGATTATTCACCCTACTTGTTTATACCGCTTTCGTGGCTCAGGACTACATTTTTTTTATACTGCCTTGGAATATATATAGAGTAGGGAGTAGAATACAGGTAGCATATATTTTTTTTTTTACCTTGGAGTACAGTACATACAGCATAGTCTAGAGTGTAAAAGTGCCAGTACTGTTCTTGATGTGTGTGTGTGTGTGTGTGTGTGTGTGTGTGTGTGTGTGTGTGTGTGTGTGTGTGTGTGTGTGTGTGTGTAGATACATACAGTAGATATAAGTAACTAGATAGATAGACTGAGTAAGACATGTATATAGCAAATATTTTGGAATATAAATAGTTGCAGTTTTTGCACTGAAGTACATATGGAAGGATATATTTAAAAGAATGCTCTCTTCGATACCACCAGGTTAATAGATCTTTTCCCGTAAATACTGCACACTGAGTAGGCCTATACCTACCTATGTATCTATCTACTGTACTTATATATCTTGGATATTATTCTGGTCGTTTGTGCGTATCTATATGAAAAGAATTATTATTGTGTCATCAGTAATAAATACAGCAATGACCCTCTTCTCAACGAGGGGTTTCCGAAATTGAATGCAATGTTTGACGTCTGCATGGATAAATTACAAAAGTATTTATTTTACTGAAGGGGGCGATAAAAAATGCCTCCCATTCTTAGCACTTAAACGAGACTCATGTAAGCTGAGTAAAATCATCTGGCGAAAGCAGATACAATTTACAAAAGGTGTCAGTGGAATAGAGAATGCTTTTAATTCTTCCACGTCAGAGTCTCCCAGGCTAAATAACATCGTCTTCCGGAAGCAAAACCATAATACAAAAGGATCCATTGTATTGAAAAGTTGATTATATTCGTGTGTGTAAGAGTAATGATGGTATGGTGAGGTAGTGTTAGCCAAGCCCCACTCAGCCCCCACCCACCACATCACTTCACATCCCCACCCCCAGTTCAAACTGTTTGCGAGGCGCTATAGTTGTGGCGTTGAATATTTCAGCGTTGGAAGGAACAATGGGTCATGATTGAGAGTATTAGGGCCGACAATGAGGCGGTGGCGCCCTATCGATCAGCGGGTCCTCCCAGCTCGTCACAGTCCCGGCCCTCCTGTGAGCCACGCACTCGCTTAATCGATCCCCCCTGCTCGGATCACTGGGCCATGCTTCAGGAGGGCCGCTTCAGCTCAGTCTGCCCTCGCTCCAGCATGCTCGTCGCCTGATTCCAGGACTAGTAACTCCAGACCATCCAATAATTATTACGTACCGCACGGTTATATAGATAGATAGATAATTAGATGCATAGATATTTGTATATGTATGTGTGTATGTATGTATGTGTGTCCATGTGTGTGTGTGTGTGTGTGTGTGTGTGTGTGTGTGTGTGTGTGTGTGTGTGGTGTGTGCGTGTGCATATGAGTGCGTGCGAGCGAGCGAAACCTATTTTCACAGAAATGAAGGAATTCGTTCATGAAATTTAAGATCATCATCCTAAACCGTTATTCTCACCTACGAGATGTACTATGAGTTAGCAGTTAGTTACATCCGTCGTAACTCGAGATGAATTCGTATTTTATCATAATTACGAAGCGCGTATTGTAGTTTCGGACACTTATTTCTTCGCATTATATTTAATCATCAACCTTCCAGCCTAAATTCCCACGTAGTAAATAGGGTGAGATAAGTTCCAGAAAAAAGGCAGAGAAGGTACACAAATGAAAGAACTATCAGGCAGCAGTCCCAGTGAAAAGAACCACACGATCTTTCACACACCATCAAAGCTTTAACAAAAAATAAGTAAATAAATAAATAAATAAATAAATAAAAACTGGTAGGAAAGACTTGTGTCTAGGAAATATTCTTGTTTTTACATTCACCAGATCCTATTATTCTTTAAGCTTACAGTATATTTTAGGCACTGATAGAATTCAGTAAATGTTCTTCAGTTAATTATGACTAGGTCAGTGACACACTACGTTGGTATAACTCAAAATCTTTCATTACGTTTTTAATATCATTCCGCAGAATATGTAACCTCGGTTACTTATCTTATAATTCATTTGCTCAGAAAGGCTACTTCAGCTAATTGAAATCATCTGGCATGTCTTAGAACAAATTTGCTAATATGTGTCAGTCGCTGAAGGGTTGACAGAGGTAGGTTTTAACCCCTTCATTGGGATAGGTTTCCCTCACCTACGAAAAAAAAAAAAAAGTCACGTAACGTTAGAGAAGAATAAAATTGTCGCGTGTCTCAAGCACTGACTGATTTACACACTGGAAATGAAAATGAAATGTTTGGTATCGTCATTGGTTGCCACGACATGAGACTATGCGGTGTGCTGTGACACTGGCACGATGCTATTGATCTCGCCAGGTGCACAGGCGGTAATTAATGACCTGCCAGGAACACCACCTCATCTCACCTGCCAGTACCTGCTCTTGGCTTCTCAGATAACACTGTCTATACAAGCTATTCACCTCACAGTCTGTCGTATCAAAGTTCAAAACACATTCAGTGATTAAATGTAAAGAAGAAATTAGTCGGCCAGATTTCAGTACAGGTATTACCTGCTTAATTAAAAAAAAAAATCTAATTTCCTTATAAATGAGTTTCAGTCCTTGCGCAAACTGAAATTATGTTCCATTAATTCATTTAACTTAACCTATTTTGCCATACCTTTACTTTTTGGTATGCATAGGAAATGAAAACCACATGTGTGTAGCACGTTTCGTTGCTTTCAGATTCAGCATTTGTCACTGTCAAGCTAAATTTATCTTCAGCACGGAATAATAACCGCTCACGTTATCGCTGTCTCGATACTGAGTACTGGGAATTGTGAGCAGAAAATAATGATGGAAGATGCATCAGCAGTGTGAAATTTGTCGGTGAAAAGCATTAGATCAGAGTTAGCCTACCAAGAGAGAACCGCTGCAAATCACCGAAGATTACGAAGAGGGCTGAGTGTAGAATGAAGCGTAAATATCATAGATATGTCGCATGTTTTACCCAAAAGTAACTGAGTGCTGTCATACAGGGAATAAAAGTGGAGAGAACTGACAACTAGACAGGAATGAAATCCGTAGATTTGTGTACCTGAGGTATGATAGTTTAACTGCCAATAGGTTAAAGAAGAGAAAACAGAGACTGCTATCTTGCTGGCCAGGAACAGGATGGATACTGCGCAGGATACCGTGAAAGAAGACAGTTAAATTATGTGAGGTTAGGGCGAGCAGAGGACAGGCTGTTAGTCGCGGGGTGTGGACGGTTCCGCTGCCTCCAGCAACTTACTTAATTCCATTAGCGCACCCATAATTACATTGAGACCCAAGACAATCGCTTGCTGAGGACGGCGAGTGTCTCCCATTGTGGCGGCCTGAGTGGGCCCCCTCACCCCCACACCTCACCCCTTCCCTTCCCCCTCTCATGCACCTCTCACCCCGCGGCGCCACGTGCACATTCAGCCACAGGCTCTCCCTTTAGCTCTTCCCAGCGTTTCTTATCCCCTTTCTTATGCTTTTCTTTATCCTTGTCATATTTTAGACTTTAGAAAAGGATTGAAAATTTCTGAACTGACAGCAACCCAAACTAACCGATAATCTCTCCTCCCTCAGGTTTCCCGTCGCAGTTGTCGCCATACTATTCTGCCAGCGCTGCCGCAGCCAACTACGGCTCCATTACTGCCGCACACATGGCTGCCGCAGCCGCTGCTGCTGCCGCCGCCCAGCAGCAGCTAACCACACAGACCTCTCAGGCCAGCCCCGTTGGGTACGGTTACGATGCCTCCAAATACAGCAGCTACATGACCAGCTCCTCCGGTTACCCCATGAGCATGTATGGGGCAGCTGCCACCGACCCTAAATACGGTGACACGAGCAAGGCCGCAGCCGCAGCCGCTGCAGTAGGAGGCTACGAGGCAGCCAAGTCATACTTGGACAGCAGCAAATATCTCTCAGACAAGTACGGGTTGGAGAAACCCACATCATACCTGGATAAGTTGGCTCAGGAACCTAAGGACACCGAGATGAAGAGCGCGTCCCCTAGTGCTCCTGCCGTCAACCCAGGGCCCATGGCCGGGTATGGTGCTGCAGCGGGTGCCCTCAGTAACTACTACAGCCAGGCAGCCAGTACTTCGGCCTTCCAACCGTCCGGGGCGCTGAGTCAGGCGGTACCCTCCACCATGGCCGGCCTCCTTCAGCCCTCCCAGGTGGCCTCATACACCAACGCCCAGTACCCGCCGGTAGGGGCAGACTACAGGAGGCCACTCTCCGTCATTTTTTAAACTTGTACAACGAAGTTTGTCTTGGTCACTCGTATAGTGACAGTTTGTATATAGCCAAGGTTTTCTGTACATATGTATATATTGCCATGTTAGATATATTTCTCTTAATTATTTATGAAAGTGCCTGGGTGTTACTGTTGATATTGTTGGTTGATGCTTTGTGAGTTCCTGTCCACAGTACAACCTAAGGTGGTGCCGAGGTGAGTGCCCCAGGGTGAGCCGGTAGTGGTGGCGAGGATTTAAGGCCTCCAGGGGTCTCGCATGGGTGCTGGACCCTCACAGCTGCTGCATACCTGTGTCAGCCACGCTTTGTACTGTTAGGCTCTCTAGGATTGGGATGTTCCTAATTCCGATAGATAGATTAATTTCTGTTGTTTGACGTTATATGTACATTTTGTTGCATGGTTTCTGCGAGGGTAACTAATATAGAGACGGACATATTACGTTTGACGTTTAGAAATATTATTTTCTTGGGTAAAAAACTTTGTACTACTGATAACTTCCCTGCCTTCTTGAGCTAACAGAAGAAGTATTCGCTTAACCTGTCCCAAATTTTCCTTACCTGCATAACGAATGAAAACACGATAAGAAGAGAGAAAAATTTTCTACTCAGTAAAATAATATTTGTTAATGTTGACCGTATTTTGTTTTTATTTGTACGTTACCCCCTGTGGAGCCAGTGTTGGGGTGAGTAGCGCCCTCTGCCCAGTAATGTTCCTAACCAGAGTGCGGCCGTCTGCGTCGTCCCTGTCAGCGGGTGGCGGTGCAGGATCTGACTGTAGTTACGTACTCAATAAAGCCACAAAATTCTCACTGGTTGTGTTTATTAACCATCACTATAACATAATATATACGGACAGATCCAGCATTTGTATGAAAAATGTGAGAGGGGGCTAAAAAATTTCTTCCCTTTATTTATTTATTTATTTTTTTACCCATACCACATTCATGCATTTAAGATTACCATTCATGCAATAAATTATCACTACTTTAGAACCATAAATTACAACGTTCCATCAACAGGGGCTGATTCATAGCCAACAAAAAGGAGGTTTGAAATATATTTTGCTTAATTTTCTTAGTATACTTTCACAGAGAAAATTATGCTTATAAAAAAAAAAAAAAAAAAAGCGAGAGGGTGGTTCCTGATTTCAAGGACTGCCCCCCCTCCCCTCTCCGCTGGATCCGCCACTGATATACCTGTTAATGCTATGTACAAAATCTATCTATTGTCAGACGCTTTAATCCCGTAAGGGGTGACACAAACAAATCGCCTCCATGTCGCCCTGTCTACAAAATCTATAGTTGATAATTCACATAGTAGTAGATATTTGTTGTGGTAATTCATGCGCAAATATGGCTAACAAGAACAAGATATTAAGTGAAAAGAAATGCCAATATATTTACGCTGACTTCCAACTACAGAAAACGGGAAGGTGTTTGTGTGGGGAGCAGCTGGGCGTGTTTACGGTGATGGTGAGGCCCAGCCGCCGGTGACACGTGTTTCATTATCCCACACACATCATCATCATCATTAGCATTATTATCATTATCATCACCTCCTTCAATCCGGTGACGTCTTTTTTATCAGTTCACTAGCATTATTATTATCATCATTATTGCCATCATCACCATCATCATCATCATCATCATCATCACCATCATCATTATTATCCCCTCCTTCAGTCCGATGATGGCATTTTTTTACTGTTCATTCTAGTTACACCAAACTATCATTATCATCATCATCATCATCATTCTTACCTCCCTTCAATCCGGTGACTTTTTCTTTATTTAGTCTTGCTACCTCCACACAAACATCACATTATCACCACCACCACCACACCACCATCCTAATCATCACCATTATCATTGCAGTGATGTGGTGTGGTGTGGCTTCGCTAAAGTCGCTGAAATCTAAGGGAGTGTATCACCTCGCCTCCGAAAAGTTTTAGTACGAGACAGGCGGACAAAGCCACATCCAAGAACGACTTAGCACTGAGAGTCTTGAGTCTGCCACGAACCCCATTACTACGAAGGCTCTTTACCGTGATTAATAAAACCGTCTGTTAGTAGCAAAATTTTAAGGAAACACTACAAAATACTGAATATTTTGTCTTAATATTTTATCATTATCAGATCGACAGTAAATGGAAATCATATCTTAATGTGATGTAACTTACCTTTTCTTACCTGTTAACCCCTTCAGCACCAAGATTGATTTTGTTTGTTACTCTAAAGGATTTTCTATCTTTCTTTCTTTCTTTCACTCTCTTTCAATCTTTTATTTATTTTACTTAGGTTATAAGAGATCCCCCTCGTATATAATGAAAGGCTTAACTCAAGGCTTATATTTCAGACAATACTTTTAAAGTCTCGTTGAACTATGAGTGGGGTGTAAGGATTTATGTTACCCGTCTCTCTCTCTCTCTCTCTCCCTCTTTCTCTCTCTCTCTCTCTCTCTCTGCCGAACTGGTATAAAAACTGTCCTGTGTGTTCTGCTGGTGCGGGATACGTCGACCTGGTGCGGTATACGTTGACCTGGTGTAGTATACGTCGACCTGGTGTGGTATATATCGACTTGGTGTGGGATACGTCAACCTGGTGTGGTATACGTCGACCTGGGGTAGTATATGTCGACCTGGTGTGGTATACGTCTACCTGATGTGGTGTACGTCAACCTGGTGTGGTATACGTCGACCTCGTGCGGTATACGTCGACCTGGTATGGGATACGTCGACCTGGTGTGGTATACGTCGACCTGGTGTGGGATACGCCGAGCTGCTGGGCCGGAAATAAAGCGCAGTTTATTGTTGTTATTGTTATGGTGATTTAGTGTCCTGGCTCGACGTTGTATAGGGTCAGGGGAGGCGAGGTTGGGATCACATACTGGGGTTGCTGGGATCACATACTGGGGTTGCTGGGATCACATACTGGGATTACATACTGGAGTTGCTGGGTCACATACGGGGTTGCTGAGATCACATACTGGGGTAGCTGGGATCACATACTGGGGTAGCTAGGATCACATACTGGGGTTGCTGGAAGCACATACTAGGGTTGCTGGGATCACATGCTGGGGTTGCTGCGATCACATACTGGGGTTGCTAGGATCACATACTGGGATTACATACTGGAGTTGCTGGGTCACATACCTGGGTTGCTGGGATCACATACTGGGGCTTGTTGGGATCACATACTGGGGTTGCTGGGATCACATATTGGGGTTGTTGCTGTCACATACTGGGTCATGTGTTTGGAATGCATACTGAGATCACACTGCAGTCACATGCTAAGATCTCATACAAGGGTCGCATACCGAGGTCACATACTATAGTCACATACTGGGATCGCATACTAGGATCACACAGGTCACACTTCCACTAGCTCTCGCACACTCTCACATTATTCCTTTCATTCTTCACTCTCATGCTCACTCTCATACTTGCTCTCACATACTGTTTTTTTCCCTCTCACTTTCACTCAGTTCATCTTTTACCCTCTTGCACTACCACTGACTCTCCAACTCAGTCTCACTCTCACTCTTTCTCCTACACACTCTTACATTCTCATTCTCTTACACTCTTTTTCACTGTCACTCACTCAGTATCTTATTCTCTCACTTTCGCTCTTCTCCCTCACACATGTTTTCTCACGCCCTTTTACTCTGTTCTTCGTCTTCACGCTGTTACTCTCTCATATCCTCATTCCTTCATTATTAATAGATTACTGGGTTCACATTCATCTAATTTATCGATATGCTGGTCAGATATAAGCCATTGAACACTGGGGATCTTTTATAAATATTTATCTCAGTTACCCCGAGACCATTTTCTTCAGCTTGAGATACACCCTTCATTTTCTAGGGGTTAATCACTGTACTCCCATTTACTCAGCTTACATTGTTATTTCAGACGATTGTATTCAGTTCAGGTGAGACTTTTCGGACTGGAGGGTTTGGATACAGCCTTCATTAGCCATTTCAGAACGGGAGAGCTATCCTAACTAGCATAAAATCGTCTGGAGGTAGCAAGATTAAATTATAAAATCCGTCGCCGCATTACAAAGGTAAACAATAATGTAACATCGCAAATTTTCATCAATTTTTTTAATTTTTTTTTACTGATAGCGAAGAAGGGGAAATATAACACAATGAGAGGGTTTATAATGTAATGAAAAGAGGATTTGTTATACGGTAATGAGGAGGTTTATAATGTACGAAGTAAACGGTATATTTTAGTGCATTGAGAGGCTTCGTGACATCAAAATGGGAGCGTTTCTGATATGTGCTGAGAAAGTTTATGATGTGAAAGTAGGATTTATGTTAAGACAATAAGAGTTACTAATATGGTAATGGTAAGGTTTATAATACTGGTTTTTAAAAAATACGGTACTGAGAGTTTAATATTGTGAGGAAACTTCATCTCATCGAATTACCTCCTTCCGCTAAACAAGGGAAGCATATGATTTGAAGATTCAAGAAGCGTTCGAATTCCAAGTGTTGACATAACGCAATTCCGAGAGGTGGAGAAGATGTGTACATACCTGTGTATATTTGACATTATATACCGCAAACATTGTACTTATGGTTAAGGTTTATATCAGTTATGTCATTTAGTTACAGGTTGACATTATAATACAGTGTAACATGAAAAAAGGTGTATTCATCCAAGTATACGATAGCAGTTCCGAGTCGATGGCGTGGAGGCTGACTTCAGGCAAGGCAGTGTGGGATAAACCGGGGAGCAAGTGGGAGAGATGAGTGATATAGTGACAGTCTATACACTACAGGACCAATTGTATAAATATGAAAAAGGTCTTTGTGAACACTGAAATCTAGTGAAGTGATAATTATGCCATATAGGATTAGTACAAGAACCTGAGTAAGTGATTTGAAAGAACATCAGCCGAGGTCAGGATGTTCGCCATTAGAAATAAGTGTTTTTATGTTCAGTTGCTTTCTTCTTTATTGCCTCAGCAGTAACGTGGAGGTCGTGGTTAAGCTATTCGATCCAGATAATTAAAGTGAGAGTGACTGCGTATCGCTATCCTCAAAGTGTGAGGAGTAAACCTCTACCATTCCTTGGATTTAAACTCTTATGGACCACATCTTCCTGGAGCGCCTTAACCCACTCGACCACCTGAGGTAAGTACTTGCATCAAACACCACTGACTGATAGGCTAAAGAGATGGTTACTTGTTGAAGACGTAGCAACGCATAATAATCTTAAAAAGTGAATGTTTACTATAGTTTACCATGCCATTTGATGTTGTTGTTGTTGTTGTCAATATTTAAACTGTTTAGTATTTACTCTTATCATCGTCTTCATTCTCATTCATTACAATAAAAAAAAATAAAAGGCTACGGAGTCTCGGTCCATCAACAGTGAGTTTTTATTGTCAATATTTTTACTAAGTGTGTGAAAGTTTGTAATACGAAGGACGATTAGGGTAGCTGTGACGAAATATTCCATATCTTTAATAATGAGAAAACAATGGCTTCGCTTAGTGGCAAAATGATTTTTTTTTTTTTTTAATGCAGGCACGACAGGACCAGAGGCCAGGACTTTTAAAATCGTCCCCTCCAGAGAAAGTTAAAAGGAAGATAGTAAAAACCAATTGTGTGCACAACGATGCACACTGAAAATGTAGAATTATGTAACCATCCTCAGTAAAGCCAACCAATGTTAATATAAACCCACTTAGCCAATCAACCCATCTACTCATTATCAACCGAGAAGCCCAATATACCTGTCTCAGCTTCCCCTTTATCTTCCAGCTTTTCCCAGTTTTACATGGGATCGATGTGTTTGACCAATCCCCTCCATACACCACTGTCCCAGGCCTCTTCCCCCGTCAGTCTCTCCTTTCTCAAATCTTATCCACCTCCTCCTCGACCTTTCCCTCTTCCACCTATTATGCCTTATCTAATCTAACTAAGCAGTCTGCATTATCTTAAACTAATCATTCCGTAACTACCTGAAGCTAACCACTTTGACCCAGCCTAACCTACCTACTTCTAATCTACACTTTTCTAATCTAACCTACCTTACCCTCATGTACTCAACCATATCCTAATTCAGGGTACGCCCTTTTCGTCACCAACCCGATGTGTAACCTAAAACTCCTTTCGTCATCAGCAGTCCTGTATGAGATAGCCCTAGCATGTATTCAGTATGGACGGTGTGTGTCAGCGCCGAAGACGGAGGACTACTGGGCCTTGGAAACTGGCTGTGAAATCTATGCCCACAGGTACTGTAGTGTGGTTTCAGGTGGATTTGGTGGGATGAGAGATGTTGGTGTGTGTGTGTGTGTGTGTGTGTGTGTGTGTGTGTGTGTGTGTGTGTAATTCACCGGGTCGGTCAGGATCACTTGATGGTCGTGATCGTCAACTTTTACCCTCCCTGAAGGGAGCTGAGAGCTCATATAGTCCGATCTAAGGGCAAGGCTGTGACCTTCACACAAGCACACTCCCGTCCCCTTGCTCAAGGGGGACAGTAACCACCCACTTCGTCAGTGAAACTTTTTCGCAACCTGAGCGAGGCGCGAACTCCCGTCAACCAGTTGGCAAGCGAGAGCGTTACCACTGCACCAGCGAGCGGTGTGTGTGTGTGTGTGTGTGTGTGTGTGTGTGTGTGTGTGTGTGTGTGTGTGTGTGTGGGAGAGAGAGAGAGAGAGAGAGAGAGAGAGAGAGAGAGAGAGAGAGAGAGAGAGAGAGAGAAGAGAGGAGAGAGTGAGGGAGGGAGGGAAGAAGAAGAGGATACAGAACCTGCAGAATGGAACAGAAAGCGAGACTGGGTTGACTGGGAGAGAAGTAGAGCAGAGGGAGAGAGAGGAGGGCAAGCTTGCGGACAGTCTGCGGACACAGCACCTCACACTCCATTGTCTGCGGGAACTGAGAGCATCATCAAGTATTAACCACTAGATCGATACTTCTCTCTTGGTGTGTGCTGTCTTGGTTCCATCGTCTTGTGCTGTCATGTTTTCACTGTCTTCTCCTGTCTCCGTTTTCTGCTCTCTCGGTTTCATTGTTTTCAGCTGTCCTTTCTTCATCGTCTCCTGTCTTAGTTTCATGGCCTTTTAGTTTCATCGTCTTTTCTTTTCCTCGTCTTCTGCCGTCTCTTTTTTCATCATTCGTTATGTTAATTTCATCATTTAGGAAGATTCAAGTCAAATTAGGTCCATACATGTCAGCTTTGATCCATTATATAACTCACAAAACCCGGGAATACACTTTTTATTTTTATTCCCGATATCTTTTTGACAACTTCATCCAGCTAAAGATCAATTAATCAACACTGCCGACATCTGATCTGCGAGTCTGGTGTAATGAATGCTGGTGGACTAGATGACAATATTTGTTTACTTCCGCGTCATTACCCACATGCCGGATTATCCACGCCATCACAGCCTGGTCACGGGGCTTCCACCTCGGCATGAGCAGTATCGTGTCTGTATTACTGGTACAGGATGTGGTGTGTTGAATGAAATGCGTGATATTTACTAGACTTTCATTTTATATATAATCTATTGCGCACTAAGTGAATTACTAGGTTACATTTTATATATAATCAATTGCGCACTAAATGATTTACTAGGTTACATTCAGGTTGTCATTCAATGTAGAGTCACCTGAACTGAATGAGTAAAAGCTCCTCACAAATAAACCCATATCCCTCTCACCCTCACCAAGCTCCCTTCAAACGTCGTCCCCCTCCTCCCTCTCCCCGCCCCCGCCTCACATTCCACTAAGTCGCCACCAATTCCTACCTAATCGCGCCAGGAACGCTGAGAATGCATCACTACCGCCCACCCGTACATCTCCCTGTGAGCAGATTGTCCGGGGTGATGGGGGAGGAGGGGGGCAGGTCTCGAGGTGCATCTGTGTGGCATGGTTCATCGGGGTGTGTGTGTGTGTGTGTGTGTGTGTGTGTGTGTGTGTGTGTGGGTGTGTGGGTGGGTGGGTGGGTGGGTGTGGGTGTGGGTGTGGGGGTGTGGGTGTGTGGGTGTGTGGGTGGGTGGTGTGAGAGCGCGTAGATTTGTGTTTTTGTGCGTTTGTGGAAATAAAATCTTTCCACTAACCAAATCCTCCCATGTGATCCCATCACCTAGCAGCACTAACTCTGGCTCTTAAGTATTCCTAATTACCTTATGAGAAATTGGATATATATTTCCCTACTATGACGTCTTTTCAAGCTATATCTTTTGGTTGTCTCGAAATTGTGAAAAACTGATGACATCTTGCTAGACTAATCGGTGCCAGTCAAGCGGGTTGACAGAAGTGGAATCCAGCTTTATCAGTTCGACACCATAGCATATTGTTGTTGATGCTGTAGCCCCATGTTCTTTTGAGACGGGAACCTGGTAGATTTCTGGCTTATATTGCCCTTCTCTTACAGTGCACCATCCTCCTTTCAGGGGATAGAGTAGTTGAGGGACGTCAATACAATCAGGCTTATGAACCGTCCAGTTATATCGGTGTCACCACATGAAGGCGTTCCTCTCCAGTACCCCCTTATATGTTGCAAACGTACTACCGAGCGCAAGTCTACTCGCGAGTATGCGTTTGATGTAATTCAGTGGAACAAGACTGCGGATCAATACCCAGCACTTCCCGGACGCTGCTGATCCAGAGTGATGGTGTGGCATTACTCTCGCGTGTCCCGGAACATACGATCAGGGGGCCAGGAGGAGCCCAGAATTATTTCCCTATTATTAATGGTTTCGTCACAACACCAGGACCATTACCAGCCCGGCGCCAGGGAGAAGAGGGGAGAGAGAAGGAACATGGAGGTGGGGGGTGAGAAAGGGGGCAAGGATGGGAGGGTGGGGGATAGGAGGGGTCGCCGTGCCACTCTCTCACCCTGCATCAGATTTATCGTCTCACTGGCTTTCACGTATTAACCACTTCAACCTGAGGACATCTTTCATTCTCTCCCTTTGACCACCGAACAGTGAATATCTGAGATGGAAATGCAACAATGCCTTTCATTCTTTCGCCTTTACTTGGCCCTGATTTTTGTCCTTTTGCAGCTTATTTCACGTACTTCAATGACAAAATAAGACAATGCTTTGACTCTATATTCCATTTGTATTTCTTCGTCGGCTGTTTATAAATATGGTCTTTGATATCGAAAGCTCTAAATTGGCACCATAAGCTCTAAATTGGCACCTTAAGCTCTAAATTGGCACCATAAGCTCTAAATTGGCACTTTAAGCTCTAAATTGGCACTTTAAGCTCTAAATTGGCACCTTAAGCTCTAAATTGGTATCTTAAGCTCTAAATTGGCACCTTAAGCTCTAAATTGGCACCTTAAGCTCTAAATTGGTACCTTAGGCTCTAAATTCGCACCTTAAGCTCTAAATTGGTATCCTCAGCTCTAAATTGGCACCTTACGCTCTAAATTGGCACCTTAAGCTCTAAATTCGCACCTTAAGCTCTAAATTAGCACCCTAGGCTCTAAATTGGCACCCTAGGCTCTAAACTGGCACCCTAAGCTCTACTCCGGCATCTTTGGTCATGAGCTCAGTAGTCTCAGCCAACCCGACCTGCCCCTCTCTCTCTCACTTCCTCCTCGCTTCCTGATACGCATTTTTCACTTCCTCTTCTCATCACCATCATCGGTCACTCCCTTCCCCTTGTTTTCCGCCTCTTCCCGCACAGTCAGGGATATCGTCTGCTCTCTCTCTCTCTCTCTCCCCCAAGGCAGAAGAAAATCGTCTGGTGTTAGCAAGAATGAATCCTTCCAGTTGGAGATGCATACCACAAGCTGAGTAAAATCGCATAAAGAAACCATAAATCAGAGAGAGAGAGAGAGAGAGAGACAGACAGACAGACAGACAGACAGAGAGGGAGAGAGAAAGAGAGAGAGAGAGACGGCATCGTAGTGAAAGGGACAAACTCGGCACGGCAGGTTCTTCGTAGCATTGTCGTTATCGGTACTGTTTATGGTGTTCATTGATGCATATCCCCTGTATTTTTCTTAGTAATATTAAACCTTTGAAATGTTTGAAGGCCTTTTTTTTTCTATTAATTCATGCTACAAACAGACGATTTTATTCAGCCTATGCTACATTTTTTTTAACTGAGAGGAGGGGGATTGGATGATGCCTTCAGCGGGCCGAAATTTTTCAGACAAACGTAGGAACAGTGATTTCCATTTCTTTTTTTACTTTTTTCTTACCAGGAGAGTCTAGGTTAGGTTAGATTTGCTTTCTTAGTATCAGGTTGGGTTAGTTTCTTAGGTTAAAAGGAAGAAAAGATATAAAAAAAGGGAAGAATGATCATCCAGTACACCAGTCCTGTATGAGACAGCCCTAGCATAGTGGGTGTTAGCGCCGAAGTGGTGACATAGGGAGATGTAGGAGGACTTCTGGGCCCCAAGGATGACAAATGGGACTTGGGAATATGCCCTGAAGCCTTTGCCCAGAGTCGGACACGTAAAAAAAATAATAATCCTGGAAAAATCAAACTTATAGAGCATAGTGACAAAATGGTATACAGAACGGAAGATTGCGCCCGTGCCTCTGATGCTGGTACGTGAGACTCCATCAGTGTTGGCTCTGAGGAACGTGAATGGCCAGCAAGCATGAGAGTTTACGAGACAAGAATATCCTCGGGGACAGGTCTAGTACCCTGCCCGAATCTAGAATGTCCACGTAAAACACAAGTATTATACCCCTGCAGTCGTAACTTGAGGGTGAGATGACGCAGCGCCCTCCATTTACTCAACAACTGCGTTCTTCTTTGTCCTGGCTCGTCTCCTGTGCTCCTACTTAGTCTCCCAATCTTTTCCTCCTTGACCTATTATCCTTCTTGGGTTTGTCTCTCCCGTTACAGTGCTCAGACTGGGCCATGAGTGTGATGAACAAGACGCTGGGGAAGAGGGAGTCGTGGAAGAGACGAATATTTTTTAGGTGAAAATTATGACTAGTATATCAAAGAGCAGGCATCCCAATTTTATGCATTTTAGCGAGCATAAACCAACACATAATACGCGGCATATAATGTTTACAAGGTGGCGATGATGATTCTTGAAGTCGTGTCTCATATTTTTTGACCAAGAATTATGATTGCAATATTATGGTCAGAGAAGTGTAAACCAGTGCAAAGTGCTATTATTTTCTTGTTAACCCTCTCATGGTACGGACGATTTTGTGTTCCATGCCAATTCGCGTCAGACGATTTTTTTTCTTTTCACCCGAGTGAGGACAAGAGCCTGAGATTGATAGTACTGGAATCATAAACTCTCTAATCGTCAGGAGAACTTTAGTATTCTGTTCCAACTGACTGCGGACGATTCTGCTGTGAGTCACTGGAGGCTGAAAGTGTTAAGCTTAACACTTTATACATCTAGAGATCTTCCTCAGTTGGTTTTTAGAATGACCTCTCGTCCTTTTCATCTTTCAGAATCCAGGAGCCTGCCTCTGCCCTTCACATTATCGTCTTTTGGTGCTGATGACATTTTGGGCAATTTTGGTCACTCTCACTGCTTCCAGTACCACGACACAGCCTCCAGCACTATGCCACAGCCTCGAGTACCACGTCATAGCTCCCAGTGCAACGCCATAGCCCCCAGTACCATGCCACAGCCTCCAGTACCATGCCACAGCCTCCAGTAACATGCCACAGCCTCCAGTACCATGCCACAGCCTCCAGTACCATGCCACAGCCTCCAGTACCATGCCACAGCCTCCAGTACCACGCCAAAGCCCCCAGTATCAGGCAATCGCCTCCAATACCACTCCACAACCTCCAATACAACGCTTTTGGCTTCCTCTGACGCAGCACTAGAAATTAAGCCTCCCTTGTGAGCTGCATTATGCCCAAGTGTTTGCTTTCATAACAAGATATGACTGGTCTGTCTTGCCTTCTATTTCCTATTTTCCTCGTGACGTAAGCGACACATTTGCACATGAATGGCACTGATGCTCAGTTTTTTGCGACGTATGAACACAAGCACTATCTTATTTTGAAAGAGCTCCAAAAATGCACATAACTTTCACTTGCTCATATTATTCAGGAGTTTAAAAGTTAAGCAGGCAGCTCAGCATTATCACCAACCAAAAAATAGGCAGGAAGGAATATGCATCCCAGTTCAGCACAGCCTCAGCGACAGCCACATGCAGCAGGCGGGGTCAGGACACAGATCGCGGGTCATACACAACACCACGGCTTGGAGAGTGGCCAAGTTCAGAGAGGTTTATAGCCGTCTCATGCCCCACACAAGCACCGTATAGGCTATCTCCACGCCACGCTGCGGTACTGCTAGTGGCAAGTCGGAGGAACCCGGTACGTAAGTTAACAAAATACCTCTGGGAATTACTTTAACCCTTTCACTACAAGGGTCCTTTCGAAGGCAGTGAGTTTCGTCAGGAGGTGGCATGAGTAAAGTAAGAATGATGATATCGTGGTGTAGGGGTTAATTTTTTCATTCGAGCAAACAATGTTCATTCTAACATTTTTTTTATCTACAAAAGCAGCAAACACCACTATAGAGATTACATATGTACCTTTGCTTACTAACGCTCTAACCCTCTCCCGGGCAGACAGACACTAGTAGCCTCATCAAAACATCTCCATTAATCTCTGGACACACTGACTCCTCCCATACACCCCGCTCCATCCCCCCCGACAACCCCCTTCTTTACACATCGCATCCCTTTCTTCCTCACACAGTGGCCTCTCCTTTTCCTTCTGTGTTCCGTTCCGTCTTGCTGCCATGCTTGACTTCCCGGGAATAATACGTCATCACGGTGAAGGAGCTACCCGGGTGTGTCCCATCAGTCGCATTGTTCGTCTCAGCCAAGTCTCGTTTTCTTAATGCCGTCGTCGACTTTAAAGTTTGTGTACACGTTCTCCCTCAGAGAGTATGTATTTGCTAAAGTATGTGCCTGCTCGAATATCTAGCGCTTGATCTAACTTCTAAGAAATACAAGAGTAAAATCTTTTCAACTCTGCTTTCTTTACAAAGCAATTAAGTCCACTTGAATTGGATTTCCCCCGTGTTTGGGCTCGGGTGCAATCCCATACACACAGCTGAATAGAGGTTTGGATGCCAAAAGGAACGAGTCATTCACCAGACAATAAGAGCCATGGCAGCAAATAAATCATAAGGTTATTTTCCCCTCCAACATGAAACAGAAACACACAATACGTTCTTGGATGTTATTGTGCGGTAATTGAATAATACACAGTGATTCGTCCATTTCTGACGGGTCGGGTTATCAGGGGAGGATGACGGATGATTTCTCTCCCCCCTGCGATAACGTACTAACACTCGAGCCGTCTATCACTCCTGCTACGTCCGTGTCGAAAGGGCCATAACCGCATGTCCAAGTGACCAATAAGAACAACTAGTGACCACTCGAAGAATCTAAGAGACCACTCAGGTCTGAGATAAGAGGAGAGAAAGAGCTACTCAACGTCTCAGCCGTAAGTGATGACTCACAAATTATGAGCGGCGGCGGGAGGCTGAGTGCTGTCAGGTCCGCGGTCACTCTTGTCTTCCCGCTTACGGTCTGCACCCAAGACTCCTCCTGACCCTCTGCCATATCTTAGCACCACTAATGTACCGGACTAACCCGCCCTCAAAACCAGTTATTGCTGTGCTCTCTCCCTCACCAATGAGTGAAAAAAAAATTCCCTCAAGTAGCATGCTTCCCTTATGTCGTCTTTTAATTCTTCTCTTTCAGAAATACAAATGGGAAGTGATGTGTGAACTAAGAACACTGATTAGGAAATAACAAAGTCTGCAACATGGCTTGCTGTCACTCTGTTATCAGAAGGTTTAAAAAATTTTATTAAATCACTTATTACCTATCTGCTTAGTTGATTCATCCACCTTAGTTCTTATGTTACTGATGAGGCTAACTAACACTACCTCGCTCTTATCTCAAAAGGCGACCGACTCTCATAGATAAGCTAACATCCCGCAAACTGAAAATTCTGGCAGAGTTTTGGTTGTGAGGTAGCATGCAGGCGCCATGACAGGTATTGTTGAGCGATGATAAATGTGCGAGCTGGCCGCTTTGTCAGGCCGGAGGAGGTGGTCAATAGATTCCCGACCCATGACAGCCGCCAGCACTCACCCGCGCTGCTCTGCCCTGCCCCCACACTGCCTCTGCCGCACCACACTCTGCTTGTACCACACTCTGCATCAGTCCATCACACTCTGTATCTGTCTACCACACTCAGCCACGACACACACTCCAGTACCAAACATTGTCTCTACCACCACATCACAGCTACCCACACTCACCAGATCTGCCCTGCCCAACCCCTACACTACCTTTTCCACACCACACTCAGCCTTTAACACACTTTACATATGTTGACCGCACCCTACATCTATCTACCTCTGCATCTATCTACACACTAAACAACACCACACACTGCCTCTACTAAACAGTGTCTGCCACATCACACCCACCAGCATTCAGCCGCGCTGCTCTGCCCTGCCCGCACACTGCCTCCTCCTTCTAACACACTCTTCATCTGTTTACCGCACCCTGCATCTATCTACCGCACTCTGCATCTATCTAGACACTCAACCACAACACATACTACCTGTACCAAACGCTGCCTCTACCACATCACACCCACCACCACCACCACTCACCCGCGCTGCTCTACCCTGCCTTGCTGCACCACACTGACCTCACCATACTTTCATCACACCATACCACCGCCACCACCACCATCATTGCTTCTACCATATAGCATTCCAGCTCTACCACACCACAGCCTCCACGACACCAAAGAGGAAGGTATTTTGAATGATCCTCTAAGTAGCTCATTGCATTTATCGTCCTCAAAATTCACCCGCAGTTAAATAGGAACCAGCCCTACAAATGTCCTTTTTTGTAAGTTTTAAAATTTCAGTGCTAAGAGAACACTGAATAATACGTAGCGTCACTGCCAGATTTATGCTGCATACGTGATGGTTGTAACTGATGTGATGGCTATGATGTGGGAAATTGTTTGTACACTTTCAAGTTAAACATAGACAAATATACTAAAAGGTAATATATTTTAACGTCGTTCTGCAAAGTCCTTCCTAAGGTTGCAACGAATGTTTGGTTGTAACTAAATAAAACACAATCCTTTCAGTAACTGCAAGTAATATTACTGAAAAATATATCATGCAGATCCTTGGAAAATATCCTTGAATTAACCACTTACATCATTTCCATTTTCTTCACGCTATTTCCTGGTGGTTTTATTCATTCTCGGAGAGACTTTTCAAAACGGAACACTGTCATAGGTCGAGGTGTGTGGATCCGAAAGGAAAAAGCTCATAATTACTTCCCTATCCGCTGAAAGGAGGAAGGTGGACCGCAGGAGAACTAAATCCTTCAGTCCACTGGGTTCACGTTTCAGATGAACCTGGGTCCACAACAAGAACATCAGAAGTTCATCTTGACTTGGCAGCTGTAACTGAGAGGCGACTGACTGGGTGAGGATGATAGAGTGAGAGTGAAGGAGAGGGGAGGGGGCAGTCTGACGCCTCCTACATAATCCCATTCTGTGTGTTTCATCTTGTGCAAACTGATAAAAGAGAGAGCCGTCGTGTGGAGAGACACTCAGCACGAAGGCAGTAACTGAATTTAGGGTCATCATCATCATCATCATTATTATCACTAGCAACAACAGCAGCCATCAGCATCATCAGCATCTTCATCAAGCCACTTCTTTTTCTAATTCATATGAAGAGACGATAATAGTGGCAATAATAATGGCGATAATATCAGTGAATTCATCAAACGCCTCCGTATGAAGTTCAGTGTCAGTCCTAAAGAAGTAACTGATGAAAGAAACAGGTGACAGTGATGACAGAGGAGGTGTGAGGTAATGACTGGCACTGGTCGATAAATAAATAAACGAGTTGTGGCGTAAAGAAGCGAGCTGGAGGAGGTCTGTGCTGCTCCCATGCTGGATGATTTCTGGGACTGTTGTTGTCAGCCCAGGCGTATGTGAAGCGTGAACCTTTTGGACTGCAAATTAAATCCATCCTTCTCCTACGGTCCTCCACCCTCCTTCTGGGGAATAATCTATACTCGTTTGACTCTAACTTGGTTAAAATTGCCATTTCTCCATCTTGAATGCTGAGCTGTAACAATAGATTAACACTAGAATATGGTGCTAGTCACGGAAAAATGCTATTGTCGTTTTTAGTCACTCGGGTACGTGAAATAAGCTGAAAAGGGAAGAAAATTTAGGCCAAGTTAAAGTGAATGATCTACAGTTTTACTTTCTGTGGAAGAAAATACTACAGACATTATCAGGTGGAAAGGGTACACAAATATCTACTACAAAAGCACGTATTCTCATCGAGTAAAGAGACTCCCCAGCACCTCTTCCTAAACGATTTATTCTCCAAACTACCCATTGATATCCTCTTTTTGGGTTCTAATATCTTTTCAGTGTCGACATAGATTGCCTGGCACGCAAGAATATAGTAAAGGAGCAGACTCAGAAATAAACCGGTAAGGAAGAGGTGTTAGCAAGCTTACTAACCGCACGAGAATACAACCCAAGGCACCCAGATAGAGCCACATATATAGCCCAAGTCTATGCGTCAAAATCAAAACACACAGCCGCTCAGCCAATCAGTCAGTCTCGCCACTAAGAATGCCCTTTATTCACCATTACCAGCACTCCAATTTATCAGGCTAAATTGTGCCAGACTGTAGCCTAGTCCTCTTCACACCCCTATTTTCCTCCCATTGTCTCGGTAAAATTAATAAATCTGGTTTAAGGGAGGGGTGAGCGTGGGGAGAGGGAGGGAGTGTGACGGGTGATGGAGAGGCGCTGTGCCGAAATGGGAGGGAATAAGAGAGAGCGCCGTGCAGTATAACACGACTGAAAACCAAAAAAATAACAAATAAATATCAAGTAAAACAAAAAATCTAGACATGTTTCAACTTCTTAAAGATGAATACATAAGACAATAAAACCGTGATTCCGACTGACCATAGATTAGTCAGTCCACTCCCTAAAGCCCTGCAGTCCTATGTGTCGCACAACTACACATGTCACTGCTCCAGCACTGATACCCACCATCCATAATGACTAAATTTAGGGTTCTCTCGCTCTAATTGGTGTCAAGATACTGGCAGAGATGTTTTTATGGCATGTCGGTGGGTTTGAAGGGAAATCAGTACTGTTTTAACGAAAGTCGAATCCACACTTTCCTACCGTAGCCTGGGATTGTTATCGTGTCTTTTTGGTATGCATTCCACTGTTTTTCAACTCCTCCACTACCTCTTTGATAAACCCCCTAAACTCCATCAGTTCCTGTCAGCATCAGGTTTACAGATTTTTGCAAACTTTTGCCAAGGCTTGACAACGTTAGCTATTGAAGAACAGTACCAACAACCAACTCCCTGGCCAAAATATTACTAGATTTTACACTCTGTACAAATCATGGAAAGGATGTTGCCTTGAGAAGCGTATGAAGATGAGTAGAAGACTGGTGAGACTAGAAGCAGCAGAGAAAACAGTAAAGTTTTTCTTCTGCTCCCAAAATTTCTCTTTGTACCTAAGTTTGTTCATATTTCGTTAACTGTAGCTACAATAATTACTAAATACTGCAATTCTCTCTATATTTCTGAGTATGTTCCCTCTCCTCCCTCTATATTCCCGCTTCTCTCTCTTCCTCCTTACCTTCCATGCCTTATACTTCCCACATCCTCATACTACAAGCCTTTTACCTCCCACAGCCTCACCCTCCACACCTCATACCTCCCACGTCCTCACTCTCCCCGTCATCCCTAACATCCTCACCCTCTCCGCCTCTCACTACTCTGGGCTCCCCTATCGTTCGGGAGGTGTCGAATACAATAGATATTGTTTCATGATCGCTGTTGACTATAATCCATTAGCCAGCAAGGCCCCTTCACCAGCTAAGGACCTGCGTCGGAACCGGGCAAAGTTGTGGTAATCCAGAGGACTCATTAGTTGGTAGCTGAGACACGACTTCCTAAATAGATGCTGTATTTGGTTATACATGATGCTGTCACTGATGTTATTGTAGTAGTAGTGGTGGTGGTGATGGTGGTAGTAGTGATAGCAGTAGTAGCAGTGGTAGTAGTAGTAGTAGTAGTAGTTGCAACCCTAGGGTCATCTGAAGTAAACCCGGTGGACTGTAGGTTAACGTTACCCTTCTCCTGCAGTCCACCATCCTCCTTTGGGGGAATAGGAAGGGAATTGAGGGATGTTTGTATGGCCAGACAACGGTCAAAAAGGTAAAGATTCCCCTCTCCACACTGAAATAGTAATAGATATCTGGGATAACACCAGCTGAAGTTTGCAATATACTTAGAAATTTATAGAGGAAGCCAGTAGTATGTCTCCCTGAAGTAACACAAAAACTGCATACATGAAATAGTAAGAGGTGGAGCCCAGAGCAGCCAATCTCAGCGTCTTCGCACCACATACATAATAACACGGGACAAGCACCATCCATTTTGCACCCATGATAAATTCCCGGCCACACAATATAATCAATTGCATCCCAGAGCAGGGGTTAGCAGAGGAGGCCCAGAACAAGGGTCAGATCACAATGGAATTTCGAGAGGACTTTGGCCCCTAGGACGCCGCAGAATAGGTGCTTGTTTGTGCGTGAATGAGAGGAGGAAATAAATCTTAGTACACGGCTGGTTTAAAGGTCAGATTCTCCTGTGTGATCAAACTGGGGGGAGGATGGGTTATGGAAGAAAGGGAGAGGGGGAGAGATTAAGGGCCGGGAAATTTCAATGGCTGCGGGAAACCTTGAAAAAGCGACAAGAACAGAGAGAGAATTGACAGAGACGGAGGATGCAGCAGGGAACCCCGGATATCACACACTTACATCCCTTCACCTCGCTTAATGCATAAAATCCCGAACTGAATGATGATCTAGCGAGTTTTATTAAGATCGAATGAGATGTGGGTGAAAGGGATGGACGTGATTGTACAAAACTTTACTGTTATGAAGGAGAAAGAGGAGAAATGTTTTATATCTGCAGGCACATAAGATGAGACGCCTTGTGATAAATGTTGTGGTAGACAGACTATTAAAAAGTAGAACCAAAGCAAATTTATCTGAGTTACTGAGGTTGATGGAGGATGGAGGGAGGGGTGAGTGGAGAGGGCAGGGATGAGGGAGGGAAATAGAACATGGAGGGGAAGAGGAGAGTGAAAGGGTGAAGGTAGAGAGGTGAGGGAGAGAAGGGGAACTGCAGGGGTGGGGATAAGATGCGGGGTGAAGGAGAGAAGCATGACTGGGGGAGGGGGTGATTGTAGGTGGAAGGAACGAGAGAAAAAGGGTGAATGACGTAATACGATCGTGAGAGGTGAAGGGAAAGGGAAGGAGAGAAAGCTAAAAAGTGACGAGGGAGGGAAGTGGCAGGGAGACGGAAAGACTGGAGGAACGGTGGGCGGAGGGAAGGACAGAAAGGAAGAGGTGAGGAGGGATAGGGAACTGCAGAGACGAAGAGAAAGACAGGAGGAGCGTAAAGAAGGGGTGGAGGAGTGACAAATTAGGAGAAAGGATGAGGGACGTCAGGGGAGGCAGAGAGGATAAAGGGAGTGTGAAAAGGCGAGGGAGGAAGAGGGGAGTAGAAGGATGTGGGAGAAAGAAATGGAGGGGAGAGGGAGGAAAGGAGAGAGAAGGAATAGGGTGTGAGAGAGAGGGAGGGGGGAAGGGAATGTGAAGGAGAGAGGAATGAACATGCAAGAGTGATAGAGTGAAAGAGGGATGGGGGACGGGATAGTGGATGGACGAGGAGAAGAGGGAAGAGAGAGAAAGTAGAGGAGAAGGAGGTATGGATGTGCAGGGAAGAGAGGGAAGAGGGAGAGCAGTGGAGGGCTGTTGAGAGATGGGGGCTGAGGAAGAGCACATTACCTCGTGGTGGCCTAATTGCCGGGACCACACTGATGAGACACTGATAGATCTCAAGACGCAGCGCCCCGAGAGGCTGTGAGGGCGGCCGCTAATTGATGCTGTTGAGGCCGGGGTGATGCTCTTGGCCGTATAATCAGAACTGAGAGGATGAAAACGTTAGCAAGTCCCTATTTTTGTGACGATTTCTGAAACGTTTGAAAAGGATAGACCCTGCCTGGTTTCCTAACATCGAACAAGACTGCACTATGTAATGTAGGACGCAGGAAAATCAGAAGAAAACAACCCACAAACGACTATTAAAACGGAGAAAATGTCCCGGCCCTTCCTTGGAGCAGGGGTTTTGCAGCACAGATTTGTTATTATTTTCACGTGTTTCTAGTCAACGAAATTCCTCCAAGGTGGCTGTAACACTGCATTAATATTCTTCTCTGGCTCAGTTCTATCGCGATATTTGTAATGTGGATGCCAGGGTGAAGAGAGAGTGAGGAGGGTCTGTGTTTATCTAGTCCTAGAATCAAATCATTATACAAATACAAAAAAAAAAAAATGTATTTATATGAGTTGCAACAATTAAATGCTATTTGAGTGAGGCAGCAATATTATATTCTCTTTTCATATACCGTCATTAAGCCTCGACTTTCACTAATCTCCTTGCAAAATGAGTTTCTGGCCATGAATAAACCCAGCAGCCTTCACTGGGACAACTCACACATATTAGACTGGCTGGGTTGGCTGTTCCCTCCACCACAATGGGCCACCTCCACCCGACCCCTGATTTAAGCCCTGTGCACCATTTTTGCATTTTTTTGTCATCTAGGAAAGACTAGGTTAGATTAGGCTTGTTTATCTAGTGTCAAGTTAGGTTAGTTTGTGAGCTAGGTTAATTGCTAGGTAAGGTTAGGTTAGGACAAGTTATATTAGGTTAGATTATAAAAGTAAGAGAAAAATGGAAGAATGATCATCCTGAGAAAATCATACTCTTAGGCCCTCTTGTATCCCGCTCTCCTCGTTTCAGTATCGACGTGGTTTGCATCAATCACCTACCGGAGGATACTGAGGAGTTATGTGAAAAATAAATCGCTGCAGAGGAAGTGCTACGAAAACACTAAATGCATTTAGATCCGTTTTCTCGTCGGCTAAAGTAACCCCCTAACACCTCTTCCTTAGCGATTTATTTCGCTTATTAACACCTTATTGTCCTATTCTGTACTCTATAAATCCTTCGAACATTACCATACTCTGGATAAATCATATATAAAAAAGATACTAACGACCCATATCTAAAAATAAATCACCAAGGAAGAGGTGCTAGGGAGCCTCCTTACCCAGTGAGAATACGGGCCGTAACACCATCCTATGTCCGATTTCGACCTCCATGTGGCGAGGTCCGTACCCGAGTTCACCTATACAGATGCTGGAAAAATGGCGGAGAATAAGGTGACGCTCAGCGGGGACGTTCGCTGACGATTTTCCGAGATATCCGGGCCAGGCAGCGTGAGTCCCCCGGAGAGACGGTATTCTGCGGGCGGTGCAACTCGGGTCCTGCCTCCGGAATTCATTAAAAGGGCCCCACTTGTCACCCGGCGCCTTGCAATTGTGACTCAGTTGACACAATGCATTTCCAACTTGGCTGTCTTCGATTTCCTAAATGGATTTCCTTTGTATCCGCCTTTGATTAAGCAAGGGTGAAACAGGCGGTGGGCGGTCGTGTCATATTTCTTCGCCTTTCTGTTGCAGGTGATAATTACTGGGACCTATTGTGGCTGCGACTTCAGTAATGGAATGGCAGCCACGCACTCGACCCAACAATTCATAATTAGAATTTTCACTTATATTTGCTGTGCGGGTGCCAGGATGACGTGAGAGTGAGGCGCTGTACTGAGGGTGCTGTGTTGTGTTTGGTGCTGTGTTGTGACTGTTGCTGTGGTGTATCTGGTTCTGTGCTTTATCTGGTGCTGTGCAGTACCTAGTGCTGTGTTGTGTCTAGTATAGTAATTAAGATTTTGTTTTCTTGCGAGCAGGACAAGGAAGAAGAGTGCTTAGTAATCAAGAAGAGGTGTTGCGCCCTCGAATATATCACCATAGTGTATAAAGGGTTACACTAGATTGCTTTTGGTCTCAGTTTTAGACACCTACTTACTTCAAATAATACCTCATTACACACAAAAAGCAGTGTTTTCCAGCCTGGGTTAATGGTGATATTTCTGTTTCTAGAATATTGCTGGAGGTGACATCGCTGCCTGAAGTGAAAAGGATGTTAATATACTGAAGATGGAGAGGTAACAGAGCATAAAAAGGAAGACGATACCATTAGTTGGCCAGTGCGTAATGCCTAAGTGTATAACTGCACTATGAAAGAAAGACAGTGATAGCTGAGAAAAAGGATTCCCCAACCCATCAAACTCTTCCTTCATAAATAACAGAGGCAAGGCGAAGGAACACCAAGGAATGCAGAGTAACGCCAGCCTCCTTTCCAGCCTGGCCCAAATCACCCACGTGGAGAAGTTACCATATCGTCGCTTCTTGCTGAGACTGTGCATTTCTCAGCATCATTCCACACCCCACCATTATTACACACCTGCCATTACTCGCATTCCTCACACCATTATTCCACACCCAACATCATTCCATATCCCGCCAGTATTCCACACTACCATTATCCCCCATCCACCATCATTCCAAAAGAGGAGGAGAGAGGAGATGGAGAGAACGACTAGAAGGCTGAGAGAAAAACGTAATTTGGAGGTGGAAGATGAGGGAAAGAGTGGCCTAGGGGGGTGGAGAGGAAGCGTTTGTGGCCCCCATTGTGTTCCCACCATCTCTTTAGCGAGTTTCAATCAAGAGGAATCAAAGGGGCTCTTCCACTCCAGATCTCTTTACTAAACCACCCTATATACTAATTCAAACCAACAACCCTTCCTTCCTTCCTCTCCGCCTCACTTAACCATAATCTCTCCTTCCCTCTCTCGCCTCGCCTCCCTCTTGCTCCCTCCCTTCTTCATCTCGCTGTCTCTCCTCTTCTCCCCTCCCTCATCTTTCACCCATTCTCTTCCCTTCCCTCTTGTCCTCAGTACTTATTCACTCACTCTCCTCTTCTTCTCTTCATTTCCCTCCCTTCTTTTCTCTTTTCATCTCTCCATTTTGGCCCTTCTCTCCTCTTACATCTTCATTTCTCTCCATTCTCTCTTCTACTTACCCTCCATTTCTCCTTCCTTTCCTCTCCTTATCTCACTGTCTCTTGTTGCCCTCCCTCCCCTCTTCTTCTCTCTTTTTGCCTCTTTCTCTCCTCTCTTTCTCCTTGTTACATCTCCTCCTTCATTTCACTTCTTCTCTCACACTTCTCTCCTCATTTTCTTCTCCCTCTTCTCCCTCTTCATCTCTCTATTTCTCCCCCTTCTCTCTTTCTCTTTTTGTCCCTCTTGTTCATCCCTCTCCTCTTCATCTCCATGTCTCATTCTCTTCCTTTCTTCCCAACCAGTCAGTTCTCCTCTTTTCCATTTCTTCCCTTCTAAATTTCCTCTTGTACTTCCTCCACTTTCTTTTCACCTTCCTCATTAATGCTCTCCCCTCTCTCTCTCTCTCTCTCTCTCTCCTTTACTTTTCCATATCCAAAGCCCTCCCCTTCCCTTCTCATCTCCCCCAGTCAAGTTTTTCATCTCCCTTCTCCCTTACTCCCACTCATCAACCCCCTCCCTATCTTCCTTCCCTCCCATCCAATGTCTTCATCTTCCTCCCTCCCACCTCTCCTCACACCCACGGCCCTCTTCCCTATTCATATTCCCAACTCCCTCTTCCCTCGGGCTTTCTCTCCCTCCCTCCCTCTCTCTCTCTCTCTCTCTCTCTCTCTCTCTCTCTCTCTCTCTCTCTCCTCTCTTCCTCTTTCCCCTCATTCTCCCCACCAACACACTACTCCTCCTTGTCATCCCTCTCCTCTCTTTCCCCCATAACCATTTTCTCTCTCCCCCTCCCCCCTCCTAGCCCTCTTCCTCCTCCCCTCTCTCCTTCCTTCGCCTTTCTCTCTCTTTTTCCTCTTGTTCTCACCATCTCTCCCATCCTCCCCCTTTTCTCTCCTCTCTGTTTCTCTTTCCAAACCTCTCTCCCTCTTTCCCCTCCTCCACTGATAGCCCTCTACCCATCCCTCCTCCCCTCTCTCTCCTCCTCTCTCCCACTTGCCCTTCCTCCGCCCTAGCCACCCTCTCTCCCACCCCATATCTCTCCTCCCCTCTCCCTCTTTCCCCTCCTTCTCCAGCCATCCTCTCCCTTAGCCTCCCTCTCCCCCAACCGGGCTGTGGTGAGGACGCGACGCTAAACACTCCGAGTTTTGCCGCTTTATATTCAATTAGAGCGGCCATTGAGATCAAAAACAGATGTTAGCTTACATTATGGGCGGGTGGCATTTTAGCACGGAGGAGGGGACGGGAGAAGGGGAGCCAGCAGCCACACGCACCACAGGCTTCACTTGTTTAGCTGTAATGGTGGGTTTATCGGGTTTGCCTACTTCATTACCCGGCTCAGTAGTTCATGAGCAGGTATACACTTGTCATCACTTAATACTTTTACTTTTTTACTTCTTTTGCGGAGAGGGACGCCTTCACGTGGTGGCACCGATATGGAGAGATGGGTCCACTGCCTGGTTATACAAGTGTCCCTCAGTTCCTTCCCTATCCCGTAAATGGAGGATGTTGGCCTACAGGAGAAGGATAATTTTAGCCTGCAGTCCACTAGGTTCACATTCAGATGAGCCTGGGGTTTCAGCTACTACTACTACTACTACTACTACTAATACTAATACTAATACTACTACTACAACTACCACCACCACCACCACTACCACCAATTCTGCTACTACTCTTGCAAATCTGAGGATGCCTGAGAGGACTGGAGATGCACGATTTAGTTTAGGGAAAAGGGAAGTTGTATATATATATATCAATAATAATCAGTCAAGCCGAAGTACCCAGTGGAAAACATTCGATTTTACTGTTCCATCGCCAAAAAATCACCAACATCCTTTTTATTCTGTTTTTTTTTTTTTTCCTTTTTTTGCCACATCACAGCGATATAAACTCGAGTAAACTGACACCCTTTACCGTTCCAGGTTTGCTGCTGTCATTTGTGTCTTTGTTTACTACTTAAAAACACTACTTAAAGCCATGCTATGATTTACGGAGCCTGCTGCGGCGTGCGTAATATCAAAAAGAGATAACATAGTAAAATAATAAGGGCAAGACATAGTAAAATAATAAGGGCAAGACATAGTAAAATAATAAACAGGATAAATGCTATGACTGTCGAGATGAGTAGATGTTAAGGCACTAAGGTAAACATCTTCCTTTACCTGTTATGTAATAAAACGAGAAAAAAACATAGATGATGGATGTTAAAATCTTCCCATATCTTTCATGTACGCAAAAAATACGTCAAAACGAGATAAAGCACAGGTGATGGCTGTTAAGATCTGCCTGTATCCTTCATGTACGCAAAGAATATGATGTTAAAAGTAATGAAAATAACATTAATGATGACTGTAAAGAAGAATGGCAGTAAAGACTCTAAATAAACATCCTGCTGTGTTTATTATGTGCCCAGAACACCGCAACGCTCACTAATTCCGCGAAGGGCGTAGAAATCCTCGGATGGGATTGCCAGGTAAATGGTTAAGGGATGACAGGTGAAACTATTCTCTCTCGGCTGAGGCTTGTTTGTGTCAGGTCGATGCTGCCCCGACCCACGACATTATGTTTTCACACCAAATATAATTCCATTCAATTCCCCTTTAGTCGGACGTAATATAAATGACATACTGAATTTTAGGATGAAAAAATATATATATGTTTTGACCACCCAGATAATCGCATAAGAGGACCACACACACACACACACACACACACACACACACACACACACACACACACACACACACACACACACACACACACACACACACACACACACACTAAGCCTCCTTATCTTGCTCCCACGTCACAAGAGGAGGTTTTACGATCTTCCATCATTTCCCGTAAAGAATATAGGTCATTACTTACACAGCTCAAGCCTATCTCCCGCCGTTATATATATTTTTATCATGTAAAATGTAACTCAGCCAGACCCTGAGAAGTTGGGCTGCGTGGGAAACTGGGAAGGGCGAGAGAGAAGATGGTGATGTGAAATCTTTCTTTTCACGGCGACAATGGAAGGACACCGATTTACCTTGAGAGCAGTGATGAATAAGGCGAGTTAGTGGGGCCCCCGCGGGGGTCTAGGAGGGGGCCATGGCTTTGGGGGGGGAGGGGGAGGGAAGAGGACACGGAAGAGTCACCAATGTACAGGCTAATATTTCCCTGCTCTGCCTCTCACTTTCCTCTGCTGCCTTTCACCTCTTCTACCTCCCACTTCCCTCTCATGCATAATATGTATTCCTAAGCTGAGACAAGAGTAGTCAGTTTCTTTGCCTGTAGATGATTCTCTTTAATATAATACGTTAGGGAGGAAAGTAACGGACATGCCCTAAGTTTTTTTCTTTTTTTATGCAAGGAAGAAGGAACCAAATGCTAGAAGCCCGCAAAGTGTTCCCTCCAAGAAAAAATAAAAACAAGATAATAGAGAGCCAAATTCAAGATCCGTTCAATTCAAGATGCATAGACAGAGCCAGTGAGATGATAAGCGAACTTTTATCCCATACTCTGCACTTGAGCATAGAATATCAAAAGAATTTACGATAGTCTTGTATCTAAGTCTTTATTTATTTATTTATTTATTTATTTATTTATTATGCAGGAGAAAAATTAGACATGGGAAGATTTACCACTTTCTTTTCCTATATCCATCCTGCTAAAAACAAGTCTCAAAATTGATAATAAGCTTGTTTTTAAATCTGTACCGTGACTCTTAGCCCTTCTCACTGCGAAAGATTTGACGCTGAATTATCTGTGTTTAGAAAGTAAGAAGAGTTAAAGTAAGTAAAGTGTGTAAAGAAAGTAAGAAAGAAAATAAGCAAGTAAAGAAAGTAAGAAGAGTTAAAGTCAATTACTCTTACACAACACCTCCAAACTGTTTTGAAACCTAGAGAGATCTGCTGAAACCTAGCGAGATCTACTGAAAACTAGAGAGATCTTACTACATTACTTCTACCCATCTTCTTGGCTTATAATTTCTGTCTCTTTATCTTGAATACTGGGCTGTAACAGAAGGCTATCACTAGAATATGATGCTAGTCACGAAGAAGTGCCATGGAAAGGATGTTTAGTTGTAGTATTTTCATTTTCTGCAGGGAGCTACGTGAATTAAGCTGCAGAAGGACGAAAATCTGGACCAAGTTAGGGTGAAATAATTATAGTAATATTCAGGCGTGTAGGACTGGATTTTGAGAGAGAGAGAGAGAGAGAGAGAGAGAGAGAGAGGAGGGGGGGAACTAAAATAATACGTCATAGAATTAAAGGGGTTAAGTCGCCAGTGCACAGGAAATTGGGACCTCAGGAATATGTCTCACCCCATCCAGCAACTGATGTCATTCTTAGCTTAACCTTGCTGCCTCCAGACGATTTTATTCAGTTCAGGAAAGGTCTTTCTCACTGCAGGGGTTAACTAGGGCTATATTTAACTCCCCTAGTTTGAAAAATCCCTCGTATAGTGAATAAAAGCATCTGAAAAAGAGAAATACTGTAAGACGTCATGGCAGGAAAGAGTTTAAAAGAAAATATATAGATGTCAGCGCAAAGGAGTCTGGGAACTAGGCAATACAAGCCAGTGTTGGTAAATGTTGATGGCTGAAGGTAATGGAGTCGATATTTACTGAAAAAAAGGCACAAAAGTGCTAGATAAATATAGGAGCACAAGGCCCTTTTATGAACCGTCGCTAAAATTTCTAGAGTCTACGGAATGGTACTCCTTCCCGAAAATCCTTAGGGAATGACTGACGCACAGGCTGGTTCCTAGAGGTGCTCCCGCATCTAAAACTACTTCGATTGGTTGTCCATAAAGCAGTAAGGCAATATCCAGTTCCTGCTCACACTACTGACCCCGAGATGCCACAGTATTCCTAAAGGTCACTGTCTGGCCGCCAGTGATGGTGAGCAGGGCAAAGCTTCACATATTCATTAAGGCATCAGAAACGAAACAATTCCCAAATGAAGCGCCACAAAGGCTGCCACAGTCCCTGCCAGTTCTGTGGAGGTGAGGTGGGGGGGGGGAGGTTGATGTGTGGAGGGGAGGAGGTGGAGGGGAAGGCCTGTATTTGTGTGGAGGGGAGAAGAGGGAGGTGGAGGGGAAGGCCTGTATTTGTGTGGAGGGGAGAAGAGGGAGGTGGAGGAGGAGAGAGAGAGAAGAATGATGCGTCTCTCTGATTATATGCTATTCATGTTGCCGTTTTCTCTTCTGTATTCAAGAATGATGATATATCAACAAATTTATACACCGTACTAATTTAGAGAGAGTGGGTAGTGGCTCAGAGGAGGGAGGAGGGGAAGGGGAAGGGGAGTGTCAGGGGGGAGCTGGGAGGATGATGTAAGTTCTTGGGGATAAGATACTGCGGTATACTGGGCATCTGCAGAGGTCAGGATTGAGAGACAGAGAGAGAGAGAGAGAGAGAGAGAGAGAGAGAGAGAGAGACAGACAGACAGACAGACAGACAGACAGACAGACACAGAAACAGACAGACAGACACACAGAGACAGACAGACAGACAGAAACACAGAGACAGACAGACAGACAGACAGACAGAGTGGGAGAGAGAACAGTTGAGTGTATGGAAGGGCAGGAGCAGAGAGGGTGTGGCGAGGGCTGGGGAGAATGCAGAACTAGGCAAGAAGGGTGGGGAGAGAGGGAGCAGAGGTAAGGGCAGGGAGCAGCAAGGGCGGGGAGCAAGGCATGGGGTCTGGTTCCCAGGGTCGGCGCTCAGAGGAGACCAGCTCCCCGCCGCGAAGGAAGAAGTGTGACGAATCAAGCAGCCGGGATGTTGGATCACAGTTCCAGCTTGTCCGATCCTGACGTAGGTGCCCGATCCTTCCCTGATTGCAAGAATTCGTCTGGCTTCTTCCAACGTGTGTTTACTGCAGCAGCTTTTGGGATGGAGGTGTGTCAGGCAAGTGTCAGCCGCATGACACTCGAGAAGCAAGTGACGTCGTGACAGGTGTCGGACCTTCAGGCTGGCCTGACAACCCGTTTTCTTTGATCTCCCGCCAGGTTCGTGGGTGGGGTGAGAGATGTAAGATAATGAACGAGGTTGGACTATTATCACGTTCTATACCACCGATGCTTGATATTTTAAGGAATAATGAACACTTTGAGATGTGGAATGCCAAAGTGTATGCGGTGCAATGGTGTTTTCACACTGCGTGGAACGGAAGAGCCGATAAATAAATGAAAAGATTGGGAGGGTGTTGTCAGCGGGCTGAGAATAGATGTGAGGGAGTCGCCATTGTTGGTTTATCCGTCCATCAAACAAATTTGGAGAGCGTGTGGGAGGATTTCTGTACAGCTGGCTGACTCTGAAGGAGCTGCCATTGATATTATTGATTCTGCAACATCATTCTTTCACAGACAGCTGTATGGGTTCTTTGTGCGTCATTGTGGAGGAGCGGGCGACTTTGACTTCTGGAGTCCCCTTCAGTAGGTCTCATAAGTAAATAACGTAAAACTGTAAGTAGTCTTTGTGCTACCACAGGACGCCAGCGGGCCCGGGAGATTACCTCACGTCTGGAATCTGCCTTATAATCACTTGAGCCGTGAACCTGCGAAAAACTTCTCTATAATCCCATTTTATATGAATTGTGCCGCGCCAGCCCAACCGCGGGTGTTGTCAAACATTCTTCCTTGTTTGTCTCCCCGCTTGTTTGTGTATCTTAGATCTCAGAGTCTCTCACTCTGTCTTCCCTGTTGACTTGACTACACCCAAAGTTTGAAGATGTTTCAATAGCAAAATAGTTGACAACAAGCTATCCATCTAATGTTTGAAACTGGCCGTGTAAGCAGTTGTGTAATGCTGTGTTGCATCTAGCATACGGGGGGGGGGGGTTACTGGCTACCTCTGTCGAAAAGTTGACCCGCAACGTTGAGGAATATGTTCTCGCTGACACTGAAGATTTCGTAACACTTCTACATCTGCAGTTTATTTTCCACATCATAACTTGATTCTCTCATGATCGGGACAACTGCAGTATATATCTAAATGATATTATTTGGTTGAGAAAGTGTCAGAAAAGCCAGAGAGTGTTGATACTGTCACCATTAATGACCAAGACAAGCTGAGTATCTTACTCAGCTAGCGTTGGACAATTTTAATCAGCTGAGAGGGCTTCATAACATTCTGAGAGGGCTTATAACCTCCTGTATGGTTCTAATTGAAACCATGTCCCTGTTAAGAAGATATAAATAACATGCAAGGCAATACAAAAGAGGAATAGCCCATGTAGGCAGCGTAGGAAGAAATGTTGCAAAAAATCCTATGTCAGGGAGTTACATGGCAACCGACGCAGCACTTGAGTCGTATTTATAAAGGGACTTAGCCACTGTCTGCCAGAAATAAGTCTCCAAAGCAGTTAATTATTATCATGAATCACTGTTTTGTCCTATTTGTCATTGTGATACTTACCGTACTGTAATTTGGCTGAAAAGCGTTTGGTAACTGTATAAGTGAAGATAATAATAATAATAGTAATAATAATAATAATAATAATAATAATAATAAAATCACACACACAGATGAGGGTATGAAAGTCTTCTGAAATACATTCCCTGAAGAAGCATTTATAAGAATTCTCCCCAGTTTACAGGATTTGCAAGTCTCAAAAAAGTAAACTATTACCACAATACCTTTTTGTTAATCATCAATTTAATATTCTTTTTTATATGGTTGTGAGGTTTTGGTAGCTGCATGAGTTGAGACAAGCGTATACATTTTTTTTTTTTTTTCACAGCTAGTTACTACAGGTAACTTAATTTTTCGTGTTTAGTGACTTATATTCTCTTTGATTTGATTTCGAAGTGCTTGGTGGCTGTTTGAGTTGAAACAAACGTATATTCAAGCAGTCTTTACACAGCAAATACAAATACTTCCCCTTCTTATCCCACAGACTCCCTGGCCTCACCCCTCGCCGCGGTAACACAAGATAAACACCTCTTAGCCTTCCCTGGTGATAACATCGGCTCAGGTGTCAGATGAGGTGAGGTCATTCATTACCCAATCAGTCACGGCTTCCCTGGCCCCGCGGGGTGTCGCTGCCAAATCAATTCCCCGTAATCGTCGCTGATCAAACACACTGCCGTAAATCCACCCCTAGGAACCATGCTTACCCCCACCACGAGTTATGCTCATTTGGCAGAATATAAAGCATGTTATGATGGCTATATTATTTTGAAGATTTGCCGCTGGATATTCATTGCCATTTGTACTTGTATTATATTCACCTTAAGAATTAAACTACCTTGAGGGACTCCATATTATGATGACTCTATCGTTCTAGGTTTGCCAGTTAATATTCATTGCCTTTGTCATTGCATTAGATTAATACCGTCTTACCCTACGATTAGAGACGAAACCTGCATTAATTTTTTCGATGATAATTTGCAAAGCATCGACAGTTCTATATAGTATTACTGATATTACCTTAAGTCATCTGTCATTCTTTACAAGGACAGGTAGCTACATGTATTCAGAATGTTGGAAAAAAAAAAAAATTATTGTATTTAATTTTGTATCAGCCGGTTTCTCGATACATGCATACATAATAGATGCACATACATTGCATAGATAGACGGGTAGATTGGTAGATAGATAGATAATTAACTTGACCATGATTGATACCTAAAACTTTCCCTGTACCAGCGCTTCCCCCCTCCTTCTGTAGCTCTTCCTCCCCCTTGTACTCTCCCCTTCCTACCCGGCCCCCACCTCCCCCGCCCCTCTAGGGTTCTCTCCCAACCCAATAATTAGCCTCACGGTGTTGCTTCTCGCTTGAGGGGGGAAACCTAACAATTTTCGCACCGGAACTAAACGCACTGGTAGGGAAAAAAATTATCTTGTCCCCTTGACTCAGAGTAATGAAATAGACTTACTGAACACTCTCTCTCTCTCTCTCTCTCTCTCTCTCTCTCTCTCTCTCTCTCGCTCTCCTTCCCTTCCTTAAGAATGACCTGTTTTATCAAGGATAGTATCAGGACACGTAGCATTTCACTCCAAAGGCACTATGTGTTAATTACGTGTATGATGAATGATACCTCAACAACGCATCACTATACTGGGATTGCAAGAAGAAATAACCAAACAGCCAAATTTAGAGGACTTTTTTACTACATATGATGAAATGATAAAAGCGAATAATTTAGGTGCATGTATTACTCACAAGACGGCAGATTATGTCACTTGAATGATGAGTAATACGAGAGGACTTGCTGAGACTGCACGAGATTATTCCATCAGATATACAGGATTCTTTTTACCCCTTCGGATGCAGGAATGAACAAGGATAATTAAGATACAGATGTCACTCAAAAAAAGGAAATAATCTGTGAGGCTATATAAAGGGCAGTACCAGAGCACTTCTTGAGACAGCACGAAGAAACAGACACTGAACCAGATACAAGAGTTCCCTTTACCTCGTCTGCTGTACTTATAACCAGGAAGAACTCCATTATGTACGTTATATAATTAAATTAATAGTAATAGATTGCCAACTGAATGAAGAGTAAAATCAGATTACATCTTGAGATTACACAGGAAAATACAGGATACATGAAGTCAGATACAGGGAACTCTTTTTACCCCTGCACCGATGTCCTTTACGCCCGCGATCCTGGTGCTCGCTTGACGTAAACAAATGACGATCATGGACACAACAATGGCCGCTACGTTGGAGCGCAATGCGAAAATCGACAATGTTTGTTAGCGTACACACACCGGGCATTGTAGCGGCATACTGTAGGCATTAAAGTGTAAGAATATTAACTGTGTAGTCGTACAATAACTAATACGGCCAAATACAAAAGGTTCTGAGTAAAGGCCCGGTAAATAACATGATATACTGTTGGCACGCTACTTGAGGCGAACCCCTGTGACGCATGACTGATCCACGAAGTGATCACGAATCGTATGATTGTCGACACTGGAGGCTCCCTGACGCCTTTATCTTAGCGATTTATTATGCTTATTGCACCTTGATATTCTCTTTTTTATTATATAGATGAATTGTTTGTATCGACATAATTTTCCTCAGAAACGTAAGAGGATAAAATAGTTGAAGTATGCAAAATAAATCGCTGAATAAGAGGTGTTACGGAACCCTCTGTACTACCTAAAACATGACCTCATGACTGACCGCCCCAGAGCCACACAATCGACGCGCTGCCTTAAATTACGGCGCCGCAAAAAGGATATTTGGAACGAGGTAGTTATCCGGCCACCACTGCGCTATATACGGTAAATATATCCCGGCAAATTGATGAGCTCCCGTTTCATTATTCTTCTGGCAGAATAACTAAACCAATAACAATAAATCTTAGCAGGCTTTGAGGGCAGTGATTATATGCCAAGCAGGGCAATAGAAGGGCATTGACGGCGTGACATTGAGCCATCATACGCTAGACTGTGTGTGTGTGTGTGTGTGTGTGTGTGTGTGTGTGTGTGTGTGTGTGTGTGTGTGTGTGTGTGTGTGTGTGTGTGTGTGTGTGTGTGTGTGTGTGTGTGTGTGTGTGTGTGTGTGTGTGTGTGTGTGTGTGTGTGTGTGTGTGTGTGTGTGTGTGTGTGTGTGTGTGTGTGTGTGTGTGTGTGTGTGTGTGTGTGTGTGTGTGTGTGTGTGTGTGTGTGTGTGTGTGTGTGTGTGTGTGTGTGTGTGTGTGTGTGTGTGTGTGTGTGTGTGTGTGTGTGTGTGTGTGTGTGTGTGTGTGTGTGTGTGTGTGTGTGTGTGTGTGTGTGTGTGTGTGTGTGTGTGTGTGTGTGTGTGTGTGTGTGTGTGTGTGTGTGTGTGTGTGTGTGTGTGTGTGTGTGTGTGTGTGTGTGTGTGTGTGTGTGTGTGTGTGTGTGTGTGTGTGTGTGTGTGTGTGTGTGTGTGTGTGTGTGTGTGTGTGTGTGTGTGTGTGTGTGTGTGTGTGTGTGTGTGTGTGTGTGTGTGTGTGTGTGTGTGTGTGTGTGTGTGTGTGTGTGTGTGTGTGTGTGTGTGTGTGTGTGTGTGTGTGTGTGTGTGTGTGTGTGTGTGTGTGTGTGTGTGAGAGAGCGTAGGGGTGGGTGGGAGAGACTGTAGGTGGGAGTGACTGTACTGTAGGTGTGAGTGACTGGCTGTGGATGGCTGTGGGTGTGTGAGTGAGTGAGTGTGAGAAAACGTGAATGCAAGTAAGTGTGTCTGTTTATGTGTGTGTGTGTGAGTGTAGGTGTGTATGATGCCAAAGACCCACATATCACATTACGGACATCACATCATCCAGGCCAGTGATATCACTTCACCCAGCTTCGGACATCACATCATGCCACTACAAAGGACGTCACAGCACCTGCTTTTCTCTTCTTGTCTCCAGCTCATGTAATAGTTTTGTTAGGTATACTTTCCTGACTAATAAACAGCCTCGAAAGGACCGGCAGGTCTGTTGTTGGTTTATCAGAAACATCACACATCACACTACCACTCCAACGATATCACACATCACACAAAACCTCAGAAATAATGCACATCACATAACACCCTAGAGGAATCACATACCACGCAACAGACATCACTCCACCACCCCAGAGACGTCATACATGCAGCACTACCGCACATACAGATACATCACCACACATCACCTACCAAGATGGTTATATATATATATATATATATATATATATATATATATATATATATATATATATATATATATATATATATATATATATATATATATATATATATATATATATGGAATACTGGAATACTTATTATCTTCCAAATAATCAGAGGTAAATTAACATAAAGGACGTGCCATGTTCTGATGATGATCATACTAGTCTTTATTTGTATTTTGCAATAATGTCCGCTTATAAAACTCAAATTTTTGCTCATACGGCGTAACTGATACTGTTATTGTAATGGCGTATTCCAGGGCATAACATTTACAAAAAGCCTCACAAACATGCACTCCAGCACCGATTAGGCTAAACGAAACGCCATTTAGGAAACAGCACATAGCGATTTCAGGAAAGGCGTATTATTATTCTGGGAACTAATTAAAACCTTTGCTACCAGACGATTATCCTTTGCTGAATAAAATCGTCCGACAGTAACAGGACACTCTACGAAGGTTGTATTAAACTGAAAACCTATATGGAGACTGTTTCTACATCCCTCCTCTACGAAGCGATATTTCCCATGCTTAGTAAAATCGTCTGGTTGTAACAAGAATATGATGCCTAAAAATCACAGCAAGGAAGAGGTGCAAGTGTTACTGGATAGCTGTTTTGTTTGCTATGAACATTTAGGTTTATGAAAAAAAAAAATGGATTAAGAGGAAGAATGCAACTCGGTTTAATAGCCGAACTAAAAGGAAGACTGCATGTTTGGAAAATCGTATGAATGCAAACTGGATTAATAGGAAGAATGCAAGATGGGATAATAAGAATACAAATTGGATTAATAGGAAGAGTGCAAATTGGATTAATAGGAAGAGTGCAAGTTGGATTAATAGGAAGAAACAAGTTGGATTAATGGGAAGAATGTATTGTCAGCTGGACTAATAGGAAGACTGTAAAGCAATATATTCCTGATACATGAATTGATGCGTGTCCCTTCCCCTGATAAAGCTCGAATCTATAACGATGCTGGGCAGCACAGAGCCTCGCCATCAGCACGATTCTTGCCATTTTTCCCCTTGAGATGTGGATAAAAATAGGGAGGCAGAGGGAGCTGGGAGCCCCTGTGAATACCTCGCTTCACGCTGGTGTATATGGGCAGGCAGAATGAGAATGCTTGTTAAGTGTCACAGAGCGAGGTGGCCTTGTGACACGTAACCCGGAGCCGCCTGGGCCACAGATATCAACCCCTCCATCGCCAGTGCATAAAGGCCGATATGGAAGCGCCTCTGGGTGTCACTTGAGCCTCGCTCTGTCGCCTCCGCATTACCCACTCTTCGGAAATGTTGTGAGGATTAGCGCATAAATGAGGGCGAAAAAAATTATGTCACCCACGCAACGTCACTCACAGGCGGAGCTAAGTGGGACCCGCCGCTGGGGAGGAAAAGGGGAGGTGTGGGGAGTACAAAGGGGAAATAGTGTGAAAATACGGTGCAGGAAAGAGAGATGACGCGAGTGTGAGAGGAGGAAAGAACAGAAAAAAGGAGGAAACTACGACCATGTACACAAGTTGAGTATGTCTTAACCATATCAGACCCATGAGCATTCGTATTCTTTTGCTATTCTTCTTCCCTATGAACGATCTTATCCAGGTACGAAGGAATGTCTAGCAGTGAACGGCTTAAGCTCTTGAATCTGGGTGACGTATTTTATAACTTGCTCTGTGCTCACAAAACGTCTGTAGCTGCTGGAACGTAGCTGTGGGTGTTGAATTCTGAATCTCCCCACATCCCAAATGCTTTCTTGTTTCTGTGCTTTTTTCATCTTGTTTCTGCACTTTTTCAATCCTTAACTCATAATCATTTAACATTTCTTTTTTGCTTCCTAGTTTTTCTTATTCTTATTTTTCATCGTCTTACCATCATCGCGACTAACAGCCACCACTAGTTCATGCATTAGGCACCGAATGCTTCACGTTACACGCCACTCCATCACCTTCACAAGAGTAACAACCAACCACTGTGCCAGCGAGGTTGATGTACGTTGCTTTTAAAGAGAACTCCAGTATCTTCTTCACTGACCATTGACTGAGAGAATAACAGGAATCTGCTGTCAGGGTCTTGCCACAGAGAAGAGTGCCCAACTACATTTTAGCCTTAATTCCTAACACTTCCTTTAGTTCCTGCTTTGGTTGTGATGGGTTCCTCTAGGCTAAGCAAAATCGGAATGGGACTTTTATACGCAATGACCCTTAACAAGTGTTCAGAATATCTTGTCTACAAAGAGGGATTAAAACTAGGCATCTTGTGATGTTGAAACCCGTGACTCAAAACGTGGTAGGAGGATTTTCTACCATGTAAAATGTTATCAGAGACGAATATCGGTATAACCTCAAATAATCCAGCACGGTATCCTAGCTTCATGTTCCCCTACGCCCTTCAAAAGATAATATGGACTTGGATGTGACTGGTACACAAACAGGCAAACAAAAACCTCCTTCCTGTAACGCTGACAAAGATAATAAGCTTGAAGAAGACAGATGGCGCGGATCACAACACGGACAGTTCTACGTTCAATATCCACTTATTCTTATTTCCACCATACAACGTTGTTCCATTTAAGAGAGACCCTGTACTGAAGGAGTCAAAAACGAACTCCTAGAACCAGTTCAGTATTCAAACATCTTTTCATTCTATCCATACTACCTCTGGACGAATTTCATTAGCCTAAGGGAGATCCCTAAACTCTATTCCCAAAATTTTGGCCTAAAACTGCCACCTCTTCATCTTGAATGCTGAGGTGTAGCAAGAGATTAGCACTAGAATATGATGCTAGTTACGAAGAAGGAGCATGGAAAGGATGTAGAGCTGTAGGACTGATTAATTGTACCACTGAGCTTCATGAAATACTCTGCAAACGGGCAAAAATGTGGGCCGAGTTAAGGTAAAAGGAGTAGAGTAAGGATGCTAAAAAGACATCTTCCCTAAACCCCTGCAGTATCACAACGTCTTAAATACTCTGTTACTGCCAAGGCCAGACGAGTGTATTCATCGTAAGAAAAACATAATAGAAAAGTTAAGAAGAGTGGATTAACACAGCACAGCGTCATCATAATTCAATGGCTGTGGGTTCTGTGTATGGTCATATTGTCTGCTGTTGTCAGGGTTTATCGTTTGAGCCGAAGATAAAGGACAAGAGCATAGGTGTGTAGAAAGGTGGTGAGTGTGCTTGTGTGTGTGTGTGTGTGTGTGTGTGTGTGTGTGTGTGTGTGTGTGTGTGTGTGTGTGTGTGTGTGTGTGTGTGTGTGTGTGTGTGCGTGCGCATAGATAGACTGATCAATTGGTAGATAGATAGATAGACAGACAGACAGACATGTATGTATACAGTACAAGTATGTATATATGTATGTAACGTGTGTGTGCGTGTGTGTGTGTGTGTGTGTGTGTGTGTCAATCATAGATGTTATCTTGGCGGCCTCACACTGACTCCTTCACCTTATCTATTCATGACCCCCGCTGCCTCACGCTGACCAGGCGGGATTCAATTATAGGCAGCGAGTAATCCTGGATAAGTCGGCGATTATCAGGCAATCACTCACTGCCACGTCCTCACCCTCCATCACCCTGATCAATGAACTTCCTTAGGGCACTGAATTCCAGTTCAATGCTCATATTTTAAGTGCTTTTGAGATGCTCGTAACCCCTGATTCTAAGCGATTAATTTCCCGTATTACTCATAAAAATCCCCTTGTATTTCATTTAAACCTTTTTATCTGAATTCGACAGAGTTTGCAACAGTGTCATGCACGAAGATATTCAGATGCAATGGACAAAATAAATCCATTAGGAAGAGGTGTTAGGAAGGCTACGAGGACTAGTAATACGGGCTTGAGACTCCTTCCAGTGGAGCTCCAGTGCTGTCCAAATATAAGAGGTTATAAATTAATGTATACACTCCTCTCCCCACTACCCCAGCTCCCATCCCTTACGCTTCTGGGAGTCTGATGTGTTACACTCCTCTCTTTTTTATTCACCTTTCCTCTAAATGCACTTCGATCGTTGTGTGTGTGTGTGTGTGTGTGTGTGTGTGTGTGTGTGTGTGTGTGTGTGTGTGTGTGTGTGTAATTCACCGGGTCGGTCAGGATCACTTGATGGTCGTGATCGTCAGCTTTTACCCTCCCTGAAGGGAGCTGAGAGCTCATATAGTCCGATCTAAGGGCAAGGCTGTGACCTTCACACAAGCACACACCCGTCCCCTTGCTCAAGGGGGACAGTAACCACCCACTTCGTCTGTGAAACTTTTCGCAACCTGAGCGAGGCGCGAACTCCCGTCCACCAGTTGGCAAGCGAGAACGTTACCACTGCACCAGTGTGTGTGTGTGTGTGTGTGTGTGTGTGTGTGTGTGTGTGTGTGTGTGTGTGTGTGTGTGTGTGCGTGCGTGCGTGTGTGTGTGTGTGTGTGTGTGTGTGTGTGTGTGTGTGTGTGTGTGTGTGTGTGTGTGTGTGTGTGTGTGTGTGTGTGTGTGTGTGTGTGTTTGCGTTAATTCCGAGAGCATGCCAGGTCCACACCACCTGTTTAACTCTTTGACTTTTGGAGGTTTGTCTCAGCAGAATATAACTACCTGCTATTACCAACAGTATAATACCAAGTGTCCTACCATCCCAGGGAAAGGATTACGCCAGTCACTTCATATGGATGGTAACCAGCCATATCAACACATAAAGAACATAGGTTGGTTTCTCTTCTCTATTTCCTACTCTCTCCACTGCAAACCATTTTCTTTTTTGTTTATTTTTTTGCATATCTTAAAGTGTCCCTTGAGTAGTAGCGAATATTGGTAAGTATTTTCACCGTGGTCAGAGTCTGGACACCCTATACCACTTTCCAGGACGTCATAATTAAACTGCCCGAGTGGGTGCTGGCGGAGGCGGGAGGAGCAGTAGCGAGCGAGGGTAGCGGGGGTGGTAGCGGGCCCCAGACCTACCCTTTGTTCCCCCATTGATTCTATTAAGGTGACCAGCGGAGGCAATATCGATCCTTTTGTCTGTACTCTGTGGCTCATTAATGGAACACGTGATAAAAAAGGGAAGAAGACGGCGAGGGAAAGAAAGGCTGCACCATGATGAAGGGCAGGAGCGCCTAAGGTGAAGGGAAACAGGAAGGGACTCACAAAAGAGACTCAGGAAGAGACACACGTGCCATGTCCAGCAGGAGATAAAATGTAGTGCGTCTCACTAATTATGGCACACACAAAGCGGCGGAGGCGATGAGGTCAGCAGAGACAGCAGAGGGGTGGGTCAGCAGAGACAGGAGAGGGGTTGGTCTGCAGCACAGCCGACACATACACTTTGTTACCTATATTTTGACAGGTCTGGCAGTCACAATCCTGTATATTTCTTTTCCTCTCCAACATAAACAGTCCACATAAAGTCCTCAGCACCCCATTTCCACTGTTCTCATTCTAGATTTTTAAATTAGCTTAATGTATGGACCCTACGAACACATCCTCATACAGCGTTCTTGCAACCTCTGTGCTAACTTTCTTGTTCCGTATTAGCCATCTGACACTTCCACTTTGTTTTCATACTTCTCTGTCCCTGCTATCTCACTGCATCAGGGTGCTTATCAACTTCCACCACATCAAGCCATCCTTCACTCACTAGCACATCCCAGTGTGAATAGTCTCAAAATAATCCTTTTATATCAGACATCACATCTCACAAACCTTCGTAATCATCTGAACCAGCTGGCAAAGATCCCATTCATAGTAAGCAAGCAGCACCATATAACCTGCGTGTTGCGTATTCTTCATTGCATTTTTCACCACAGCTTGAAGTCTAACCTATCTAGCAGTCTCAACGGCTGCATCACACAGTACGACCCGAGGAACGCGAACAGACTTACACATGACAGTTTTAAGGGAGGAATAGCTTAGTATAGCATGAGGGAGAAGAGGAGAATTAACGTAAGATAGTCTGAAGGATGAAATTACATTAGATGGTTTGAGGAGAGGCAGTATCCATGTAACACACAAGTTGGCCTGAGGAAAGATGTACATACAGCATACTCGATCAAAAAATTATCTTATACGCAAGTGATTGATGGCTCCACAGTGAGTGTTCCCTCTGTGAACGCTTTCTTCCTGCGGCAAATAGTTCTGAATGGTTGTTTATTTTACATGTATAATTTTCCTACTTTATGAGGTGTTGATAGTAATAGCAGTCATCCACATAAATGAAAACTGACTGAAGAACATTTTGAAATGGCTCTTCTGCTGTCCTGAAACGTAAAGATGGGAAAGTGTAAATATAACCGGTATCTTTTTTATAGTGTTTACGTAAAGTGGTTGAAGAGCAGACAGTACAGCACCTAAGTTAACTTGGCCGCAGAAACTACAGATGGCAGCTTGTTGTGTGGATGTGATTGAAAGCATTAGGAGAAGTACTCTAAGGCTGTTTGGCCATATCTAGAGGCTGGAATTTGAAAGGCTGTCTAGAAGAGTGTATATGAGTGAGGTGGAGGAAGGGGGAAGGGGAGGCCGAGAATGAGATGGAGGGATTAGGTAGAAAGGTATACGAGTGGGGGCTTTTGAGTTGGAGGAAGGGGAGCCTAATAACAGAGGACAGGGTGACATGGAGGCAATTTCTTTGTGGCCATCCCTTAAGGGGTTAAGGCGCATGGTTATAGACAGACAGATAAATATACTGTATAGCTTATTGACCAAGAACAAGAATGGAAGAATGAAATATGTACAGGGATGATCTTAACAAGGATGGCATATATTTTTTTAAACTGTCGACGGACTGGTTCTATCCCACACACATTATGAAACACGATTCTTTTTTTTTTTTTTTCTTTTTTTTTTTTTTAATGGACATGCAGACTTCAGCAAAGCTCAGCACTTCTTGCCGCGTACCACTGTCACTTGATAGAGAATGCGTTTATGATCCAGCAACTTCCTTTAGAAGCAGTTCCAACTATGACTGTAGGTACAAGCTGGTCGCATTGCCTCTCTCTCCTTTTTTCTTTTCTTTTTTTTCCATTGTGTGTGTGTGTGTGTGTGTGTGTGTGTGTGTGTGTGTGTGTGTGTGTGTGTGTGTGTGTGTGTGTGTGTGTGTGTGTGTGTGTGTGTGTGTGTGTGTGTGTGTGTGTGTGTGTGTGTGTGTGTGTGTGTGTGTGTGTGTGTGTGTGTGTGTGTGTGTGTGTGTGTGTGTGTGTGTGTGTGTGTTCTACAGAATAGCCTGTCAACAAATCAAAAAGAGAGCATCGTATGAACCTCCGGTGAAAGTCTCGGAATCAGCCGAAATAATCAGTGAGAGGAGGAGTGTATAAAGAGGCGAGGTGGGGAGTGAAGGCTCAAAAAGAGAGTAGCGACAAAGGGCGTGCGGGAGTGATATTGACGGGTGGCAGGCGGACCAGCTTTGATCCCTGCCGCTCAGTTACGGTCTCACCTTTTGTTCCTCGTCTCGCTTTCATTCCTCCCCGCTCCTTCGAGTTATGATTACCGCTTATCTGGGTGTCCGGCCGCCTCGCCTTCGTGTTGGACGTTCTCCCCCCACAACTAGCTCTCACACTTGCAAATATCAAAGGTCACTGCATCCTATTACAGCCTCACCCGCGCCGGGAGACTAAAGATATATAAGGCCATTACTTTGTTTCTTCCTGGTCTTGTAGAATCTTGTGGGAAACCTACCATGACCATTTCACAGGGCGTGCTACCCCTGTTCACACCTTGCACCATCCCCACCTACCCAGCTCACCTATCCTAGTACTATCCCCACCTAACTCTTCAGAAAATATATCCCCTCTCCCACTCCCCCTCGCCAAAGTCGCCTTTTGTAAAACGCCCGTCTTCGCAAGATGGGGTCGTTCCGTCCTTCCCCACCACCACCCAGTCTTAAATGACCTGAACTAACATCGCAGAGTCGCTCCATTGATTAGCCGGATTTTTTGAAGAAGCCTCCATATGCTTGACACGATTGTTTATTATTATTATTATTATTATTATTATTATTATTATTATTATTATTTGAAATGAACCCCTTCGTTACCAAAAGTTTGTCCTAAATTCAATAAAATCGCCTGGAAGTAGCAAGAATGGCCCAACAAAATATGTTCTCGAATTCAAAGAGTTAATGGCCATAAATTTACCTGAGATCACTGGACGACCTGTGGACCTAACGAGACTTAGAGAATATGAAATGCCCTAAACTGGCCTGAAACGACCTAAGATGAAATTAGATATGCTGGGCCTGAGTGGATCTTTTCTAGCAGTTACGAATATGGAGGCTGAAAGGTATGGCGGCAAGACACAGGTACACGGTTAATAAATTCACTTGTTTTTAGGACATAAGGGAAGAGGACAACGCAGTAAGTAAGGAGCTTACTACTCTTTCACTGCTATGATGTCTCTGTCCCTCTCTTCTTACTATCGTCGATTTTACTCAACTTAGGAGATGCTGTTAGTGATGAAAAAATTAATGAAGGCTATATCTAACCCCTCTAGTTCAGGGAGTCTCTCCAAAGGTGAATGATATTATCTGGCACCGGCAAAAAGGATAATAAGAAAAACATCATTGAACTGGATGGTTTAAAAATATTACCAAGCCCTCATGGGTATACGGAATAGTGAAATTCTCCCTTGCACATTAGCATCATCTTGATAAACGAATGTATGATTCCACAGTAGAACAACTTTTTCCACTGTGACCTATCTCGCCCCAGCACTTTCTTTTTCCCATCTGAGTCTCTGCTAACCTCTACCTGCCACTCCATCACCTTTGGCCTACCACTATGCTCCTTTAAGTTTTCTCTTGACAGTATACTATATCCTGTGGAACTTCTATGCGATTAAATATCTGTGTTACCTCTCGAGTGTCACTGAGCCCGGTGGTTAGATTACTGCGAAAAACACGTCCAGTATACCACATTTGAACCTGGGGCACCATCAATGTGAAGCCAAGGTCTAGTCTTCATATCTGTCCTTCATACATTACAGTTACTTGGCCATTTTTAAGAACACCTGTCAAGCTTATTCATTCATTTATTACCATCAATAAACATGCGAATACGTCAAAGCTGTAAAATGTACCACCTGCCTGGCCTACGGTACACCCGGATGCTGCCCCAGGTTCAAGTGTAGCATACTGTACCTGCTCAAGCCATGCAGACGGCTACACCTGGAGAGAAAGCGTCAATCACCTCACCTCACCTCGCCTCACCTGTCATACACTTTGCCTGGCTACGGTCTCACTGCTTTTGCACTCGCGTCACAGTACTTCTACGGCATATTATCGTCTTTTCCATATTCTGCTTACAATATTACCCCTGCTATTCAGTCCTGCACACAAGTAACAGCTGTGTCGCTCACTTTCACCCGCAGCATAGGTCAGCGGTGGCAAATGTCTAGGGTTCAGATTCTCTCTCTCTCTCTCTCACTCTCTCTCTCTCTCTCTCGCTCTGTCCTCCTTCTTCAATGGGATCAGGTCTAGAATTGCTATGGTAGATAAAAATATAGTGTGGCAGCTCTGACCTCCCTGCCAGTTTGAGAAGTGACTGACTCAATCGCCATCTCTCTTGTCCCACCCTCACTGGCAGCCTCTCGTCTTGCCAGTAGTACTCAGGCAACTAAAGAGCCGTTCATTACAATCACAGCTGGCAGTTGAAATGTCTAGCTTGAGGGTTTTGAGATATCTTCCTTAAGTTAACTCACTCGCCGGTCGCAAATTAACAGTTGAAGGGGACAGACCAGTTTTACCAGGCATGGAGCAAATATCTTAAATTCATCTTTAACTAAACCAAGTGAACTTTTCAATAATAGGAATAACGACTGATATTTTGTGGAATTACTTGATTCATTCCTCTCAATTTGCGAATTATGAAAGAAACGGCACGGCAAACACTACAGGGTTCTGGTATCAGCCTTACTGCGCCGTTCTTCATCCGTAGTGTACACGTTCGCCTCAGACTCGCTTCTTGTTGCCGTGACAGTGACAGCACGCATTAGAGAGAGAGAGAGAGTTATATTTTGAGAAAGAAAAAAACGAAATAAGATATACATTCACGCACTGGAAAAAATATATGTTCAGCTGCTATAATGGATTAGTATATAGAATTATTTACGTATATATGGTACTAGTGATTAAATATTATTCGAACGTTAATACCAGTGTTCTTACACCACTGAAACAACAGAAACAGGATAATCTTTCATTTACTACGTTTTTTATGAAGAAATATCAGTAATTAATAATGTAAACATCATGGATACGTAAGAAATACATCATGGGTGCGTAAGAAATTGGACTGCCAGCTACGGTCGGTAATAATTATGCTGTAATATGAAAACACTGCCAACGGAATGTGTGTGTGTGTGTGTGTGTGTGTGTGTGTGTGTGTGTGTGTGTGTGTGTGTGTGCGTGCGTGCGTGCGTGCGTGTGTGTGTGTGTGTGTGTGTGTGTGTGTGTGTGTGTGTGTGTGTGTGTGTGTGTGTGTGTGTGTTTTGCTGGCTCGACATCAGATATCTAGGGATGTTTTAAGGTACTTTTACATTCCAAGCAAATTATGTTGGATTCCTCATATTCTCATACTTAGTGGGAGTAGTTTTAATCAGTTGTACTAAAACCCAATTCTTAAATTTCCTAATGTCTCGACTGTTTTTTTATTACGCCTATTACTGAAGGATGACAGTGAATACCGAAAAATGTCAAAATTAGGACCGAGGACTATACCTGGCATGGATTTTTATTTAGGTTAGGCCTCATTAGGTTGTGTTTGACGATTCCATGAAGTGTTTGAATATGAAATTTGCTGTTACGCATTCCTAGACACTGCTGGTATTGCTGTGGCGAGAAAAAAAAGTCCATATTATCCCAGGAATAAAATGGACTGGATTCTTCACAATGAGGCTCTGAAATCTGGCTCATTTACGCATGTGTGCAGTATTTTTCTGACAGGTATGGGGACAGGAGACAGTGACGCGAGACATGATGAGTGTCAACACCAAATCACTAGACTTCCTCACACGGAAATATTCATCTTACACTCCAAGGAATTATGCTTTGATCTCGGTCGGGTGAGCCAAGATGAACCTCGCTCCGCTGCTTGAAGACAATGATCCATTGGTCCGGAACAATGGTGAGCAAATGGTTCATATTCTCAGTTACTCGGTGTCCGTTCATGTGTTGAGGCCTTTGATGTTTTGTCTTGGCCCTCTGGTTGTGCAGGGCCATTATTCTGAGAGGATCCTAACCAATTTCCACGATAAACCTTTGTCCATGACAGCCAAATATCGTCATAAATCGTTTGGTGCTGTTTTATTCACTTTAAGATTAAGTGAAGTGTTTGGTAGCTGTATGGATGAAGACATAAGAATATTACGACTCTCTTCCACTCATCTTCAGCTTAAGAAAATATATGAATACGTCCCAGGTCTTGCAGGATGGGATGGGGTGGGCAGGGTAGGATGGGATGGGGTGGATGAGACTGAGCAGCACAGACGCCTACACTGACACATCACTGTTGTTGTCCAGTGACCAGACCAGTGCCGGGACAGTCCACGAATTACTGAACTTTGGCACTTAGTCATGAGAGGTCCTTTCTTCGGTGACCACAAAAGTGTGGGAATGGCAGATATGAAATACAGAGTTCGTGATCGGAGTGGTGGAGTTTGTGGAAGCTGTTTTTGAGTTTTATCAGTACAAGAAGTCTCCACGAAGCTCAAGATAATCAATCGCCTGTTTCGTTTCATTTATAAAGGCTGACATACTTTGGCTTTTGTCACGGGTTTCCACGCTGCTCGGTTTCTAGCTGCCTCTCTATTAGGAAACAAAAATAGACCGAAATAAGACCTTACCGTACTGGGGGGGATAAAATCTACCATTAAAAAAAATGAATAACAACTTTCATAGTACAAAAAAAGGGGCAGCAGCTCAAATAACTAGATAGTTTCAGAGCAGCTGTTTTAGTAATTCACATCGTAACTATTATTATTGATACTTAATTTTCATTTAACTTATTTAGCAGAATGGCTAGGCAGTGTTTAGACCAGTCGGTGAGATTATTCATGGAGTTAAATGCATCAGATGAAACGTTATATCCGGAGTGCCTTTACCATGTACACTATATTCGCTGATGGTCGTTTACAAAATGTGGTAATTATTGTAAACTAATTCATGCATCAGCGGATAATTGGATTGGATAATTAACCCAGGGACCCTGTGCTCCGTGGTTGTTGTTCAGCTGGGGTTTGTCGTGTTCGGTTTAGTTTGTATTTATTGATTTAAGCTGAAATTTTACTGCGTATTCTTATAAAGACGTGGAGGAACAGTCTGGACAATTTCTTATGTATTTCTGCATAAAAAGTGTCACGTGACTAAGTCGAAATCAGCACTACACAGATGTTTTATTCTGGTCAGTTACTTAAATTCGTCTCTTTGCCCCCTACTTCCATTACGTTTCCAGTTTAAATCATACATTCTTTTACAAACCCGTAACCCATACACTGTTATGAGCAATAATTTAATACGTAAGATTCTACGAAGTAATGAGTGATACATGATTTTCAGGTTCTTACAAACTCTATCTATCTATCTATCTATCTATAGCCCGCTTCCCCCAAGGAAAGGGAGGTAGCCGAGACAGGACGACACATTCCCCATTTACTCATCCATTCAAACACATTCATTCGCATCTTAGCCCCAAAGGGGAGAACGGACAGATCCTCACCGCACCACACCGCACAAGGGTCAACTGCGCAATGCAATCAGTGACATCCGCAGCAGGGCCCGACAGCAGAACTGGTTTACCACTGCCACATCATAACAGACCCATCCCCTTACCCGCACCTGACCTGACTAGCTGATCATACCAAATGCGGGAGAATATTCCCTCAGGGCTGCGTCATTACTTATTCATTCACAATTTCTCTCCATTTATTTCTGTCACGCACAGCCACTCTTCCTTGCTCAACAGACATCCCTCTCGCATCCAGCGCTCTCTTCACACTGTCCATCCCTCCACCTCATCCTCGGTCTACCTCTCCCTCTCCCTCCCTCCACCTCACCTACATACACCCTCTTAGTCAGTCTTTCATTCTCCATTCTCTTCACATGTCCAAACCACCTCAGTGTATTTCTCCTAATCTTCTCAACCACATCCACATCCACCCCACAGCGTTCCTTCGCACTTCATCATTTCGCACTCGATCCATACGCGTCACTCCACACATACTCCTCAGACACCTCATCTCCATTACATTCAAACTTTTCCTCTCTGCTACACTCATATTCCATGTTTCAGCCCCATATAACGCAGTCGGTACCACAACACCCTCATACAGCCTTCTCTTTACATCCATTCTAAGCGAACGACATCTAAACATTTTTTTCATTCCTCCCAGCACCTTTCCTACTTCATTTATTCTAAACTTCACTTCTGCATCTATTCTTCCATCCACAGCAACATGTGACCCTAGATATTTAAAACAATCTACCTCCTCAAGCAACTCACCATTCAAAACTATATTCATCCCCCTACCATCTACCAACCTCGTACACTTCATCACTTTACTCTTATTTTCATTTACTTTCAATTTCCTCCTTTCACACACCCTTCCAAACTCCTCTACCAACTGTCTCAATCTCTCCTCTGAATCAGTCACCAGTGCAGTATCATCTGCAAACAGCAGCTGCTTCAGATTCCACTCTCCACCATCAACATTCACCAGACAAACTCATTACTGTAAATTGGGTGCTGTGTCAGTCTCCTGGCACATGAGAAGCAGACAGTGGAGTGCATACCGTCATGATGTCTTGTTAGTCTGGTCATACATTAACACATCCTGACATACTGAAGCTTTAAACACCTCACACTCTAATAACCTGAATTATCCATAGGCAAATTTAGGGAAGAGAAGCGGCAGAAGAGCATAAAGTATAAAGAATACAAAGAGAACTGAGGTTGCTAATCTTTTTGCATTCATATGGTAAACCGTTTTTCTGATCAGTATTTCAGTAGACATAGTTAATGATGAAACTTGAATATAAACAGTGTGAAAAACACTTCATAACCTTCAGTCCTACGGCGTGTAACTTCTCTGATTATGAAATTAAACTGGCCATAAAAACAGATAATGCGAGCCAAGCTTTTGACAGTGGACATAAAGATACTTGAAAAACTGGAACCAATGATAAGTCTGAGTCAACCAAAGGATGTCAAGGTTAGAACGGAAGGATGCCAAGGTTAGGACAGAAGGATGCCAAGGTTAGGACCGAGGGATGCCAAGGTTAGGACAGAGGGATGCAAAGGTTAGGACCGAAGGATGCCAAGGTTAGGACTGAAGGATGCCAAGGTTAGGACTGAAGGATGTCAAGTTGGAACTGAAGGATGCCAAGGTTAGGACTGAAGGATGCAGAGATTAGCACCGAAGGATGTCAAAGTTAGGACCGAAGGATGCCAAAGTTAAAGCCGCTAGCAGATGCATGGTTTAGGTCAGCTATTTCTTTGTTATAAGATAAAATAAAAATGTCTTTTCTGTTTACGTGAATATAACTTAATTCATATTTGGAGGTATTTTCCAGTGTCATTACTTCACGACTTATGTTAGTATAGTTTTCTTGAAACTCCCATGTCACAGTTTGGTTAGGTCATCATATTTTTATCATTATGACTGGAGTACCAAGTTACTGAATCGGTATTGAAGTTAGCTGTCTATAAGGTCGGGAGAAACACCACATAGACACAGACAGACATACAGACACGTACAGACACAGCCCCACGCACGGAGAAAGAGGCAGACGTACACCTACATATACAGACATGGACAGACACACATACTCACACATATACCCAAAGGCCTTCTGTGATCCGCGCAGGGAGGAGTGTTGTGATCTTATAATACACAATGTCGTCACTGCCTCGCCTCTGTGTATAGCGGAACTTCCCTTTATACCGGCCCTGTGTTGTTGTGACAGAGAGAGAGAGAGAGAGAGAGAGAGAGAGAGAGAGAGAGAGAGAGAGAGAGAGAGAGAGCGAGAGAGAGAGAGAGAGACGGGGAGGGGAAGATAGTGGTAAAGTGAGACAGACAGACAGACTGATCAAAAGAAGGATAGAGAGACAGGGACAGAGAAAGACAGGATGGGACAGGGAGACAAGAGAAACAGAGAGACAGATAGGCACAGAATCAGACACACACACAGACAAAGAGAAAAAAGAACAGAGAAAGACAAAGACAAAGACAAAAACAGAGAAAAATAACAACAGAAAGAGAAGAGAGGGGAGGGGGAGGGAAAGAAGGAGAAGAGAGGGGAGGGGAGAGGGAGGAGGAGAAGAGAGGGGAGAGGAGAGAAAGGAGGAGAAAGGGGGAAGGCATTGTTAGTAAAATAAACTTCCTTTCTCGGAATACTCCTACAAAGCAGCTCCATAATAAGCGACACAGGGAGACTGAGGAACACAATATATTTCCCGGCTTTATGATAGGAACAATGTTAACACGCAGGTATCTGGAGCGCCGACACACACACACACACACGCACTTTGGGAGCAACAAGGCAGCAAAGACCAAGCCCGTTGTCTATCTAGTGCCAGTGGGTGAGAGAGAGAGAGAGAGAGAGAGAGAGAGAGAGAGAGAGAGAGGGGGGGGGTTAGGAGGGGGTGTTGGGAGTAGAGAAGTAGGTTGAATGACTAAGTGAGCATTGAACAGACTGAGTGATAAAGTGAGTGTGTGAGAGAGGGAATAGGTGACTGAATGAATGACTGAACGACTGAGTGAGTGACTGAGTGACTGACAAAGAGAGTGACTGAGTTATTAGATGATTGGAGGAGTGAGTGAGCCAATATTTGGGTGTATGAGAGGATGTGTGAGTGAGTGAGTGAGTGGATGTGTGAGTGAGTGAGTGACCGCAGCGTGATTTCTACTCAGGTGTGGTGGTGTGGGAATCGTGAGCACCTGGTGAGGGCTGAGGAATGTAAGTTGATGGGATAGGGGGCGAGAGACGAGCATGGAGAGGGGAAAGTTTATCAAGTCCTTTGTACTTGGGTTGTGTTGGGTGGGTTTGGGAAGGTCATACACCATACCCGCCTCTCCTCTGACCTTATCACTGTGCTCCTCCATTCACACACCCCTTGCCAATATAAAAGATTAAGTTTTCTAATCATGACCAGAGGCAAACTTTTCCGGTGTTCTGAAGAGGCTGTACAAAGCGTTGCCTGGGCAGTGAATCCTTCATCATGGGAACTGAAGCCTCTGTTAAGACATAAATAATAATCCTTTAATACTGCAAGTATATATCTCTTGTAACTTTGGCATAAAATATAGTACATACTCAAAAAAATAAGAGAGGACTGCTTGCCTTGTATGGAAATTTAACATGATTTTTTTTACATATATTCTTATTCCTCTCCAGTTCAGATTTTAAAAATGCAAATGAACAGTTGAAAAGGACAAGGACAAGGAAAAAAACAGGCAAGAAGTCGGCTCAAAAAAGAGGATAGAAACAGACCTTTGAAAATGAAGAGGAAAATAATGAAAATAATGCTGATTTTCCCTCCTCCCTTGTATCTCTCATCATTTCGGTCTTGCTTACGAGTGGCAGTAGCAGCTTCAACCCCAGGCTTATCTGAATGTTAACCCGGTGGACTACAGGCTGAAGATACCCTTATTCTGCAGTCCACCATCCTCCATTTCTGGGAATGGAATTGAGGGACGTTTGTATAACCGGGCAGTTCCACCTCCCTCTCATATCAGTGCCACCACGTGAAGGCGAATCTCTCCAACATTCACTGACCCTCTCAAGCCAGTCCTCACACACACACACACACACACACACACACACACACACACACACACACACACACACACACACACACACACACGGCATGTAGATACACCCCTTTGCCTCTCAGACTTGCCCTTCCTCCTACCTCGTAATTTTCCTGGACAATTTTCCTGGACTTAACGAGACTTCCTCTATTTACCATTATTGTTCTTACCCAGACAGTGCCATCGCCTTTCACTCACAGGGGGACAAAAAACAGCAGCCAGCGTGGAACAGAGGCCCACAGCGACACAGCATCCTGTCTCTTTGTCGCAGCCACAGTACTGTCCGCGTCGCCTAGTACTGTGGCGTATTGACTACCTTGCTCCACCTGAGAGAGAGAGAGAGAGAGAGAGAGAGAGAGAGAGAGATTCGAAAAGAGCTCTCGTACTGAAAGGGTTAATGAAGGCTGAATCTAACATCTCCATATCAAACAATCTCGTCTGAGGTGAATAAAATTGCCTAAAAATAGCACAAATGAAATAAAAAAGAAAAAGAAAAATGCCACGTGAGATAAATGGTCTATTCTTGAAGGATGAAAGGTCTTTGTTAAGTTTATTACCTTCCGACGATTTCATTCAGCCTTTGGGAGACTTTTGGAGCTTGAGGGGTTAGGTATAGCCTTGATAAAATCCTCTGAGGCTCCTGTAACTCACTCTAGCTGAATAAAATCGTCTGGCATTAGCTGGAATAGAGCGATAGAGTTGTGCCGACCATGAGGTTAATTTTGCTAACACCACCGTGGCTCCTATCGCTCACCCACAGGAATAAAAGCGTCTGGTGTCAGCTGGTGTCACGATCAAGAGGCGGTTAACCACAGCAGTAAGAGAGGTCCCGACTAAAATCCTAAACTTCTCTCTATGCTTCTCCAAATGAAGAGGCTCTGGCAAGGAAGAATGTATTGTGCACCGCGCTGATTGAGACGCGTGTGTGTCATCTACTCGAAAACACCTGAATGAACTCGCACTACACCTGGGGAGAGAGACGAGACAAAGGTTATCACAACAATAAACGAACTCACATTGTCTGGCTTCAGCTCCTGGGCTAAATTTCTCCATGAGGTGTGTGTGTATATTCAACGTGGAGGAGGGAAAATATTATATTGGGCCGGAGAGACAATGGCGTGCGGCCGTGGTAATTAGTGAGTTCCAACACGTCGTCAATAAAGGTGTACGCGGGCATACTTACAGAGGCGTGAGTGTGGCGCCATTCTCATTAAGGGCGTGAGTGTGTTCCGCCGCGCTGGGTGGCAATGCAGTGGCGCCGCGTCAATAGCGCTCACAATGGGCCCCACCGGCATAGAAAACGGGAATTCAGGAGGATTGGGCGCTGGAAGTTCTCTTTGGATTCCAGTCTAATGGGAATGTGTCATTTTCTTGTAAGAGGCTCTACACCGGTGCGTCGGGAAACACTGGCTGCTGCTGCTGCCAACTGTTTCCCTCGCTTCTTAATACTTGTAGAACTTTTTGCCGGAAAAAAACTGCAGGTATTCTGGAGGACACAATGGCCAACACGGAGCTTGAAGGCCAAGGCGGTGAACAAAGCTCTCTTGTCATGACTGTCTTGCATTTCCTGCACACATGTGCAAATATGTATGTCCATTTATGCATGTACACTGTACATAGCGCATACACATATGTTTACAATTTAGTCGTACATCTATCGTACAAGCATATATATATATATATATATATATATATATATATATATATATATATATATTGTGTGCATGTGTACAAGTCAGAAGCATCACGCTGTGCTACATTAAGCAGTACATAATGTCTAAGTGGACAAGGCACACAGACGTCGCAGAAGTTAGTATAGGGCCTTAGTGGGTATGTAGGATGTATATACAGTATATACAGTATGTGTGTGTGTGTGTGTGTGTGTGTGTGTGTGTGTGTGTGTGTGGTGGGGGGAATGTAAAGGTCGTAATAGAGTGTAAGAAACCACGACTAAGATTAAGGAGTGAGAATTAAAGGTACCTTAATTAATTATGGATGGAGGTGTGGAGTGAAGAGTGTGGAGTGAGAACGAGGGTGAGGAGCAACAGCAGGCAGGATTAAAATGGTAGGGTGAGGGCGAGAGTGAATAAAGCTGACAGTGTGATGTGTAGAAGTGTGAGACGGATCAATCATAAAAGACAGTATGAGGTAAATGGTGAAGAAGGGGAGAGGCTATGGGTGAAAGTGGACTGAGTAAGTGAAGAATGGGGTGAACGATGAGACAGAGGAAAGAATGAGGGGTGACAGTGGGGGTAAGGGTGATGAAAGAGTCAAGAGTAAGGGTGAGGCAAGGTAAGGTGAGTGCGGCTCCGCATAGTGTGAAAGTGAGGGTGAACTGACAGCACGACAGCGTTGCGTGAATGGCGTAATATGAGACCGAGGAGGAAGGAGCAAGGGTGAGGGTTTGGGTGAAGTAAGGTTAAGGGTGAGAAATGTTAGGGTGAAGACAAAGACAAGGGATGAAGAAAGGGAGGAAGACTGGGTGAAGGGAGGATAGGGTGAGGACGAAGACTAAGAACAAAGTCTGGATGAGAGTAAAGAAGAGTGAGAGTGAGGATGAGCGAGGGTGAGAGCAACAGTTTGACAAGAATAAGGGTGAGGGCTGAAAATGAGGGAGAGGAAAGGGGTAAAGGCTGAGAGTGAAGAATGGGTCAGGATGATGTCAAGATGAGGGAGAGGTGAGAGTAAGGGTGAGAGTGAGGAAGGAGTGAAGTAAATAATGAGAGTAAGAGGGTGAGAGTGAGAATGAGGGAGGAGTAAGGAAAATGATCAAGGTGAGGAAGGGTGAGGGTTAGGGGGTGTGGGGGTAAGGGAGGGTGGCACCTGGATTAGTGCAAGGGTGAGGGAGAAAGACACCTAAATGAGGGTGAGGAAGGAGTGGCACCTGGATGACTGTGAAGGTGAGGCAGGAGTGAAAGAGTAATGAGAGTGAGGGAGGAGTGATGAAGGGCGTGAAGCAGGGGTGAGGGAGTGGGGAATGAGGGAAGGGTGAGGGGTGGGGGGGCGTGAGGATGAGGGTGTCAGGGAGGTGCGGGAGTACAGGCCAGCATCCCGTCACCCCGGCACCTAAGGCGTGTTTACCAGAACCCTGCATATTTCATCCCCACACCCAGCCAGGATAAAGCCCGCCTTTGTGAAATGCGATTAAATATTTGCCGGCGCTATTCTTGATCGTGGCAAGCGCCCTGGGCTCTTTTGTGCGCCTCTTGTTCTTCATCAGCTTGAACAAACTGTAGAACAAATAGGTTTAATAATGGGTGCCAAGGTAGAGATCCCGAGGGTGTGTGTTGGTGCCACTTCCACTGCGTTCCGGCATTCACCTCGTGTTTACCTCTCGTGGCACTCAATGGTGATTGTGTTGATTCTGCTATTTTCCTTTACGCTTCAACATTGTTCCCTCCGACATGCAAAGGATAAAATATATGTATAAAACGCTCCTTCTGAAGGCCAAGGAATCATTTGGGGGGTTTGTTATTGTGTTGATATTACAATTTTTCCTTTGCACCTCACGATTCTTCCCTCCGACTTGCAAAGGGAAAAATTTATGTAAAGACCGCTACTTCTGAAGACGAATGAATCATTTTTGAGTTTTGTTGCTGTGTTGATTCTGCCACGTTTCCTTTATGCTTCGTTGTGTTCCCTCCAAAATGCAAAAGAAAAAGTAACACCGAAGTCGAGAGAGGGAATTTTGAATTTTCATACCGGCACTTGTTTGATGTGACGCGCCTGGAGGAATCAGCCGACACCTTTTGTGCTGTATTAGTAGGAATGAACCTGAGGAGTGCAGCTGGCTCTTTCTGTGAGGGTTTGCCTGCCCTGTCGGAGAGCACTCAGGATAGTTACACCTGCCGGGGTGCTTACGACACGACGCGTTATGTACACCCTCGCTTCAGCACCTGTATCATGACGTCTTTCATTAATTTCCTTAACACAGACGTACTTTGTATTTATTCGTTTGGTGATTATGTGCACTTTAGGAGAGAACTGTGTTTTTTAAGCTTAACGGAGTGTTTTTTTTATTATTTTTTCTAACTCTAGGTGATTGTGTGTAGCTTCGGAGATTAGGCTATTTTTCTGGCTTAGGGGTTTGTTTTTCATTTAAGTTTTCTATTTCTAGGTGACTGTATATAGCCTAGAAGAGAACTGTATAATTCAAGCTTATGGGAATTAATTGGTCTAAATCTAGAGCAATGACATAAAGCTTAGAACTGTATTTTTCAAGCTTATGGGATTAGATAAAGCCTTCGTTAATCCCCCTCACTGTTTGGATGCTCTCATACTCCAAACAGCGTCATCTGGTGGAAGGAAGAGCAAAAGAAAAACGACTTAGATGAAAGAGTTAATATACGTCTTAGCTCATGACAAACAGTTCTATACACCTTAGGGCAGGGTTTTCGTGGGGAAGGGGTTGCAGTGCGTGTCTATTACTCTCTTTGTGTGTGTGTGTGTGTGTGTGTGTGTGTGTGTGTGTGTGTGTGTGTGTGTTTCATGTCGTTTTTGCTACTTCTGAACGATGATTATCTCTCAGGGTTGTTGTTGTTTTTTTTTTTGTTAATTCTCTGCAACCCTAAAGACGTCTCTCTTCTTCTACTTCTTCCTATTCGTCTTCTTCTTCGTCTTCTTCTTCTTCTTCTTTTTCTTCTTCGTCTTCTTCTTCTTCTTCTTTTTCTTCTTCTCCGTCTTCTTCTTCTTCTTCTTTTGGCATTATAAGGCTATTCTATACAGCTTAGGACAGCGTTTCTTAACCTGGGGTGCTGAAATCAATTTTAGGGGATGCTGGAAAATGCTGCATAATATTTTTTCTTACTGGATTTGCTTAGTATTGACATCCTTGATCTTTTTTTTTTTTTTTTGAGACAGTATAAAATAAACTGTCAGGCAGTACTTCACTTTACTTTCACCCTGCAGTAGTGTAGCAACTGCAGTTCCAGTAACCAGATGTAGAGGGGTGCTGGACTGACACCTTATTACAAGAGGGGTGCTGAGGTAGGAAAAGGTTAAGAAACGCTGGCTTAGGAGAAATATCGATAGTGAAGAGGTTAATGAAGACTTTACCTGTCCTCTCCAGTTCTAAAAGTCTCTCCAAATCTAAAAATAATTGTTTGGAGGTAGCAAGACTGAATTACATACATGTCATCGGAGTGAAGGGATCTGAGAATTTAGTGATAAAGTACTTCACATTACCAGATAAGTAAGAGCGTGCATTTAAAAGATCCAATATCATCATCATCATCATCATTATCATCATCATTATTATCGTCATTATCGTCATCATTCTTATCATCATCACCCTCATCATCATCATCATTATCATCATTATTGTCATTATCGTCACCGTCTTCATCATCATCATCATTATCATCATCATCATCATCATCATCATTATCATCATCATCATTATTATCATCATCAATATCATCATCATTGTCATCATCATCCCTACGAAATAGATGGGATGAATTAGGTAGGAAGGATACAAAAAGTACAGAGAGCAAAAAATATGGAGAGACAACGGGGCTAGAGACGTATGGAAGGACCACAGGCGTAAGCTTTCACAGTCAGCGTCAAAAGTTCTAATAATTTCCCCTCTCCTGCTTCCGACTTTCCTCTGCTGGCTAATTATTCCTAAGCTGAAAGAGGTTTAGCTTGTTTCCCTGCCCATAGGTGATTCTCTTTGATATTATGGGTCAGGGGAGAAAGTGACGAACATTTCCTGAAGTGTAACGTAGACTCTGTACAAAAGTAGTCTCGTTTTTGTCCCAGATTGTACCGCAGGGCTACAGAGGTGAGGGAGGGAAGGGAGGAGAATTAATGTTAAATGAGACTAGAGCGACGCCCCCTAGATTACTTCTCACTCAGGACAGCGGTGAGTATATCAACAAATACTCCCCGTGTTGGCCCAGTCAACACTTCACATTGTGCCGCCGTGCCCAGCCACTCCTTCAAAATAATCCAGGAAAATGAAATGTGGCGGAGGCGTCGGGGGTGTAAGGCAGCGCGGGGACCAGATGTAAGGCAGAGTAGGAAAGGCAGGATTAGGTATAAGGCAGAGTGGATATTAGGAAGGGCAAGGGTAATGCCAAGTAGGAACTACATGTAAGGCAAAGTGGAAGTAAAGTAGAGAGGGGAGAGATGTATGGCAAAGTGAGGACCAGATTTTAAGGCAGTGTGAGTGCAAGGGCGGGTGGAACTGTAAGGCTGAGAGGGTGTAATGCAGAGTGGGCGTAAAGCAGAGTGGTGTAAGGCAGAGTGTGTATGAAAGGTAGGTGTAAGGCAGAGTGGGGGTAAGGCAGAGCGGCGACCAGGAAACTCATAAACTTTGAGGGTGGAAAGTCATATCTAAGAAAAAAAAAAAAAAGATGTCTGGCATTAGCAAAGAACGTAAATAACAGCAAAAACTTATGACATCCTGAGAGTTCCTGGACATCATTTTTAACAGTGTAAGGTCAGGAAGTCAGTCCACAGCATAGCGAATTCTTCCGTCAGTGCCATGATCGAGACAAAAATGGACGTCAATCGTTTACTGAAGAGCTTAACCCTTTCATCACATTTGCTATATCTTCTCTGTATTCTTATTTCCAGGGATTTCATTCTGGTCAATTAGAGACTTTTAGAACTGAAGGGGCCAGGTACAGCTTCTACTGCCCCCGCCACTACAGAACATCACCAGTACGAGATACGCAACACAATATGCAAACTATAGGAATGTCCGAGGAATCAGTGCCACGCCATACAACACCAATAACTGTGGACGATTTGATTCTGCTTAGGAGTGGCTTTTTCATCCGCAGGGGTTAGAAAAGGATTGCTAATATTCGTAATAAAAGAGTTACCCGAGTCTGCAGCTATACAACTTTACTCTCACAGCTTCCACTCTCTCTCTCTCTCTCTCTCTCTCTCTCTCTCTCTCACACACACACACACACACACACACACACACACACACACACACGCAAAACATCCATTGAAGGAGGAGAGAAGGAGGTACAGAAGAGAGGGAACTCTGAGGACGCAGGAGTAGTGAGGTGACAGAACTGTAAGAGGTTAGAAGCTGAGGGGGGAAAAGGAAGAAAACAGAGAAGAAAAATATAAAGATAAAAGATAAAACAACAAGAGGGGAGCTGGAGTGAGAGAAAGGAAGAAGGAAGGAGTGCTAAGGAAAAGAAGAAGCTTTAAATGGGGAAAGTGAGCTGAGGAGAGGACGATAATTTGAGGAAGTAGAGAAGGAAGGTGATCTGAGGAAGAGAAAGTGAGGAGGTGACTGGAGGAGGGGAAGTAAAGGGAGAAAAAAGGGGAAGGGTGGGAAGTAACGTATGCTTAGGAAGGAGGAAAAGGGAGGGAATTTGAACTGTGAGACCGAATAAGAGGAGGAGAGCTGCGAAGGGAGAGAATAGGATGTGAGCTGGAAGAAGGTTGGAGAGTGGTAAGAGGTGTGAGTATGGATACAAATGGATAGAGAGACGAGAGAGGGAGAGGTGTGTGACTGTGGGTGGGGATGGGAGAAGGAAGAAGAGGCGGGGAAAGGGGAAAAAGCTATGATTGGAGGTAAGAAGAGGAAGAAAGGTGAAGGGAAGAGAGGCTTCAGCATGAGTACGAATAAAGGAAGGGATGGAAGAGATGAAGAGGAGGGGTGGGGAGGGGAGTGTGGGTGTAGTAAGGACTGAAGGAAGAATAAAAAGGAGGGAGAGGGGAGTGGAAGTGTAAGGGGACGAGACGAGGTAAAAGAGACAATAGGAGTGGGTTGCTGGGAGTGTAAGAAGGGACTCAAGGTGATGAAAGGAGAGGCATGGATGTGTTTGGAGGAAGTGAGTAGGAAAGCATATAGACGGAGACAGGTTGACTAAGAAAAGGAGTGTGGAGGAGAAGTGTGGCTGTGTCTAGAGGGAAATGAGGGAATGGTGCGAGGAGAAGGGAAACGACTTATGGAGAAGGACGAGATGTGGAAGGATCGGGGAGCAGAGGAAAGGCATGGATGTGTTGGAGAGGATGGATGCTAACAAGAAGAAACAAAAAGTGGAGGGGAGATGTGTGTGTGTCTGGAGTAAGGTGAGAGGAAAGGGAGGAGGTATGACAGTAAATGGGACGGAGGAGAGAAAATTGTGGACTGGATGAGAGGTATGGATGTGCTTGCTGGGATGGGATGTGCAGGGCAGTACCTCGGTTGGGGATGGGAGGAAGCAGAAACAAGGAGTGGATCAGAGGTGTGAGTGTGTCTGGAAGGAAGTTGGAGGGGGAGCTATATGGGTGAGGGGAAGAGGTGAGGAGGGGCGGTGCGTAAAGAAAGAGGAACATGAGACTGTGTGTGTGAGGGAGGGTGAACAGGGAGAGAATAGTGTATGAGCGAGAGTGGGTGGGAGGGGGGCAGCGTGAGGGAGGGAGAGGATGGGGAAGGGGGACTGAGTGTGAGGGTGTGTGGGTCGTCTGGCACTTGCAACCCGAGCGTCAAACAGCGCGGCGCTACCCGTTGTGACTACCCCATGAATTATGCCACGCGAGAAAACTAATCCAGGTGAAGAATAGCGAGGCAAACACAGAAGCAAACAGTCCCCGGCCCCTTGATGGCGGCACGCACGACAGAGGCAGTGAACACGGAGGAGGGGGGGAGGGAGGAAGAGAGAGAGAGAGAGAGAGAGAGAGAGAGTGTGTGTGTGTGTGTGTGTGTGTGTGTGTGTGTGTGTGTGTGTGTGTGTGTGTGTGTGTGTGTGTGTGTGTGTGTGTGTGTGCGCTAGCGTGCGTGCTAGCGTGCGTGCGTGCGTGTATGTGTGTGGGAGGTGTCATGAAAACATACCGACTCTAATTATGTTCGTTTTTATTCTTTGCCTGCAAGAGTTGATGACATTCTTTTTTCATTCTTTCTACTTGTGGACTATTTACTAAAGTCAGGACAAAAGTAGAGTAAAGATGGAGATAATGAAGACTGCACGTAACCCTCCCAGTGACAAAAGTAGGTCCCAAGCTGAGTAAAATCGTCTGGAGGTAGAAAGACTAAAATATACAGTGAGAGTTGAAGGGGGTTGAGTTATATATAGGACTAGGCATTTTCCTTCCATCTTCAATCACAAAGATATAGTTCTTTCATCTAAACTTGGCCCAGATTTCTCGCCCACTTGGCAGCTTATTGCACGTAGCTCAAGGGCAGAGAAAGAAAATGTTACGGCTCTGCGCCATATCCATACCATTTCTTCCTATCCTGCATCATCTTCTAGTGTTAGTCTCTTATTACAACTCAGTATTCAAGATGGGGACATGGGATTATTAGACCAAGTTGAGATCAAAGGGGTATACCAAACATCCACAGTCAACCTACATACACTATTAACTTTTCAGTCTGATGACCCAAGTTTCATCATCATCATCATCATCAAGCCAACACTACCACCATCACCACCATCATCACCATCATCATCAACATCGTCATCTGTTACAATATTAATATCGATTAGCCACAATATTTATAGCAATAACAAAAGAATATTAGATTTGTGTGTGTGTGTGTGTGTGTGTGTGTGTGTGTGTGTGTGTGTGTGTGTGTGTGTGTGTGTGTGTGTGTGTGTGTGTGTGTGTGTGTGCGCGCGCGCGCGCGCGCAAAAGAAACTCATGACTTTGTGTCTGTGTTTGTGTTTGTGTCCGTCTGTGTCTTTTCTTTTGTTTGCATCTCTCTGTGTCTGTTTTTGTGTCTGTGCATGCGTGTATGTGTTTGTGTCCCTACGTGTGCGTGTGTGTACGTGTGTATATGTGTGTGTCTGTGTGTGAGTTTGTGTCTGATATGTTTGTGTCTGCGTCAGTGTATCTGTTCCTGTGTCTGTGTCTAATGTGCGTTTATGTATGTATGTGAGCGTGTGTATGTGTGTGCCTACGTGTGCGTGTGTGTGAGTGTGCGTGCGTGTCGTGAGGGAGTGTGTGCGTGTGAGTGTGCTAGAAGTGGAGCAGTGTGTGTGTGTGTAAGACGCTGCGCAGACTCCCCACCTCTGGTCGTTTACGGCGAGACCCCACCCATTGTCAACTCTTATGAGATTTCTATGTAAATTGGCGGCTGGTATTTGCACTTGAAAAGACCTACAGGAAAAGGTTCAGCAGGAAAAAGAAGGATCAGAATAGCGGGAAGGCGGACCAGGGATGTGAGGGATGGGGGATGGGGGGGAATTTGAACCTATGACTGGAAGCAGCGTTGTCAAGGGCCCGCGTTATGTAAATCCTTCTCTTGTACGGCATGAGGCTCTTTTATGCCCAAATCGAAGCCCACTTCTTTGATCCCTGAATCTGGAGAACTGGAGCTGAGCAGAAGGATTGTTTCTCTCCAGTGGCCTTGCTTGGCGTCTCATCTCGTTATTAACCCCCTCGTGATCTTCTCCTCGATACTTATCATCTCCCAAGTCTCCAGGTTTGCTTTCATCCTGCGTTCCGTCGGGCGAGACAGGAACGACATGATGTTTTGGGTAAGTAAACCAAATATCCACACAAGTTGCAGGAATGTGCAGTTCAGGGGAGCACAAGAGACCATGGAAAATATCTACAAAAGACCCAAATAATTTACAGAAAAAGCAAGTCTCCATAACAGTTAACGATTACCACATTTTTTCATATCCATCACTTTAATATCCACTCTAATCTGTCAAGCCTTTAGTGGCTGTGTGAGTGAAGACAAAGGAATGTACATACAACTTTAAACACAAATCCAGACTAAAAATAAATAAAAAAGAATGAAAAGGTCTACAAATACCGTCCCAGAAATCGAGGTCTCATATAGACTGAAAGCAAGCTCGGGTCCCTGCGATAGACGTGGCCTTCCTGACAACACTGATCACTTCCCCCGTCCGCCTGGCAGATCGGAGGAAGGGCCAGCGGAGGGGGTGACGGGGGAGAGGAAAAGCCTGGACTCTTTCACTCTTAAATCTTCCTTGTATCAACTCCGAGGAAATCAAGCGCGTTTCTTGTGTGATTTTAGGGTCTATTAAGATTCTGAGTTGGGTCTAATTTCCTTATAGCGATAAATGGTCGCTTGCATAGACCCCTGCAGTTGATGGCTTGACATTCGTTGACTTCTTAATCTAGACTGGATTAATAAAAAAAAATGCGTTTTATGACCATCTGTGCCTATTAGCGTCACAGAGGAAGTCGTCATCATCATCATCATCATTATCATCATTATCATCATCAGCCCAGAATAGTGGAAAAAAATAACAGAAAGCCTTGATATAACCCTCTCTCTTTCCTCTCAGTCTTCCTGTGCCATGGGAGGTAAGAGGCTGCTTGCAATCCAAGTGTTGGTTGTTGAAACTCTCTGATCTATAAGTCTTTACCCTCTATAATTCTGCTCTCTCTAACTCTGAACTCTTTAACTCTTTGGTCAACAGTACAGTGTAATATAACAGGACAAACTCTCTACCCCTTCAGCCAGAGGATCTCTCTCTCTCTCTCTCTCTCTCTCTCTCTCTCTCTCTCTCTCTCTCTCTCTCTCTCTCTCTCTCTCTCTAATAAACCTTCACCAGACTTTAGTTCTCTTTAGTTATAGCAATCTAAGATCATTAATACTAGCTCTATTCCCAGTTTGCTTTACTCCCTAATTTCTGCCTCATTCTTTCCCCCTGACTCTCTCCCCCTCATCCTCCCTGCCCCTTTCTCTCCCGGTGTTCCATATGTATCTCTAGGCTGCTTTACGGCCTCCCAGCACAATGTCTCAGACGACCATGTTGAATATCAAAAGTCTCCTCGCTTTTTATTCTTCCACCGGCCTTACAAAAGCCTACGAGCCAACTCAGTAAAACGAAACCTCCAGAAGAAGAAGAAAAAAAAGTAGGACAAGAAAAAGGAGGTTTCCGGCACAGAAGACACTGCCATCTGGTGAGACCTTAAATAAACCAAAGCCTCATACGCCCTCGTCACAGTTTGAGCCTTACGAATTTGGGGCCAAAGTCTTTCGTCTGGCACGTTTGCTCTGAAGGTTGAGGTAGGGGGCGCAGGGGAGAGGGGGGAATAAGGGCAGGGGGGAAGAAGGAGGGGGCGCAGAGGGGAGGGGAAGAAGGAGGGGGGAGAAGGAAGGGGGCAAGGAGGGGAGAAAGAGGGAAGGCAAGGTTAGATCAGCTGGGAACAAAGTGGAGGTTCTTTTACATGTGAATACAAACTTGAAGGCGCGGTACCTCTTTTCTTTGGCCCCAGGATGGCACCGTTGTTGGCGCTGAATTAGTGGCGGAGGAAGCGGGAGGAGGGTGATGGAGCACGCACGCCGGTGATGGAGAAGGGGCGGAGAGGGAGGAGGTGGTGGGGGTTTATGAAGACGGGAGATGGAGGTAAGAGATTGAGCATGACGGCCCGGGAGTGGGAACACAGATGGGGAGGAGCTGAGGGGAGCCGAGAGGGGGATGGTGAGTGGGAGTGAGGAGAGAGAGGAAAGGAAGAGATAGAAGAGGGGGAGGGTAGGAGGGGAGAGGGGAAAAAGAGGTTGAGGTGAAGTGAAGAGAGAGGAGAGAAAGAGAAAAGAGGAGAGGAGAAAGGAAAAAGAGGCTGAGTCAGGAGAAAAATGAGGAGAGAGGAGTAGAGAGAAGAGAGGACAGAAAGAGAAAGAAGAGAGAGACGGAGGAGCTGAAGGGAGACGGAGCAGAGGGTGAGTGAGATGAAAAGAGAGAAGAGGAGAGAAAGATATGGGAGAGAGAGAGAGAGAGAGAGAGAGAGAGCTGAGGGAAACTGAGGGATGTGCTAAAAGAACTGAGTGGGAATGATGAGAAGTCGAGAGGAGAGGAAGAGAGGGGAGTCGAGAAGACTGGTATGGAGGGAAGGAGGAAGAAGAACTGAAAGGGATTTAGATGGATGAGGTAAAAGTAACAAGAGGGAGAAGTGAATGAAAGTGAAGGGAGGGAACTGCGTAGACTATGAAGGGAAGTGAATAGGGAAGGAAAGAAAAACAAGGAGAGCTGAAGAGAGCTACGGGGGAGATATGAATAAGAATAGAGAGAGAGAGAGAGAGAGAGAGAGAGACGAAGAAAGTAAGGTGAAAGGAAAACTAAGAGCGAGAGGGAATTAAAAGAGAGGGAGAGTGAGGAAGAGGTGGAGGTGAGAGAGAATGAGGGGACAGTGAAGCAAAAAGGAAGAAAGGGAGGTGTGGAGGAGAGGAGAGGAGAGGGAAGGATGGAGGAGAGGGAGTGAGAGAGGGAGGGAGCCAGATAGAACAAGATACCAAGTGGGAGAGAGAGATCGAGAGGGAGGGGGGAAAGGGAAAGGAAGATAGAGAGGGGAAAAAAATGTGAGTTGGACGAGAGGAAAAGAAAGTTACAAGAGAGCGAACAAAGAGGAGGGTAGGAGGAAAGGAAAGTGGCTGTGGGGGGGGGAGGGAGGAGTACGTAGAGAAAAGACAATCACAGAAAAAGACAGCTTGCGTGAGGGAGACAAGAAAAGATCTAAGAGGGAGAGAGACTGATACGTGAAAGGAGACTGGGAAAACTAAAGGCAAAATCTGAAAGGAGAGAGTGAGAAAAGGGAGCTGAGAGGAGTGGGACATGAAAGAAAGCTGGGGGAGAGAGGGTGGGGTGTGTTGATGCTGGGGGGAGGGGGTGAAGGGGTGGGAAATGGGTACACGAGTTGGATTAAGAGCTAGGATGCAAGGAAGTAGTCAGAGGAAGAGTATAATAATTTTTTATGAGTGTATAGCATCTAACGGAGTAATGGCAAAGGGCTTCCAGAATCTGTTGGTTGAGGAGGAACATCTTGCCCAAATACTGACCAAAAATCAAATTAATCTTTTTTGTTGTTCTCTGTTTTAGTCCCATAAGCCTTTCAGGTTTCCATTACCGTGTGAATATATCTCAGAAAACCTTCACAATTTTTCGAAAGAGTACAGTAGATATGAAGGTACACATGAATTAACAATAGCACCTTCGCAACAAACATTCGCTTACTTAAAACTCTCAAGCTCGTACGACTCACAATCAGATGTATGAAATTTTTGACATAGACTTTAACTACTAGACTTGCCCCAACCATGAGAGTGTTAACAGCATCAGTATAAACACTCCGGCTCCTTTACAACCTTTCAGCTGAAGAGAGTAGACACGACCATGCCAGACTTAACTGATCAGCTGTTACTTTACCGTTTCAGTGCAGAGACCATTAGTTCGCCATTACGGTACCTCCTATTTACCGTATTTGCCGGCCATTAATTACCCCCGAAAGCTTCTATTTTTTTACCATCGAAACGAGCTCTGTTCATGCACGGCCTGGCTAGTCAACCGAACCCATTGTGGACGTTGGAACACAGAGGGAGTCTTCCTGGGCGGCGACAGAAAGACAAGACAAATGGAAGGACTCACACAAAACAGACCTCCGGACATAAACCTCCCCGCCATGAGGGAAGGTGGCACTAAATACACGAGGTGGAAGGCACAAAGAAGGAGAAATTAGGAGAAAAGGGGCCCTGGAAGGTAAGGGGAGGGGGTGAAGGGGGAAGAGGAGGGGTTAAGGAGGAGTGAGAAGGGAGGGAAGGGGAGGGGGTCGCCATACATCGAGAGAAACAAGGCCCTGCTTTATGGCTGTAGAGAGTGCCTTTGTGCCCGACCTGAGTTAGGGGTGCCAGCACGTAATGGAGGGCCAGGGTGAGAGAGAGAGAGAGAGAGAGAGAGAGAGAGAGAGAGAGAGAGAGAGTGTGTGTGTGTGTGTGTGTGTGTGTGTGTGTGTGTGTGTGTGTGTGTGTGAATGTGAGTGTGTGTGTGTGAGGGGATGACAAGAAAAACGGTAAAAAAAAAGTCGCGATTGAGATGGATGGCTCTTGAAGTATGCATGTATAAGAAAATGGAGAAAGAAAATGTGGGACTCAAGAGAAATAGCTGAGAGAGAGAGAGAGAGAGAGAGAGAGAGAGAGAGAGAGAGAGAGAAAGGAAGAGTGAGGGAAAGCCTGACATGAAAACTGTGGAGAGTGGGGTAACCTGGAGAAGAGTGAGTTGGTGAAATATGAAGACAAGAAAATAGAGGAAGGAAAAATGTTGGACAGAGAATGACAGAATGAAGAAAAAGACAACATAAGAGCCTGAGAGATGAAGGGAAAAAAAAGAGACAATGACTAAGATATAAAGAAAAATGAAAGGAAAAAAGAATAAGAAATACGAGGCACAGAAAAAGATGGAGTGGTGAATAGGAAGCATTGTGCGAAACGTATATGTAAGATTTATAACACAGATATGAAAGAATATATTAGAATACCCAGTTAATGATGAACAACGTGGTTTTTGGGATGGTGGTAGGCGTGTGGATCAAATATTTCCATTTAATTAGACAGTAAGGAAAGCGGGATAGGAAAGTAGTTGAGGGACGTTTGTATAACCAGGAAGCTGAGCCGCCTGGTCATATCGGTGCCACCACGTGAAGGCGCCCCTCCCCCTGCTCCAGCGAGGGAGAAAGTACACAGGGAGACACAAGTATTTTCCCAAAGTTTGACAAATACATAACGGAAAAATCAAAGCATCTGAAAAGCATAGGAGTAAACATAGGTGTTTTACAGTGCCGCTTCTAAATGTTGTTCAGACGAAACTGGGAAGACAGTGATTTCTTTAGCTGTACAGGAGTCTCCAAATAGACGTCTTGACCCCCACCAAACCCCTCGCCTCGCTCCACAAGAAGAAGAAACGCCTGCCTCTCCCCATGTCTCGATTATATTTTTACATAAGCCCGGACACAGATGCGACTGAATTGGTAGTGTACAGCGACATAATCCCAGACTCATTTGCATACCGACAAAAGGGGGGCGACCCGAGATTTCCCTTCTATGTCCGACTTCCGTATTGTTAATGTTCAGCCCGGCCATGGCACCCACCCAGCGCTCATCCTTTATGCTTCCTTAAATCAGGCGGCTTTTCATGTTTTTTTTTTTTTTTTTTTAATTCTTGCTTTTCCCAGACGATTTTATTCAGCAAAGGAGAGCCACCGGATACTGACCAACTCTAGGAAGGCTTTATTCAACCCCCCGACCCCTTTCAGCTTGAAAAATCAGTCCGAAACTTACTAAAAATAATTTGTAAATAGTTAGAGAATAATACAGAGCATAAGCTATAATTATATTTGTCTCTCATGGAAAATATTATCCTTTTTGGGCCACGATATACTCACTTTGCATTTTAATTCCGACGGACAGTTTTCTTCGACTCAGAGAAGTCTTTAGTAATAAAAGACTAAAATTACCATCATCATAATCATCATCATCATCATCATCATCATCATCATCATCATTATCATTATCACCACTACCACCACCTCCACTACCGTCATTACTGTTGCCTTTATTATATTCACCACTACCAGCACCACCATCATCGTCGTCACCAATATCATCATCATCATCATCATCATCATCCTACACTATTTCACACTAAAGCATGGACTGGGAAGGCATGAAAACAGAAGAACAAGCAACTGAGTGCACAGTGACGCGAGCCTTACATTCATACACAATCTAGGTGTTAAAATTCTCAGTTATATCTTGAAGGGCTGATGATCCACAAAAATAATTTGCTTATTGATGCCTGCAGTATAAAGACCATTCCATTTACTCTCAAAATAAAGAAAAAAGATTGCTTCAACCCTTGTCATGTGCACCTCCCTATATTCTTGATTCATCTGTTTTTATTGTACTGCATTTCCTTTGCTCCAACATTCATACTTCTTTTACTGACACATTCACTTACAACATCCATTCATCTTCTTCCTGGTCTTCCTCGCATTACCCTACATTCAAACTCAACTTGTATACCTTTTTCATCACCCAATTTATATCCAATTTTTTTTTTCTGTATGACTGTGCCAACTAATAAAAACTCTCTTTAACTCATTTAGCAATAATGTTTTTAGTTCCAGTCTGTCACTAATATCTGTGTGTCTTATCCTGTCCCACCTATGCATCCCACACACATATTCCTTAGCAGTCCCACTACTTCTGACTTCACTTTTTATTTTTTATACTCAACCCATACACCTTCATCCAGTCCTCTTAAAGTCACAGTCCTTAGGCCTATTTTGCCAAAGTCTCCATATAACCACCCTGCTTAGGCCACTCTACTCTCCACTTCCCTTTCATATTTACCTCGCCTTCCCATCAGTACACTTAGGTGCTTTAACGTTCTGTTAGCCAGAACATCCCTCTGTCAATCGTCCTATCCAGCAGTCATTGTTTTACTCTAATCTTTCTTCATTTGCTTTCAGACCACGTTTGTCTTAGTTACTTACAATACTCTGAGTCAGTATATAAAGACAGATTCATCATTAGCAAGCAACACAGCATACATCAAGTTTAAATTATTCCACCCCTCATCATTCATTACCAGTTCACTCTCATCTCCGCAGCCCTTGCTTTGACGTCTTTCAAAACGCTATTCTCTCTCTCTCTCTCTCTCTCTCTCTCTCTCTCTCTCTCTCTCTCTCTATATATATATATATATATATATATATATATATATATATATATATATATACACTCCGTCTGAATTATATAAGCTCTTTACAGTATTATGCAGAACTGAAAACCTGATTTTCTATTTTATTTCACTGCAGCTTAGATAAACTCACTGTGGCAACATTTTGAGTCGTAAAACAGTCTTACTGGCCCTTAGATGGCGAGCTATATTGATGCTACGCCACCACAGAGGCCTGGTTACGCAAGTGAACACCCACGTGAAGAAGGAATTTTGAATATAGTATCCTCAGCCACCGTATTCCTCCTGAGATTATCTGTAAATTTTGAGCGTCGAGTTAAGCCTAATAGACTTAAATCTTTGCGCACTTGACCCACACATGAAGAATTACTAAAACTTCCCAAACTTTCATCTGTTGTAACAATATTTCGTCTAGTTTGGCTCTGCTGTCATTTTCTCTGGTAGTACCCTCGAGCACCCCCGCATTGCTCCCCCTCCACCTTCCACCAAGTCAGGGAGACAACAGTAAAGATGGCTTGAGTGATGGAGGCACAGGACAGGACAGGGAAGCGGATAGGGCTGGTCGTGGGCCGAACACAGGAGGGCAACAATCGCGCCACAGACGGCAGCTCCCGCCAGAAAGGTTCCTCCCCCAGTAAAATGCTGGCCCCATTTGAATTTTAAATCGGCACATAATGCAACGTTTGACTCTAAGAAATGGTGGTGCCATTATGATTCAGGATAGAACCCAGGAAAATTTTTACACAATTGTAGTCGACTTTCTTCTTTTTTTCGTTTTTTATAAATCCCCTTCCTTTAAAAGCGAGAGCGAGGGAGCGTGCCCAGTCTGAAAAATGGTTTGAACTTGGCCTGTAGGATTCAGATTAATAGAGTTGTAATGCTTTTAATGGAGCCACACTCACTAAGGGAGATGTAAGCAGGGTATAATGCAAGTGGAGGCCCCGTCAGCCTCGCTATATTTCAAACTTTTGTCCGGAAGTCTCTCTTTAGGAGCGGGAGGAGAGGGCAGGGCAGGCGGCGCCGTGAGATTCACTTCACAGAGTCGCTTTTCACGTCTTCATCCTCGGCTGATTATATATGGGTGAGGGAGCCGGAGCGAGCACTGTACAGCCGCTCACATGATGGTATGAGACTAGGGCGTCATTTATATACGGAGGGCATGAGGCGGTGGCACCCATACATTACTGCCTCACACGCTGCCTCACCCACTACACTGACAGATGCACCGCAGCCGTAATGGAATCGCTACGTTAACCTCACATCTCCTGCCAAATTGATATATTCTTTCACTCCGGCTGCATTTCTTGGACAATAAAGTGTAGTGTATTGGTGTTTTAAAAAATGAAAACATACTGTGTATTCTTTATAGTACCTGTAGTGAGCAAGGCAGGCAAGAGAGCTGGCTGTGCTGGACCTAGGACTGATCCTCGGCAAGTAAGGAAGCTCCCTAACACCTCTTCCTTACCGATTTATTTTCGGATACGGCTGGCTAAAACCATTTTGTGCGCTATTCATGCAGAGCATGGCGGTATTAAAATGATTCAAGTAACACAGAAGACGGCAAGGTGTAATAAGCGAAACAAATCGCTTAGGGAGTGGTGTTAGGGAGCTTCCTTACCAGACGAGACATTGGGCCCCAGACTCCTATCACTCACTCAGCTGAATAAAATTGCTTGGTGTCATTTGGATTAGAATACTAGACATGTCCAGAGAGGCAGACAGACAGACAGACAGAGAGAAAGGGGGGGGGGGCTAAAGTCCATCCTCCAGCCCTCTCCACTCCACGTAATAGCGCCAAACTTGGATAGGGATGACTGCATTGTCTCTTGTTTCTTTACGAACGATATCAAATGAGTCAACCTGTTTCTCATCACCTCATATCAGAAAACACAGAAGCCCCACCGTCACCACAGAGCACGTACTCAGCCTTTGTTTCTTCTTCCTATTCTTTAACCTGGTTCATATTTGCCATCTCTTTAACCTGAATGATGACCTGTAACACGAGATAAAAGCCAGATATAGTGCCAGCCAGAAAATCGTGCTATGGAAAGAATTTAGAGCCATAATATTGTCTTCTTCTGCCACTGACCAACTTTAAATTCACTAAAAGGGGAAAGCAAAATTCGCCAAGTTACTTTTGATGAGTTATAATGGCTGTGAAAAGTGAGATATAGTGAATTCTTTATAATTTTAAGTTTAGAATTGTATCCCCTTCTATACGTTCCATTTCTATCATGTCTTTCAGTCTTGTTTCCATATCAAGGACTTTCTCAACGTGGCCTATTCATCTCCACCCCTCTTCTCTCTCTCTCTCTCTCTCTCTCTCTCTCTCTCTGTATCATTTCCTCTTCTTCTCCATCACTTTTCTCACTTGCTTCTCACCACTTTTTCTTCTCCTCCATCAATTTACTCTTTCACTGTCCATCCCTCTTCTCTCTACCTCTCCATCCCCATTCTCATGTCTCTTCCATCGTTTTTCCTCCTCTTCCATCCCTTTACTTTCACTCACTCTATCCCCTCTTTCTCACCCTCTAACCCTGTTCTCTCTTTCTCTCCGTCATGCAATTTCTCTCTTCCTCTCCATCCATCATTTTTCATAAAGCTTTTTACCTTTTCCGTGCCACTTTTATTCACCTTTTCACTTCCTCTGCAAACAACGTCTATTCTATCTCTCACCCTGATGCCTCTCACAACACCCTGCATCTACACTCAACACCCTACCTCCCTACCAACCCCCTCCACTCTTCCTCTACTCCACCCAGTCTTTCCACACTACCCCACCAAGACCTTGTCTCCACCACCTAGCCTTCCCAGCACCCTGCCTCTCCACCACCCTTCCTCATCCACACTGTCCTTCCATCTCCACCCTCTCTCTCCATCAACATCCTGCCTCTCTGCCGCCCTGCCTCTCCTCCACTCTCCCCCTCCACACCCCTATCCAGCCACCATGCGTACTATTTTACCTCCACCACCCTTTCCTCTCCAACCTTCCTCTCCACCAGGCACCACGACCCACAATAAATGATAACTCCGATGTCAACTGAAGCATTTAAATAACAAAAGCCACTCGCGATAATGGCCATCATCACTCATGCTACACACACACACACACACACACACACACACACACACACACACACATCCCCTACACACACACACACACACATCCCCCCATGCACAGCCCCTCCTTCGCACACCAGTCACCCGTGAAGACAAAGGGGGCTGACGGGGAGGGGTTTACGTGGGTGACAAAAGGGCCCCTAAAGGAACCCCACCGTGGCTCTCATGCCCACTTCGCCATTCATCCCGTCACTGATACTGCCCTTATGATATTTCAGGACAATTCAGAGTCACTCGCCTCTGTCTAAAGGCCCAATCATATTCCCACCCCATCCCTATGCCTTTTTTTTTTCATTTTTGGGGGTGGAGGGTAAGGGGGATGGGGTGGGATTTTGGTGTTAGTGTTTAGGGGGTTTGTGTGTGTAATTCACCGGGTCGGTCAGGATCACTTGATGGTCGTGATCGTCAGCTTTTTACCCTCCCGGAAGGGAGCTGAGAGCTCATATAGTCCGATCTAAGGGCAAGGCTGTGACCTTCACACACGCACACACCCGTCCCCTTGCTCAAGGGGGACAGTAACCACCCACTTCGTCAGTGAAACTTTTCGCAACCTGAGCGAGGCGCGAACTCCCGTCCACCAGTTGGCAAGCGAGAGCGTTACCACTGCACCAGCGAGCGGTGTGTGTGTGTGTGTGTGTGTGTGTGTGTGTGTGTGTGTGTGTGTGTGTGTGTGTGTGTGTGTGTGTGTGTGTGTGTGTGTGTGTGTGTGTGTGTGTGTGTTTATGCCTGATTAATTTTATATTTTTGCACTTTATTTTTGACTGTGCCTAGATTTACCCACACAGATCTCACCACTCCATTCTCTCCCTCTTTGGCCCTTTTTTAACAAGCATAAAAACTCGGTGGCATAAACAACGACCGCCAAAACGAGTAAGGGGGGAAGAATACCGCGCAAATAACAAACCACTGATCCCTCACTGGTATGGCGCCTTACTGCAGTTTAGTCATGCTACCTGCAGACTATTTTATTCACCTCAGAAAAACCCTCATGAAAAGTCACCTACAGTAACGTGACTTCCATATTTTGCTCTTGTTAATACCAGACGATTTTGGAGTATTTAGCCATTATACTCTTGTTGACGCCACGTAATTCTAGGTAGCGTGGGAGACTTCTAAAAATGACAGACAAATAGCAAATCGCCTCCCATGAAGGAATTGGATCTAGTGATAATGCTCGACTTTCTCTCCCCAGTCTCCCTTCTCCCCATCCCAGTTCATCTCTCTTTTTTTTCCTTGCTCCTCTTCCTCTTGGACATCCTCCTTTCCTCTCTCTCTCTCTCTCTCTCTCTCTCTCTCTCTTCCTTCTTGTCTTCCTTCCTTCCTCCCACCCATTGTAGCTCCCTCCTTCCCTTCCTTCTCCCTCTTTGTTCGATTTTCTCCTTCCCTCCCTCCCTCTCTCACTTTACTGGACGCTCTCCTTCCTTCACTCTCTTCTCGACTCCTTCCCTCCTTGCCATCTTCCATCCCTACTTCCCTCCCAACCTCTTCTGTTCCACCCTTCTTCCTTTCCTCATATTCCCCCTTCATTCCCGCCTTCCTCGCCATTTCCTCCCTTTCTTCCACTCTTCCCTCCTCTCCATCCCTCCTTTCGTCGCTCTCTCTTCCTCCCCATCCCTCCGTCCCTCTCTCTTTCAATCCCTTGCCCCCTGCACACTGTTACTCAATCCTTTCTTGTCTCTTCTTTTCCATCCCTTCATCGTTCCTCCTCTCCATCCCTCCCTCCCATTCTCTCTCTCTCCATCTCTCCCTCCCTCCTCTCTCTCCTCTCCCTCCCTCCTCTCTCTCCTCTCCCTCCCTCCATCCATTCGTGCCGCCTTTTCCAACTCTTCATCGTTCCTCCTCTCCATCCCTCCCTCCCATTCTCTCTCTCCATCTCTCCCTCTCTCTCTCTCCTCTCCCTCCCTCCTCTCTCTCTCTTCTCTCCCTCTCTCCTTCTCTCCATCCCTCCATCCGTCCCTCCCCCGGTCATAAACTACGCAAACAAACGATCACTGACGTAGTACATCTGTCGCATTTTCCACGGCTTCTTCTCCCCCTCAATGCCCCACTAGACCTAACCCAATTGATAGCGGGGCAATGGGCCATGTAGGGGGTGCAGGGAGAGAGAGAGAGAGAGAGAGAGAGAGAGAGAGAGAGAGAGAGAGAGAGAGAGAGAGAGTGGGTGGGTGGGATGGGTGGAAATTGCTACTGAGAGAGAGAGTGAGATGGTGGGTGGGTGGGATGGGTGGAAATTGCTACTGAGAATATGAGAGAGAGAGAGAGAGAGAGAGAGAGAGAGAGAGAGAGAGAGAGAGAGAGAGAGAGTATAAAAATGACTCAACCCACTTAAATCACCTCAAATGAACATACGATCACGGTACAAAAAATAAAAGATCAATTCTTCTAACTTAAAATTCCAGTCAAATCGAAAAACAGAATAGCACTGTAAAAAGAGTGAGAGGAGATATAAGCAATGACAGAGGGAGAGAACAATGAGGGAAGGGTAAAGAAGAGAGAGGAGAGGAAGAACAAAGAGAGGAGGGAGATGGAGGAGGAGAAGGAGGAGGAGGTGGAGGGATGGAAGGAGAGTAAGCAAAATACATAACATTAATATAACGGAGTAACCCACGCTGCGCTCAGTAACTCAACTAAATGGAGAGGATAAAGATTTCTCTCCTGGTACTATCCTTGTCAGTTACTTGTAAATGGTATGAGAGGTCCTTAAACGTATAATAAACTTGAGAAACAGCGAGTAAATATAGAAAATCAGCATCACAGAATAGCCAGAATTATGCTTATTCAGTAAACACTTTGAAGGAGGAGAAAAACATGAATCCTGCGACTTCCGTTGCCAAAGAGAGAAGCGTAGGAATTAAAACACAAGTAGCAATAAATCAACATAAAATAGGAGAGGAGAGTATGGCAGATAATAGGAACTTTTGATTTCCCCAAACATACATTCCTATCACAGCCATCAGTCCATTGAAGCTACATGCCTGAGAGTTTCAATATTCTCCGGAAGGGAAGTGCAGGGATGAAAATAAAGCCTAGACAAACAATAAATCATTTTAAATGGAGGAAGGAGAGAGCAGCGAGGCAGATGCTGTGTTAATATTCCCTTTATACACACATACCATCAGTAATCAATCAAACTATAGTACGTTGACTTTCCTTATGTATCCTATAATTATTTGATGTAATAATGGTGTCTTTAGCCCCCCCTGAAGACCGTCACGTATTTTAGTGGGTGATTGTGGCTAATTCCAGACGATTTTGACGATTTTCTTCGGTTTCGAGGAGACATCTTGTTGTGGAAGGGGGATTTGATGTCTATTTAATCTCTCTAACTCGAAAATTCTCTCCCTAGCCGAGTAAAATTGCCTGACGTCAAAGGAATTAAAGCATAAGAAATCACAGGACTGAAAGGTTAAAGAAGGCTGTTTTTAAGCCTCTGGGGGACTTGAGACCACTCCTGAAATGAAAAAAAAAAATCGTCTGTAGATAGTAAGAATTTTATGGTTACGATGTCTCCCCTGAAAGAGTTGTCATAGGCTTTTTTAACCCTCTGAGAACGGGAAGTCACGCTTGGGCTGAAGGAAATAGCCAGTCGTTGGTATGAACTAGTTACGATTTGTTTCCCATCTTTATATGGTTATAGGAGACTATTTAATAATTAACGGAGGAAGGAAAAGTACTCATTAGGTAAACAAAAGAATCCTGTCTTAGTATCTATCATAAATAAAGCTAATATTTCACACGTCCTGAAGGGGTACTCTTAGCCTCTCGTGGGATGCTATTTGCAGATGATGAGGCTTTTTCGCTTTTTCTTTTTCTTTTTTTTCGGTAGCGCTCATTTCCAAGTTCCCGGGCACAAAGATGCATTGATTTTATGTAACTAACCTGAAATCACCGGCATTGTGGCACCTCCAGTACTTTTTTTTTCCCACCCAACCTGGTAAATGTATGCTAATGAAAAGATTCGAATATTTTTGATGACACATTCAAATGGCAAACTCCTGTACCATTGTTAGTTGACAGCTTTCCTGAGGGGCGTCTCTCCCGCTGTGCTCCGGCCGATTTCATAATGTTTCGGGACATCCTCGTCGCTTCCTGCACCATTCCAGTCGACTGTACGGCTAGGGGATCTGATGACAGCAGGTACAGGAGGGGGATACAGCAGGCGTGAGTTTAGGTACAGGTTACAGGCACGTAGGGTGAGTTTAGGGTGCGTGGGTGAGTGTGAGTGTGCCCCTCTGAACGATACTCACCGCCCCGCCTCCCCTCACCGCCGGGATCTGCATACACTGATTGTTGTCCCCTGAAAGAGAGAGTGTGCGCGCCTCAAAGGCAATTGTTTATCTTTTCATTATGGATTTTGTTCTATGTGAGGGAGATGAATAGAAGAATTTTCGAAATTAGAGTCTTGAATGGAATTTGAGATAATGGAGTTTCTAGCCGGGAGAGAGAGAGAGAGAGGAGGAGAAGAGGGACACAGGGAGAGTAGGAAAAAAAAAGTGTATCGCCCTTTAGAAACGGAAGGCTGCCAGAAAGACGCATTGTTCAGAGCCTTTGGGTGGAAGACTGTGTTGCGACGCTTTTTTATTATGGAACTCTTTCAAGGCTGTACATGAAAGTATTATAATGTGATCTTTGTCTTAGAGGAGGACGGTGTGACAATAGCCAATGCAGATATTGCGCACTCAGATAAATAGGTCTTTCAGTCCCCGGTTCTTTAACTTTTTGGCTGACAATATCTTAAAAGCCGCTTGCTTCCTCCGGCCTGCAGGTGTGACGGTGGGCTTGCGTGCGCACCTCACCTTTGTGGCCAGGTGTTACTCTTCTGACAGGTGAACAAGGGAATCCACCCCATCCTCAATCAACCTTAGTTCTAATTTGGTGAGATTTTCATGATGCTGCACCATACATTCACAGCTCATAGTTAGACTTATAAAAAGACTGAGAGATAGACAGATAGATAGATGGATGGATGAATGGATGGACAGATGGACAGAAAGATAAATAGATAGATAGATAGATGGATGGAGGGAGGGAGTGAGAGCTGTCTCTGTCCATCAACCTATTTTTATCATTTTGTCCCCACTGCCATCCGCATCCTCTCTGTCCATCTCCCCTCCCTTAGCTTCCATTCCCATGTACCTGCTCCATCCCCGTGCTCTCTCCACCCTCCCAACCGCCCCTGCTCGTCCTCCCCCTTCCCTGCAATAGGCTACAGTTAGGGACGTGAATGTAACTCGACTATTGCGGATTATATTCTTGGTGAAAACCGGGAATCAGAAGAAATGGATAGTCTTCTTTAATCATCCTCCTGCAACTGATAGGCATTGATTATAAACCTTCTTCTTCTTTATCTCCTTCTTCTCTTCCTCCTCCTCCTCTTCTTCTTCTCTCCCTATTCGTCTTTCTCATTTTCTTCTTCTTCCCTTGCCCAGCCTCTGCATCTCACTTTATGATTTCAAGTTTAAGCTTACGAGCCTAGTTTTGTCTTATTTTTTATTGATCCAGATATCTTAACACTGCGAAAAATAGAAATGTATGACTGACTTTATTTCGCTTCTCTTCAAAATCACAAGAATGATTAATAATGGAAAGCTAAGAGAAAGATTGTACCCCTTGCCCTGCTCCATTCACCCTGACACAACCCTTCAAATGATCCAGAGGGAGAGAGAGAATGCCAACACCCTTACCCTCGCCCTCACCCTCACCTTCACCCTCACCCCCACCCTCGCCCTCACCCCCACCTTCACCGACTTATCTCAATACTGTCTTCTTTCACCCTTCCTCTTCTTCAACCACCCTCACCCTCACTCTCACCGACCCGTCTCAACACTGCCCTCTTTCACCCTTCCTCTTCTCTCACCATCCTCAGCCTCATCCTCATCCACACCGACCTTTCTCAACACTGTATTCTTTCACCCTTCCTCTTCTCTCACCATCCTCAGCCTCATCCTCATCCACACCGACCCTTCTCAACACTGTATTCTTTCACCCTTCCTCTTCTCTCACCATCCTCACCCCCATCCTCATCCACACCGACCCTTCTCAACACTGTATTCTCCACCCTTCCTCTTCTCCCATCACCCACCTCTTCATCTTCCACCTCAGATCTTCCACAATAGTAATCTTCATTGCCTTCCACCCTCTTAACTCATCCACTATTTTCTGCATCTCACCGTGTCGCAGAAGGTATAGTGCTTGACATACCATGATTAAAATGAAATTACTACACTGGTGATTTTATTTTGCTTTAGATAGACAGACAGATAGATAGACAGACAGACAAATAGGTAGATAGACATACAGACAAATGGGTAGATAGACACACAGATAGATAGGTAGGTAATGTAAGGAACCACCACCATAAGTAAATAACCACTATCCCACCCCGAACAAATGCTCTTCCGATCTCTCTTTCGCCATACCCTTCCCTCATCGAATAGTGTCAATCAAAGTCCATGTGCCTGTCGCGTAGTAATGCCTAATATCCAGTACATTACATTTAGAACTTGTTTTTAATTGCAGAATCGAAAGGCCCTTGCAAATTCCTGAGAGAACACAGTCGTCGTCCACCAGCTAAATACCTCAATAAATCTTCAGAAATGGGTGGTGAGTGTTAAATACCTTTTCCATTTTATATGCCTTTATCATGAACATTTGAATTTTGAATACTAATAATCATGCTATCGCGGATTTAGTTAGGCCAGTCTTAGTACTAAAATACATAGATGTTTGAGATGGTAAGTGCAAGCAATATATACATTTAAATTTACTGGCACTCTGTCCAAAAGCCTATGCATATTTTTCACGTATAGAGATTAGCATAGGGATCGAATTATGGCGTTCTAAACGACAAAAGAATTAGTTGATTCCATTTTGCCATGATGCAGCGTAAATAGTAGTATCAGGGGACCTTTTGGGCAAAAATGGCAGGGATTACGTACATTTTTTACATGTTATATTAGAAAATGGGTTGGCATCATTAAAAAATATATATATATATACATGAATGGTGAAAGTAAAGGTGGAGTGATAGAAGCTTTTTGTATTTTATTCTTTCTTTCTCCAGACGATTTTATTTATCTTACTTGCTGCCCATCTTAATGAAGAAATTAAGATGTTCAGGTTGGTGAGAATGATGAACAGAATTAGAGTATCGTGTCGTAAGCCTGGCAACAAAAAAGACAAAAGAAAAAAGGAGAGAGAGAGAGAGAGAGAGAGAGAGAGAGAGAGAAATAAAAGTCAAACACTAGGGCATGTCGGAAATGCGACGAAAATGGAGGAAATGTTCCCTTACTTTTCCTTCGGCAACTTAAAGTCTGGGACCCGCACCCTCCGGCCGTTTGTTTACTTTCGACTAAATGTATTTTCCCGCCACAAAGGTGCGAGTGTGTGCGTCGTGATTGGTCCATTGTCACTGGTGCCGATTCTTTCACTTCTCATTTTCGCGCGCTTTTTGTGTCAGCAGATGGCGGGCCTTTGTACTCCCGCCAAAATCAACAGAGGAAGACGATTCTATCAATATTTTGTCCCCCAAGTTGTCTACCCAAGTGATGCCTTCCGCTCAAACCTGCTATATTGGATTTTACGGTGACAAAAGGAAGACGAGCCATTAAAACTGCTCTCAAAGTAAACAAAACGTGTTCTATTTCGATTATATGGGCGTTAATCATTTATTGTTTATGATGTATACCTTCTTCAGATTCAGTATATGAACGTAAGTATTTCATTAACTTAGATGGGTTTACTGATATCGGAATTTCTTCAGGCGTCAGTTTGAAGGTGAGATACGTGAGTGGTGATGAGTTCAGACAGACAGAGAGACAGAGGGACAGACAGACAGAGACAGAGACAGACAAACAGCTATTCCAGGGTATGTGTGGGAAAGGAAGGGTTAGGGGCGTTTGGGTCGCAGGCACAATAAACCAACCATGAGATTAAGCTTATGGTAACAGACAGACAGAGGCGGATGAAAGTGATGACATTCTTTTGTTTATCCGCCAGTGTACCTGTGTATGATGTCTAGTGTCGCATCCTATCAAGAAAGACTGACAAATAATTCCTTCAGCATTTTTTCTCTTCCTCTGCAGTAATGACTTCTCTCTTCACATCACGCTTTCATACATGTCTTGTTTCTCCACTTCTTCTTCCACTTGTCCCTCCACTTGTCCCTCCACTTGTCCCTCCACTTCTCCTTCCACTTCTTTCGTCATCTGCCCCTCTTCTGGTCCCTCCACTTAGCCTTTCGTCCACACCGCAACCTCACAAACCATCTCAGCTCAACCCCAACTACCTCCCAGTATTTCAACATGGCTTCCTCTGCCCTATACTGTTCATCTCCAGAAAGGGACCCTCTGAATGAAGGAAAACAGTCCATCAGCCTCTCCACTGCAATAATTTTTCATCACTTTTGTTGTCACCACCTGATGCTCTAGTTATACTCAAGAACGACCTCTCTTGAGGAAAGGGTTAAATGCCCGTATTCTCGTCAGGTAAGAAAGCTTCCTAACACCTCTTCCTTACCGAATTATTTTTTAATACGGTTGGCTAATATCCTTTTCTGTATTATTTATGTTGAGTATGGTGGTATTTGAACGATTTAAATAAAACAGAAGAAGTAATAAGCACCGAAACGTTGCAAAATACCCCCAGTAATGCCACCTAATTCCATTACACTAGTTCTGAATATACTTTAACAGCTGTAACACGTATTCAATATGGACGGTAGGTAATAGCGCCGAACTGCTGACATGTTAGAGCGTGTGGCCCGTAGGACCACTGGATCTCAAGGAACGGACTGTGAAATCTAAACAAAGAGACTAACTTAAAACACACACACACACACACACACACACACACACACACACACACACACACACACACACACACACACACACACACACACACACACACACACACACACACACACACACACACACACACACACACACACACACACACACACACACACACACACACACACACACACACACACACACACACACACACACACACACACACACACACACACACACTTTCTCTTGTTTTCCACAATAGCCAGCCATCTCAGTCTCGTTTTTCTTCTCCTTTTTCTCCTTTCCTCTTGAATTTTGAGCGTTTCTCTTTGCCAGCCTTCCCTCCTCCTTGCGTGGAATCTTGAACCTACGGATAATTACGGTGATGGCAAATGGGAGCTCTCACGGTTGTCGTCACTCGTGTCGTTCTTCATGTCAGTCGCTGTTGACAATGGGCCGGGTTGAAGAGAGAACCCAGGAGAACCACTCAGCAGCAGAGAAACATTTGCCGCTGCAGGAGAGGACCTAATACTACTGGACATGTTTGCAGTCGCTCTTGTCCTATCCCGGTCCAGGACAGCCAAGAGAATGGACAATGATACATCGGCAGAATCCTGAGCAAAGACTTCGTTCGCCCTTTTCCACGACTCGCGGGCCTGCGCCTGTCTTTTTACTCAAACATACATCTCTGTCTCATCTCTCTACTTCCAGTCTAGCCTTTCTCCTTTTGCGTTTACCATTTCTTGAACTCAGCCAGTTTAGCCATCCTCAGTCCGCTTTAGATTCTGCCTATAATCTCCAGCCTTATAAAAGCAATGTATCCAGGCATTTTGGTTTTTCTTTCTTTTTACTCAATCTCCTTTAAAAGGAACATGTGTTTTCATGCTCTCGGGTATTAATTTTTCTTGTTTGCCGTAAACATGTGTGAAGCAGTCTACTGAACCTTGTCCTTAAACATTACAGGGCACCATAATGTGATTGGAATTTGTGGATATTTCATTTCTATGTAAAACGCCATGAAAACATCGGTGCACTGAATGGAAAGTCATATTTTGCTGACCAAGAAGTAGCAGAAATCAATAACACGTGATTACTGGTTCGTGGTGACAGACACAAGAACGCACACGTACAGTCGAAACTTACTGCAATATCCAGAATGAAATCCAAGTGTCAAGAGGAGGTTATATCTGGGGTGTTTCATAGTACCGATTCTCTCTCACCCAATCACACCACCCGTCCCCCCTCCACCACCACCACACGTGCCCCCGGATCCAGAGGTCCCAGGGGGCGTCCTCCCCTCGTCCCCACCAGCATTACCGTAATTGGAACTGAAGTATGGTCTAACTACCTCTCATCTCTCCAGAGGTTACCCACTGTACTGGCTCAGTATTTTGCACATTCAGACAAGTAAGCTTCGTGAATCTTCCAACACCGTAGACATGGAACTCTGAAAACTCTGTGTTTGATTAACCCCGGAGAGCGATGCCTTCACGTGGTGGCACCGATGGAACAGAATGGCTCCTCTCTTCGGTTATAAAAGGTCTCTCAAATCCCTCCCTATCCACCAAATGGAGGATGGTAACTCAACAGAAGTCCACTAGATACACGTTTTAAATGAGCCTGGAGCCAAAACAACAACGGCAATAAAAGCCCCGAGGAGCACCTATGGAGATTAATCCTTGCTATTTCCGACCGATTTCATCCAGTTTGAGGGAGACACCTTGTGCTGGGGGGTTAATAACAGTTTTACCTGTATCTAATCTCCCCATTTCAAAAAGAATCTCCTAAGCTGAATAAAATCGTCTGGAGGTGGGAAATATAACACGAAGAACGTCATTAGAAGGAAAGATTAAGATGTATATTTAGATGTTGATCAAGACCGTTTTTATGTTACAGAAATGATGTGCTAAAACTGAGATAAACATATGAGCCAGTTCAGGCGGTAACAATCCAAGAGGAGAAATGAAGAAAAGTACAGGAATTAGACAAGGAACCTTTAATAAACAAAGTCAGATCATGAAAGAGTACTGTACAATTGTCACGTTCTAATTCATGGATCTGAATTTGGTGCCTCAGAAAATCCTAAGAGTTTACAGTTAGGGGTCCTTAGAGAAAGTGATAAAAGGTACTGTAGTTTAAAGTATTACGTGTGGGTGAAAAAAGAGATGCTAGTATAAGGGAAGAGCAAAATTTTATATATAATTTGCGGCCGTTATAAAACGTAAATTTTGGGCTGGTCACTTACTAGTAGAACTGAGAGAGTTGCAAAGAAGACATTACAGTAACAGGCAAGATATAGAATGAGAGAGAGAGAGAGAGAGAGAGAGAGAGAGAGAGAGAGATCCATGAACCTGGGAGACTGAGATGGATCAGCCTAAAAATCGACAGCTTGAGGTGACAAAGTTGGGAGGTTTCTGTCCTGCAGTGAACTGAAACAGATTGATGATGATGATGATGGTGGTGGTGGTGGTGGTGGTGGTGGTGATGATGGTGGTGGTGGTGGTGGTGGTGGTGGTGGTGGTGGTGGTGGTGATGGTGGTGGTGGTGATGGTGGTGGTGGTGGTGGTGGTGGTGGTGGTGGTGGTGGTGGTGGTGGTGGTGGTGATGGTGGTGGTGGTGGTGGTGGTGATGATGGTGGTGGTGGTGGTGGTGGTGGTGGTGGTGGTGGTGGTGGTGGTGGTGGTGGTGGTGGTGGTGGTGGTGGTGATGATGGTGGTGGTGGTGGTGGTGGTGGTGGTGGTGGTGGTGATGGTGGTGGTGGTGGTGGTGGTGGTGATGATGGTGGTGGTGGTGGTGGTGGTGGTGGTGGTGGTGATGGTGGTGATGGTGGTGGTGGTGGTGGTGGTGGTGATGATGGTGGTGGTGGTGGTGGTGGTGGTGGTGGTGGTGATGGTGGTGGTGGTGGTGATGTGGGAATTTTGTCCTACACTGAACTGACACATAATGATGATGATGATGATGATAATGGTGGTGGTAGTGGTAATAATGTTGGTGGTGGTGGTGGTGGTGGTGGTGGTGATAATGTAAGATTGTCCTACAGTGAACTCACACATAATGATGATGATAATGATGATGTTTCCAAAATTTCCAGGATATTTCTCTAACTAAACACGTGATAAAGCTGAGTTATGATTAAATACTTCGAATAATTAAATGTTTTACTCGTATTATCTTTCACTAATGGACTTTTCAAACTGCAAGTCAGTATCACTTTAAGGTTCCCTGTTGTTTAAGTTTTCTATATGTTTAAAACTGGTGGTATTTATTCAGGAAATTATTTAACATATAATTTTTATGCAATATATTATCAGCCACAGATACTCTTAACATATGTCATATAAAAACGCTGTAAACGAAAGGTAAATCTTACCTATGTGCATTTATAAGACTACTATGTTTGCCGAAGTTGATGCTCTCTGTTGGTGTCATACGTACACTCTCATCAAACACACACACACACACACACACACACACACACACACACACACACACACACACACACACACTGCTGAGTCACTGTTGTTTACGACCACATGAGAGAGTTCCTGTTCCTGTTGGTGTTCTGTTGGCCTAGTGGATATTTTTATAGAGTATGTAGGCCTCTCTCTCTCTCTCTCTCTCTCTCTCTCTCTCTCTCTCTCTCACACACACACACACACACACACACACACACACACACACACACACACACACACACACACACACACACACACACACACACATAACCAGTTGAGAGGTCTAAACACAAGCAATTTTAGTCATCTGAGTTGTGAGTCATACGAGCTTCAGTGTTCATATCAGCACTTAGCACCTCAGTAGCACCATAGATTAGACCAGCTTGTTGCCAGGAGCTGCCTTGTGATCTGTGCTGAATAACTCCTACCCTGAATGGACATAAAGAGTGAATAACAGTGAATAATACTGGTCTAACACGCCGCCCTTAAAGCCATGCCCGTCGGCCACCAGTGCCTCTTCTGCCCCTCCCCATAGAGTGTATTATGATCTTATTTTTCATCGTCAAAGGCCACAATGAAGAAGGCTACCTCGCCCCACCCTAGGCACACAAGGCACCTTTTGACTCCCACTCGGTACAAGTTTCACGCGAGGATTTTAAGACCGATGAGATGTACAGATCCTCCTCTTCCTCCTCCTTCACCTCCTCCTTCTTATTCTTCTTCTGGCGAGGGGTTTACTACGGCGGGCTGGCCTCCCCGGCGCCATTGTGTCGGTAATGCAGCAGCCCCTCCCAAGGTTAGGTCTGCTTGCCGACTCGGCCACCCTGGCGGGAAGCCCTCTTGTTACAGTGCATTAAGGACGTTTCATATTTCTTTATGTGTGTAAATGGAGCTAATAGCCAGCCAGGAAAAAGCTCTTCAAGCCAGCCAAAATGGAGGGGAAATTACCCCAAACTAATATACTCCTTCGCTCATGAGCAGTAAGGGCGAATCCGAGCAATGGTTGTGAAGGCAAATTAAGCCATCGACCAGGAGCAGATATGGGAGAATTTGGGGTGAGAATTCAAAACCCCTGGCGCCCGTCCACCAACCATACGCTGAGTTTCTCCAAGGCTCCTGCACAAAGCTAGGAACATAATGGAAGACATAAACAAAAAAACTTCCTCCCTTGCTCCTATACAACGGGAAGATAAACTGAGAGCTTTACTCGCCGCTCTCCTCACACACATTAAGCTTATCGCCCTGCGTGAGCCCCGTCTGAGCAGCAGCAGCGCGGAGGAGAACACCAACACGCTCAACATCCACAAAAACTTATCACATCAACTTGAGGTCTTCTGCTTCACGAAGGAATTTCTTAAAGGTATCACTGGAAGAAGGAGTGAGGGAAAAAAAAAAAAATACGTGGGAGGAGATGTCTTTTTATTGTGTGGAGAGAGTTGAAGGTTTGGCCAGGGTCCGAGGTGGGTCAGACTGGGTGCCTGTGGCCAACCTCGGACTGGGCTGCAGAAGAGGATTGTGTGCAGTTTAACTTTTCTGTCTTCTGTGATCTGTTCTTAAGACTGACGCTTGTGTGGTCGGTCTGGCATGAGAGTAGACGCAGGGAACTTTAACACTAGCCCTCTCATGGTCGCGTCAACTCATCTGTCCATTTAGCTAACACCAGACGATTTTATTCAGTTGAGGGTGAGTCACAGGATATTGAAAGTGATATGTTGTCACTCTTAATACCCACATAGTCGAGTCAACTCCACTGTTGGAGATCTGCAAACACCAGGCGCTTTCGTTCAGTTGAGGGTGGGTCATACGAAACCTGAAAGTGTTTATGACATTGAATACTGTGACTGAAGCTGATGAAAAAGGAAATACTGCTTGTCATTGCAATCATCAGCTTAATCCTGGCGCTATCATTGGAGCTTGCTACCATCGCGCAGTTAGCTCTCATTATAAATTCCTCTTAGTGTGTTTCCAGCCTCTTTTCATCAGCTTTCCTCTCTTCCTTACTTCTGACTTCTTTCAATGAGTTCTTCAGTATCTCAATATACTCACTGATCAGCTTCTTTCTGTCTCTCGGGTATTAACATATTATTTACCTCCCCTCGATTCCTCTCCTCAGGTGATTCTTCGACTGTTCATGCATCTCATTTTATTCCTAGTTGCCCCTTTTATATCTTCAATTTTTCCTTCTCAAATCTAACTCTTACCGCATCCTCAGCCTCTCAGTCAAGTGTATAACAATTACTCTTTTCAGGAGAGCTATAATCTCAAAAAGCTCAGCCATTATAACCTTTCCATAGTTTTATAAAATCCCTGTATGCTATCGATTGCCTAAATAAAACCTTTATTTCTTATTTCAGTTTCACTTTCCTTCCTCTCTCTCCTTGCTTACTTTGAAGGGTCCCTGCTAAGCTGAATATTATCATGAGGTACGGAATGAAATATAAAAGATACACCGCCATTCTGAAGTGGTTGAGATAGTCCTCCCTTCTTCCTAAATATTCTTCCCTTCACATGATCCAGTATTCCCTTCCATTCAACTCCTCCAGGTCACTCAAGGATCAATCCACAGCCTCGTGTCTTCGGCTGTAATATCGTCAGTTTAGTAGACTCCCCATTACCTCATCCTTATCAGTGTTTTTTCCTATATATAACACGTTAATAATCTCCTGTATGCTATTTCTGCGAAGTCTGTCCACGTTAGAATGACTTACATGGAACGTGGGTGAATATTTACATCTAATATAGAAAAATGAAGCTCTTAAACCAGCGAATATACGACCGACCCTCATTTCTGCTGCCTGCTTCAGTGTTCAAAGCCTTCACAGCCTCAAGCCTCCTCAACTTCCCATTATTTCCTTCCCTTCCTTTAAAACTCACTTCCCTTACCATCCAATTCCCTCCTTTCCTCCACAACTTCCTCTCCTTCCCTAACACTCCCTTCCCTTCCCATTCAGTTCCTCCCCTCCCTTACAAATTTTCTCCGACCTCTCTCCTCTCCCTTTTTCCTCAACGCCCTTGCCTTCCAAAGTCCTTCCAGACTCCATCATTTCCCCCTCGCATCCCTCTGTTTCCTTCCACCTTTCCTCATGGTCCCTCACCTTTATCTCTTTCTCTCCAACATCCCTTCCGTCCCCTCACACCTCTCCGCCTTCCTCAAGCACATCCTTCAGCCTCTCCCTTTCTCTCCACTTCCCCTTCACTCTCCCTCTACCTTGCTTCAGCCCTCCCTCCAGTTCCTCTCCTTCCCTCCACCTCCTCACCCATCCCACTCATTCCTTTCTATCCCCTTCCCATCCCACCTTCTCCTTCCTATCCCACCTTCACCCAACCCTTTCCTTGCTATCCCCCTCCCATCCCACCTTTCCTTCCTCTCCCTTCCATCCCTCCAACTTCTCTCCTGCCTCTTCCGTCTCTCCACCTTCCCACCCCCTCCTCCAGTTTCCCTCCCCCGCCTCTCGCCTCCCTGGAGTAGGAGGGGGGAGGGACTGACTCATGGACTGACTCATTTATAACACCCCGGATATTGAGTGTTCCGCCGAGACGCATTTCCGATCCTCGTCATCCGCACCGCAGTTTGGTTCGCCTCGTGGTTGTGTCATCCTGTGTTTTTTTCTTGTGTTTTGATGTTCCGGTGTTTTGATGTTCTGGTGTTTTTTTCTGGTGTGTTGTGATGTGTCCTGATGTGTTTCTGGTGTTGTGTATTCTGGGGGGGTTTTCTGGCGTGTCGTGATGTGCCCTGGTGTTTTTTCTATTTTGTTTTGATGATGATGATGAGAAGGGAAAGAAGTTGTATGCGGCTTTCATGGATTTGGAGAAAGCATATGACAGGGTGGATAGACAAGGATTGTGGAAAGTGTTAAGAATATATGGAGTAGATGGGAAGTTGTGAATGCTGTGAAGAGTATGTACGATGGTGCGAAGGCTGCAGTGCGTGTGGATGGTGAACTAAGTGAATTTTTCTCTGTGAAAGTTGGGTTGAAACAGGGATGTGTCATGTCTCCATGGTTGTTCAATCTGTACATGGATGGGGTAATAAAAGAGGTACAAGGTAGGGTAGTGGATGTTGGAGTGGCCCTGGTGAGAGAGGACAGTATTTGGAAACTCCCTGTACTGTTGTTTGCAGATGATACTGTGTTGTTGAGTGAAGACGAAGGGGAGCTGCAAGGCTTGGTGGATGAGTTTGAGAGAGTGTGTAAGAAACAGAACCTAAAGGTGAATGTAGGGAAGAGTAAAGTGATGGTCTTTGAGAGAGGTGAAGTTAGTGAATGTACAGCGAGGTTGGATGGTGAGGAATTGGAAAATGTGAGTACGTTTAAGTACTTGGGTAGTGTGATGAGTAAGTATGGAGGTTTGGAGGGTGAAGTACTTGAAAGGGTACAGCAGGGAAGAAAGGTTGCTGGTTCTTTGAAAGCAGTGATAAGAAACAGGGAAGTGAGCATGGAAGTGAAAAAGTTACTACATGACAGTATTGTGATACCAACTCTAACGTATGGAAGTGAAGCTTGGACATTGTTGGAAGGACACAAGTCAAGAGTGAGAGCAGTGGAAATGAGTTATTTAAGAGGAGCCTGTGGAGTCACATGGTGAGACAGGCTGACGAATGAGGATATAAAGGAGCGTTGTGGTGTGGATGTGGATGTGATAGGAAGCGTTATGAGGAACACACTGAGGTGGTTTGGCCATGTGGAGAGGATGGAGGGTGAAAGACTGACGAAGAGAGTGTATGTGAGTGAGGTGGAGGGGGGAAGAGGGAGGGGGAGGCCGAGGATGAGATGGAGGGATGGGGTGGAGAGGTATATGAGAGAGGGGGGTGTGAGTTGGGAGCAGGGCAGTGAAATGGCGGGGGACAGGGCAACTTGGAGGCGATTTGTTTGTGGCCACCCCAAAGGGGATTGAGGCGTCTGGCAATAGATAGATAAATAGATAGTTTTGATGCATCATTAGTGCGTCATGTCCTTCCCCTTTTTACTGTGTCTTGGTTTGTATATTTCTGGTGTGTTCTGGTGTTTTTCTGGTGTGTTCTGGTGTTTTTCTGGTTTGTTCTGGTGTTTTTCTGGTGTCCTTTAGTGCTCTGGTGCTTCCCATATGTGCAGTGTGGGATGGGGCTGTTCATCTCTGGTATTTGAGGGCTTTTCATGACTGATCCTCAAAATCTGCGGCCTTTCTTACCCCGTCGCTCATTTAGTTTGGATAATGCGTACGAAAGAGCCCCGTGAAAAAATGAGTTAAGAGGATGAGAACGACGATGATGATGATGATGATGATGATGATGATGATGAATCGTTGTCATGTGTAGTTCATTACCTGTGTCTGGATACGTTCTGCCGTGTCCTTGAGTTAGTGTCGTGTTCGCGGGTTCCTTTCGTGTTGTTGGGGTAAAATCGCGTTCTTCGGATATCTTATTTACGAAAGATTCAGCCGAGTTCTTGAGCTGTGTCATGTTCTTGTCGATGTTATACTGTGCTCTGATAGCTTTGTCCGTGTCCATAGGATTTTGCCGTGTCTTAAGTCCTGACGCCCCTTTTGAAGCCCAGACGTGATCATGGAGTCCTGTCGTGCCCTTGGAATTTCACACTGTCCTTGGAATCCTGCCATGTCCTTGGAATTTTCTTTTGTTATTGGAGTCTTGGCGCATTTTGGAATCCTGTGATGTCCTTAGAGTCCTGAAGTGTCCTTGGGTCCAGTCGTGTTCTTGGGACCCTGTCGCGTCCTTGGGATCCTGTCGTGTACTTGGGATGGTATAGTGTCCTCTAAATCCCACCGTGTCCTTGGAATCTCACGGTGTTCTTCACGTCCTGCCTTGTCCTTGGAAGCCCTTCGTGTCCTGGGTGTCCGTGGATCGCCTCACAACTGCCCGTCTGCACCGTGCGGAGTCAGGGAGTATTTATTTACCTTGGCACGTCCCCTCAAAAGGTACTATTCAGCTTCCAGGTAAAAGTGCGTCAGCTTTACGTCTGAGGCGGGCGTAGAGTGTCTCTCGGGCTGACACTGGCCGCCGCGGAGTATTGTTATCCACTTTGCCACACCAAGGGTCCTCCTGCTACCCCTCCAGGATTATGTTTATTTTCGCCACACACAAGAGACCAGTGTAAATACGAAGCCGAGTAAAATAATATACAACTGATACTCGGTGAAGGAGAGCATCACTTAGGAGATGCTCACCTCTCTCCTTCCTTCCTTCACCTGCAGGGAGATAGTGTATGTGGCAGAGGCTGGCAGGAAGGGAGGAAGAGATAGACCCAGCCACTAATCCCGGATGTCCATAGCTATAAATCGAACAATGATGCAAGACAATCGCAAAGGTATATAACATCATGATTAATAATGTTCTTTTCCTGTACGTCGAGTTATACCCATATATTCCTTTGCTGTACGTCGTTATACCCATACATTCTTTTCCTATATGTCGAGTCATGCATACTTATTCTTTTAGCATACGTCAAGTCATACCTATGTAATTATTTGCTTGGTGTCCGTCGCGTTATACCCAGACAACGAGAAGTTTCTATACTTGTACGATAAAGTATGAAACGCTGAATAAGACAAAATACGAGTAACATATCTGCGGCTCGAGTAAGTGGCGTGTAAGGAGCAATTATGCATTTTTCTCTCGATTTTTATTCATCTAAGAAATACAGGCAATTGAAATAGATATCTTTCCTATACATCACGTAATTTGACATCGCTGCAGCCAGATCTAAAATATCTAATTCATGTTTTCCCCTCCAAGTACTGATAGACTGAAGATTTGAAATAGGATGGTTTATTGATACGTTAGATGTTTTATTTAGGGATTCATATTCCTGATATGCCGAATTGAAGGAACCTTGTCTCCGTTTCGTTTACTTAGCTTTACAAGAAGTAAATGTTGCTTTAATCAATGTAGTATAATAGATCGTTCCTGAGCTACTGTATGTATCATCTGTCAATAACAAAATGAGGTACAATAGGCACCAAAAGTCCTGTAGCCACTCCTGTTTTTCTCTCAACTTTAAATATCAGTGTACTGAATCCGTAACAACTGACACTGATGACTTTATTTAGCCATATATCTATTTATTTAATGTCAGTTTTTGCATTATTTACTACACTGATTTTCAAAGTTCATGGAGGGAGAAGCAGGAGAGGTGATAGGACTTCTGATGGTGATTGTACATAAAGTTTTAACATACTGAAAGAGTTTATAGGGGTAGTTATTAGTTCACATGGAGTTGTCTTGTTTGAGATGAAGGAAGTCTTTCTGAGGTAGACAGGCTGATGCGAAAATGGTATCAACATAGTGATGGGGTTCAGTTTTTAGTCCCTCTCTATAATATGCACACACACACACACACACACACACACACACACACACACACACACACACACACACACACACACACACACACACACACACACACACACACACACACAGAAGGGGGGGGAGGGAAAGCCTAAACCCAATGAAGCCAAGAAAGTGGTGCGTAGGACAGAGAGGCAGCAAGAAGGGAGGAAGGGAGGGTGGAAGGGGGCGCTACGTCTCTGCAGGAAAGAAAGCATCTCAAGGGGGCGGAAGTCCTGCCTCTCGAGAAAATGCCATTAATCTCCCCAGTAGCCGTAATGACCCCCGTGCTGGTAATTTCATCCCTGGTCGTTACTCTTGAACTGGGCAGGAAGGAAAGCATATCAAGCCACAGAAGGTAAAAGTGGGACCAAGTGACGTATACCCCGGCAGGACTCTCCCTAAAACCTCTTCCCAAGCGACTTATTTTGCTTTATACACCTTATCACCCTTTTCTGTAAGTCCTAATATCGCCACACTTTGCATAAATAGCATACACAAGGATATGAACCACCCATATCCAAAAATAAAGCTCTAAGGAAGAGGTGCTAGGGAGCTTCCTGAACCAACGAGAATACGGCACTGAAACTTAATCTTATTTTTCAGTGGAACAACAATTTCCTGTTTATCGCCTGTCTGTAGTAACAATGACCTACAATGTGAAGAAGTGCTATCGTACTGAAGGCTTTAACGGGAAATAACTAAATATAACCTGTTAAAAGAGAGACGCTGAGGAGGAACAGAATGAGAGCTGTTGGTAGAGCAAATGTGAGCGAGGTATCTGTTGACTGTTCATAGAGTAACTGGAAAGATAGCAGTCAGTTACAGTCAGACCTGAATTTTTTTTTTTTTTTTTATGCGAGGAAGAAGGAACCAAAGGCCATGAGCCCGCAGTAACAGTTCCCTCCAAGAGAAAAACAAAATACAATAGAGAGCCAAATTCAAGATCCGATCATTTTGAGATGCCTGGACACACTGCGTTTGAAAGACTGGAGATCATAGGCAGGAGGAAATACAGACAGAGGGAGACAGTTCCAGAGCTGACCTGTTGCATGAATGAAAGACTGGGAGTAACGGTTAACTCTTGCATTAGAGAGTTGGACAGAAAAGGGATGAGAGTTTGCTGCCAGACGGGTGCTACGCGCCCGTCGTAGAGGTGGAGGAATGCAAGCAGACAGTTCAGAGGAGCAGTGACCATTAAAGTAGCGATAGAAAAGAGATAAAGATGCAACAGTGCGGCGAAGACAGAGGTTGAAGGGAGTCAGTAAGAGGAGGAGAGTTAATGAGACGAAAAGCCTTTGACTCCACCCTATTGAGAAGAGCTGTATGTGGGAGCCTCCCCACACATGAGGAGTTGTACTCCACACAGGGGCGGATAAAACCCCTGTATAGAGTCAACAATTGTGCAGGGGTAAAGAAAGAGCGGAGTCGGCTTAGCACACCCAATCTCTTGGAAGCAGATTTTACAAGAGATGTAATATGATCTTTCCAAGATAAGTCCCGAGTAAATGAAACCCCAAGCATGTTCAAGGATGATGCAGGATTAATCTGAATATTATTAAACATTAGTGGGTATACCTGTGGAAGATTTTGTCGGGTTGATAGGTGTAAGAACTGAGTCTTAGAAGCATTAAAGACAACCATATTATTTTTACCCCAGTCAGAGATATGAGCCAAGTCAGACATTAGGTGTGCCATAGCCTCATCCCTTGTTTCTTGAAGTAACTGTTGAGATGGGCGTTGCGGGAACCGAATGGAAAGGTGAAGGGTGGAGTCATCAGCGTATGAGTGGATAGGGTTAGATGTACAGCTTAGAAGATCATTGATGAATAAAAGGAAGAGAGTTGGTGATAGGACAGAGCCCTGAGGAACACCACTGTTGATAGATCTAGGAGAAGAACGATGGCCGTCTACGACAGCAGCTATAGAACGACCAGAAAGGAAGCTAGCGATGAAGGTACAGATAGAAGGATAGAAACCGTAGGAGGGCAGTTTGGAAATTAAAGATTTATGCCAGACTCGATCGAAAGCCTTTGAGATGTCAAGTGCAATGGCAAAGCTTTCGCCAAAGTCCCGAAAGGAGGATGACCAGGAGTCTGAAAGGTAGGTGAGAAGATCGCCAGTGGAGCGTCCCTGACGGAACCCATACTGACGATCGGAAAGAAGGTTGTGATAGGAAAGATGCCTTAAAATTTTTTTATTAAGAATTGACTCGAAAACTTTTGAAATACAGGACGTTAAAGCAATTGGACGATAGTTGGAGGGTTGGGAGTGGTCACCCTTCTTTGGGACTGGCTGAATGAGAGCAAACTTCCAGCAAGAAGGAAAGGTACAAGTTGACAGACAAAGGCGAAATAGTTTGCCTAGGCAGGGTGTAAGCACAGAAGCACAGTTTTGAGAACAACAGGAGGGACCCCATCAGGCCCATATGCCTTGTTAGTACCGAGGCCAGTAATGGCAGAAAATACATCAACTGAAGAAATTTTAATGTCAGCCATGAGGAAGTCAGAGGGGGAAGTGATGGAGGAACAGCACCGGAATCGTCTAAGGTGGAATTGGAGGAGAAAGTCTGTGCGAAGAGATCTGCTTTATCAGTAGAAGAAATAGCTACAGAACCATCAGAGTAGAAAAGAGGAGGGAAGGATGATGAGGTAAAGTTGTTAGAAAGATTTTTGGCAAGGTGCCAGAAGGAGCGGGAAGAATTCGAGTTGGAGAGTTGAGAGCATTTAGTATGGATGAAATTATTTTTAGTAGAGCGAAGAACAGACTTAGCACGATTCCGGGCAGAAACGTAAAGATTATGTGATTCAGGGGTGGGTTGGCTCCGGTACCTTTTGTAGGCCTTCTCCTTGTTGCGGACAGCATTAGAACAAGCGTGATTAAACCAAGGCTTTCTTGCGTTAGTCAAAGGATATGAGAAAGGAATGTATGCTTCCATGCCCGAGAGAATAACCTCCGTAATACGCAAGGCACACTCAGATGGCTCACGGCCATGGAAGCAATAATCATTCCAGGGAAAATCAAAGTACTGCCTGAGGGCCTCCCAGTCCGCAGCTCCAAAATGCCAGAGACGACGTTTCCCTGGAGGGTCCATGAGCCGTACTGGAGCGATAGGACAGGTTAAGGTAATAAGGTTGTGATCGGAGGAGCCCAACGGAGAGAAAAGATTAACAGAGTAAGCAGAAGGATTAGTTGTGAGGAAGAGGTCAAGTATGTTGGAGCTCTCTCCAAGGCGGTCAGGGATACGGGTAGGGTGCTGTACAAGCTGCTCTAGGTCATTAAGGATAGAAAAAGATGTGAAGCTTGTTCACCAGGTGGATCAGTGAGAGGAGAGGAGAGCCAAAGGTGGTGGTGAACATTGAAATGTCCTAGAATGGAGAATTCAGTGAGAAGAGAAATGGATAGAATGTGTTCCATCGTAGAAGAAAGACAGTCGAAGAATTTTTCATAGTCAGTAGAATTAGGGGATAAGTAAACAGCACAGATATATTTAGTCAGAGAATGACAGGAAAGCCGAAGCCAGAGAGTGGAGAATTCAGAAGAATCAAGTTCAGGAACACGAGAGCAAGATAAGTCGTTGCATATGTATACACAACAGCCACCTTTGGCTTTGAAATGAGTATAGAGAAAGTAGGAGGATACAGAAAAGGGTTTGCTGTCAGTTGCCTCAGACAGCTGAGTCTCCGTTAGAAAAAGAAGGTGAGGTTTAGAGGAGGAGAGGTGGTGCTCAACAGAGCGAAAGTTAGATGAAAGGCCGCGAATGTTGCAGAAATGAAGAAGAAGAGAGTCAGACAGTGGTTCCAGGCACCTCGAGTCGTCACCGGGAGAGGGGCAGATGGCGGGGGCATTTATGGTCCCCCCCCTGGGGACTCCGAGGCTAGGTGAATTGACGCCATTTTGGTAAATTTTGAATAGGAAGTGTAGTGTGTACTGTGCATGTAGTTTGGTGAAGATAGATAGAGAAATTTGTACTGGAGAGCATGCTGGCCTACTCTCTGTGTAACTGAGACACTGAAAAAGTTCAGCAAAGGGGGATGGTCAGGAACTAGTCCTGAGGGCTGATGAAACGGGAGCTCCAGCACTCCCTGTCATCAGCTTTCCATCCACCTCGGGAGTACTGCCCTGCTCGACTGGTGCTACAGTCTACTCCACAAAAAATGACTGGTAACTCCCTCCGTCAGTCCAAATATAATTTCCTGTTTGAATCTGGCTACTTTTGAGCGATTTTGTTCAGTCGTCATAGCAAGGAGCGCTTGTATTCAGGGAGTTAATTTTGTATCCTTGCATGTCAACCAGTGGCATCTCCTACTGTGGTGAGAGGATGAGGGGAAAGCGAGAGAAGGAAAGGTTAGATGGTAGAGAGAGAGAGAGAGAGAGAGAGAGAGAGAGAGAGAGAGAGAGAGAGAGAGAGAGAGGGAGAGAGAGATGATAAAAGGAAATGATAGAAGGGGAGAGAGAGAGGGGAAACAGGAGAAGGGGAGGAAGTGATGATAAAGGAGAGGAGAGACGCAAAGGGAGGGAGAGAGGACTTGAAAGAAGGACAGGAAGAGACGAGAAGCGAAAGGAGGTAAGAGAAGATGAAAGGAGACGAGAAGAGGACAAGGAAATGAGGAGAGATGAGAGTGGTAGGGGTTTGTGGGGAGATGAGAGGTAGCATAACGATAAAGCATGGGGTAAGGCGTGTGTGGTGAGGGACGTAGGTGTGGATGTGGATGTGGTAATGTGGAGGGGCGTGTGTGGGTGTGTGGGTTGGTGTGTGCTTGTGTGGGTTGGTGTGTGTGTGGGTGTCTGTGTAGAGAGGCACCAGGAAGCCCACAACAGGCCCCACTGTTCGGCTTGGTCCAGACTAAAACTGTACTAAAAGGCTGGAGATGGTGGTGCTGGGGCTGGCGAGGCAACACAAAGGCACTCACGAGCCGCCATGGCCCTCTATGTTGCCTATTTTGTCGGCTAATGGCTGTTTGTTGTGGCCTCATCCGTGGGGGGCGGGGCTCCTCCACATCACTCACCGACGCAAGGCCAAGAGAGGGGTGGAGGGAAAAGTAGAGAGAAAGGGGGAGGGGGGAGATGAGGGAAAGATGAGCGAAAGACAGTGAGGGAAAGGAAAAAGAAAAAACGGGAAGGAATGATGAGACAGAGACAGGAAGGTTAGGGAGGGTGGAGAAAAGAGGGGGAGTAAAGTGGGGTAAGGAAAGAAGAGGGAAGGATGGATTAAAGACATTGAGGAGAAAGGGAGGTAAAACACAGTAAAGGAAGGAGAGGCAGGGAGGGATGGCGAGATGTGGAGAGACAGGAGGAGGAGAGACAGGGAAGAAGGGCATAGACTGGAGAAGAAGAAAGTGACAGTGAAGAACAGACGAAAAGAGAGGTGGAAATTGCCTTTGATGGATGGAATGAAAAGAAGGAAAGAGATCTCAATAATATCTAGCATGATGTATCCAGAATAGACTCTGTAAATACGAAGGACAGGACTTAATACGGCAAGAAATTATACCAGGATTATATAATTTACCAGGATTTAATACATGCACAGTAAGCAACAGTGAAAGTATATTAGCAAAATACGAGAAATTTATACTGGGAATACTTATTACACGTGCACTAAGGGACACTGAAGGTTCAACAGGGGAGAAAAAAAAACTAGGAAAGCACAGCACAGAAGATATTAACTAGGGGCCCAGACTTGCTGCATTACTTGATATCATCATAAAGTTGAAATTGCTTAACGATATTGGTGAACTTAAAGATGGAAGAAATATATCAGAATTTAAGCATTACACATGACAAGACAAACCTCATGATGAAACAATGCGCACGCACACAACCACCCACCCACCCACCCATTCATACACACACACACACACACACACACACACACACACACACACACACACACACACACACACAGAAACAAGTAAATGACAATAACATAGGACAAGTGCATATGGTCAAACACAGATATTTAAGAGAAACGAAAAAAAGAAAAAAACGAATTAATAGGACTGAGGGAGGAGGCGAGGCAAGACATAATGGGAAGGGAAGAAATAAAAAAAAAATAAGAAAAAGGAAAGATAAACACGTGTACACTCGCGGACATAAATACCAATCCACTCAGTACGATAAATTAAAGATGGCGAACAGTGACTTTTGAAACTTAAGGGATGCTATTTCAGAGTTCAGTACGGTTTTCAGAATATATTGTTAGAGATTCAGAACCGTTTGGACTAAAAGTGGATTGATATTATTGTCTGCAACTGTACATGGTAAGTCGTGAGATAGAGAAGCCGAAAAAAAGGGTGAGGATATGAAGGGGAAGAGGGGAATGAGGAAGGAGGAGACGAGAAACGAAATGAAAATAAAAATGAGAGGTACGCAGTAAATTGTGAGGAGAGGCATATATGGAGCTGTGAAGAAAGAAAGAGGAAGAGGAGAGGAAGTAGGGAATAAGGTGATAGCAGACGAGGAGATAAGGCAATAATAAGGAATATGAGTGATCAGTGTCAAACTGTGTGGAGAGACGTATATGGAGGAGGGAAGGTGAGGGAAGGACGAGGAGGAGGACAAAATAATTGATTATGAAGGATTAGGGAAGTGAATTTAGGGAGAATAACTGACAGTAGAGACAGGGAGAGTATAGGGGGACAAAGGAAAAGCAAGACACAAAGAGGAGCTAAAATACAAGAATCTTGTTATGATAGACTCTAATATAGGGAAGAAGACGATGAGCCAAGTGTTTTTGTATGATTTTTGGCAGTATATGATGCACTGATGTATGGAAGCGCTAGTCATTAGAGAGAAGTGTTTGTCTCCGATGAAGTGTGTTTATTTGCATGCATTTACTTGGGTTTCATGTGATCATTCTAGTATAATACACGGTACTGCGAATGCCCTTTCTCACAGGGGATACTGATTATTTCTCACATTTCAGTAAATTCTCAAGTTAAGCAACAGATTACAGGAGAACACATCTCAGCACGCCGTTGTGAGATTTATGGAGGTCTTTTGTATCATAGTCTGATTTTGCTGCATTCATTTCCCTTGGTCTGCAATACGTAATATATAGAGTCTTAGTGAGCTGATACTCTCTTCTTACGCTTGGTTGAAAAAAAGTCACAACTACAGTTCCACACCGAATTAGGACCTGTTGTCGGGAATTCGAAGCAGCCTCAGATTGCAAGAGTAACAGTGTCATTGGAAATTGTTCCTCATGCAGTCTAATACAGCAGCTAATTAGTAACTTAACAATATAAAGCATGTCAAAAATCGGTGAGACTTCCTGGCCACGGCTTGCCTCCAGAAGGGATAAGATTACTTGAATGGGGTATTGAGGCGACTTCTATGTACTTTGTGTGTGTGTGTGTGTGTGTGTGTGTGTGTGTGTGTGTGTGTGTGTGTGTGTGTGTGTGTGTGTGTGTGTGTGTTTTATATAGTGCATGAGAACCAGAGAGAAAGGGAAGAGGAGAGGGAGGAAGAGGTGTGTACTTGGAGGCAGCGGAAGGCAGGCAGCGATACCAAGGAAGGGGAAGGGGCGCTGACGGAGAAATATATTGAAAACCGAGGAAGCAGCGATCAGGGGAGAGAAACGCGAGGAACGGGCGGGGGAAGCGAGTGGGTAGATGAGGACGGCTGCTGCGGTGGTAATGGAGAAATTGTGTTGACAGCGGACGACGGGAAAAGCTCGACGGAAGGGAGAGGCGGGAAACAGGGCAACTATTAATGGAAAGACGGGCAAAATATGGAATGCCGTGATTTATTGAAGCGCGAGACAACGGCACAGCGAATGTACTGGGGTAATGATAAGGCAGAGGGTAGGCTGTGAAGAACGGACCTCTAAGAATTATTTTATAGAGAAGATCCAACTGAGTATTATTCTCCTTGTTTCTAAGATTCCGATATCAGTTTGCCGTGAATATGCATTGCCAAGATGAGCCCTAGCCCCTTCAGTCCAAAATATCCCTCCTACACTGAACAGAATCTCTCGGCAGGAAAAAAAAAAAAAAAAATTCATTTTACTCAGCGATGAACACCGAAAAAGTACTTGATATTTTGTGTTCAGTGCTCAAACAGTAAAAATATTAGGCTGACATGAAGTAAAGGGGACGTGCATTTTTTTTTTTTTTTTAGTCTGCCATCACGTCAAAGCTGAGTAGGCAACAGTGCTACCAGTTATACATATAAGAGTTACTGCAGTATTTATTTACAAGCAGATATATAGAATAATTGTAAGGGCATATTTCTATTCATATTTATAGACGTATACATATAGCATACAATATCTAATGCGGATACGAGCAATGGATCATACTCAGTATAATATATTCAAGTATCTTCGTCATTAGCTCTCAAGTCTTTTCATTTCTTTCCCTTCTTAGAAAACCTTAAAGGTCTTCAAGGACCTCTTTCACGTGTACCCAATCGGCATGTGGTAAAAAACGTTATTATCATTATTATTATTATTATCATTATTATTATTATTATTATTAGGAAAAGGAGGAAATATAGTACTCTGATTTCACTGTGACTACAGGCGGATGTACTCATAATTTTTTTTTTTAGATAACAGGACAGAGGAGGGAAAAACAATGAATAGAAAAAATAATTAATGATATAATTAATATTATAATTGCATCAAGGAACATCTCACGTAATTTACTTCACTCATCACGTGTTAATGAACCTAAATATCTTTGACTTCTCTATAGGTTCAGAGAAAACTTGAATGGTTTAGGACAGATTCGTAGACCAAATTCTACCTTTTTCTTTCCCTCTATTTTTGAAAATTATCATAACTATTAATTTACAGATGACTTATTGATGAGACCTCTATGGCCAAATGTCATTCTGGAGGTCATGTTTGTGTTCTTAACCCTCTCATGACCTTATATATTAGAGGTAATTAAAGATCAAGGTCACTCCTATGCTAAATGCAGAGGTTACGTAAGGTTATTTCACACCCTTTCAATACAAGAGTCTCTTACGTGGAAAATGCTCGTCATTTAAAAGCAAGGAAAAGCAGGAGTCACTCTCTCTCTCTCTCTCTCTCTCTCTCTCTCTCTCTCTCTCACACACACACACACACACACACACACACACACACACACACACACACCGAGATGGGGAAGCTACCCACTACCTTTATTCTATTGACGGGGAGACAACAACAGCTTAGGGGCAGAGACAAAGAAATCAGAGGGAGAGAAGTGAGGGGAGAGACAGAAGCGGCGGGAAGAGAGAGAGAGAGAGAGAGAGAGAGAGAGAGAGAGAGAGAGAGAGAGAGAGAGAAAGCAAAAGGAAAAGAAGTTAGTGACAAAGGGAAAATTAACATCTTTGCGTCGGATGAGAGAGAGAGAGAGAGAAAGAGAGAGAGAGAGAGATCAGAAAAAGGAGAGAGCAAAAGGAAAAGAAGCTGGTGATGTAAAGGGAAAAATAACATCTATGCATCGAGAGAGAGAGAGAGAGAGAGAGAGAGAGAGATCAGGAAAAGGAGAGAGCAAAAGGAAGAGAAGCTGGTGACATAAAGGGAGAGTAACAACTAATTATGAGGAAGAGACAATCAGATAGACGATCACACAGACACAGAGACAGTTAGACAGACACACGAACAGACAGACAGAAATAGAGATAGAGGGTGTGACAGAGAAACAGAAACAACTATTAATATAATCAGGAAGCAAGAGAGGAGCTGAAGAGAGCTTTGGCCCAACAACACTGAGGTTTTGGGGGGCCGAGCTGTATACAATGTTATTACTGCCGTGTCCAAATAGAATCAACTCTCCGTGCGTTACTGCCGTGGACAAAGGGGCGTCGCACAATGGGAGTAAAGAGGCATTCACTCGTATTAATTTAGTGTATAAAGACTCCATAATGCGACGTCAAGCAGCCAGTTTCGTGCGTACCGTCTCCCCTTCTCTTACACTTCCGATGTCTTGCCCTGGGGTGGGGAGAATGACTAGCGGCCAAAAAAATATATGGGTCCTGTCGCGTCCTCTCCCTATTGTTAAGGAGGCCGACCCCTTGGAGGAAAAATAGCGAGGATAATAGTATGCAGGCGAGGACTCTGACAAATGACATCAGTTGGTAAATGGCGGAGAGAGGGTGGAGGGGAAGGGACGGAGAGACTAAGTTCAGGAGTAAACACTATTTCAGAACCGCACTCTGCATTTTCTCTTAATCTTCTCAGTAAGGTAACGCATTTTCTAGTATATATTTGCCACCGTTTGATCATCATACTTAGCTTGGGAGAGACCTATCAAACTGGAAGGGTTAGACATTGCCCTTACTAATTCTTTTTTCACTACGAGACTTTATTAAACAGAGTAAAACCATCTTCAAGTAGCAAGAATAAAGAAAACACACGTCATCTAACTGAAGAGTTGAACTAGATGATCGCCCTCCCTTTGCTTAATCCTGACCAAACCTAACCTTACTTAATTCAAACAAACTATCCTACTGAAACCTTAATCCCTTCTGGAAAATAAAATGTCAAAATCCGCTACAGTTGTGGTATGTGAGTGAGGCTGCTGTTATGGCGAGGACGGCCCAGGTCACCGCCCTGTACCTCAGCTCGATGTTCATGACCTAAAATCACTGAGGGAAAAAAAATGCCAAAAACAAGACATGATTCATAAGCATGACACTTTAATGGCTAACTCGGACACAATATTTTCCTCTCGTAGTTAAATAATTGCGTATACAGATAGATAGATAGATAGATAGAGAGAGAGAGAGAGAGAGAGAGAGAGAGAGAGAGAGATGTGTGTTTATGTGTAGGCTATACAGCTATACAAGTGTGTATGTATGTATGCATGTTTATGCAGATTTCTGTCATTAGACACTATGTGTGCTTTCGTGCGCGTGTAAGTAACAACATGTGTGTGTGTGTGTGTGTGTGTGTGTGTGTGTGTGTGTGTGTGTGTGTGTGTGTGTGTGTGTGCCAGTAACAATGAGTGCGTGTATGTGTGTACTGATAGTCTTAATAATCCGTGCACACAGTGTCCGTGAAGACAGGCGTGTCCAGAAGTGTGTCCAGTGAGCGGCAGTATCGTCCCCTCCACAGCAGCGGTGGGATCCTTTACGACTCCCACTGTCCCAATTGTCTTTCATCCCCTAAAACACAGAGGCCAGGGCTGCATCCGCCTCCCTCTCACGCCCCGCATTGGATCTAAAAGCCTGGTGATGTAAGGGCGGACATAGCTGATCCCGGCCTCTCCCCTGTGCCTCTCTGCCAGTCATGCTCGATAACGCTCTGAGTATCTTTTTAGCAAAACACTCTACGATGGCACATGTTTTTTTTCCGAAATGGCATCGGCACTAACAGGCGATAATGGCCGCTCGTTTGGTCCTACTTCCGGTCTCGTGGCCATCACAGAACCCCCTCCTGAGAGCCAGAGGGGTCTCCATGTCTCTGTCTCTCGTCCTCTCTGTGTCCTTTATGTAGGGAGGCGTTTGTTGGAGGGATGGAAGGACTGAGAAGAGACATTTTCCTGCTTCCAAAGGGCGATGAGCGTGTGAGCGTGAGAATGCGAGGCCTGTGTTGTGTTCACGGGAAGGAAATCTCAGCTTCTGGTGCCCCATAAGGCGTTATTGTCAGCCCCGCAGGCTGCCTCACTGCTACACCCCCGCTGACAATGGCAATGATGGTGGTTGCGTCCCTCCAGTCCACCGCTCCTCGCAGCCAGTAAATAAGCTCGTTAAAAGTACCCACAGGACTTACATGCCTTATCATTCCACCTCACATCTTCATATAGTTAAGCTCTTTTAGTCAGTTCGTGTTAGCCAAGCGTCTAGATACTTTAATGGGGATGAAAGAGGCACAATGCTTGAAGTCATTACAAAAAAACTTTATTCCCAGACAGATGAAGGAAAAACAAAGTCGATGGCCGGTCAGTTCAAGATGCAAGGACATTAATAAACCTAAGAACGTTAGTAGACGTTCAAAAAATGCCGTAAACAATTGTCTAGTGCTGGAAAAGAAATATTAGGAAGCATTTACCTTCCTAACGACGCTCAATAAATCAAACTTTACCATAACTTGCAAAGAATCAGTGACGTGACGATAAAATTTTCTTATCATAATGTACAGTCAGGATATCAGTTATCTTTCTTGTTTTGTCTGTGGTTATCTGATATGCGCAAAATATAAAATCTGAACTGAATTAATGCGTCTCAAATGTGTGGACTGATCGCGATGTATTCACCAAACTTTATGAAGATACTTAATTCTCCCTCTGTACTGTACATGACCAACACTTAGTACATGTAACCAACCAGTCCACGAGAAGAAAAAAATGTATGTAGACTACGTGGACTGGGGTTGTAGAGGGAGTGAGCAGGAAGATGGCCCCGGGGTGGGATGAAGGCTCAGAAGCTCAGGTAATGATTGATGATTAAACACTTTCCTCAGTGGATGACGCTCAGCCAAGGTAACCCAGGCGTCCGCACCCACTCCCACCCACACACCATCTTCCTTTATCCACATCCACCTGTCACTCGAATTTACAGTATAATTCCAGTTACAGGGGAATATAAGGCTGAAGTGAGGAATAGCGAGGAGTATTACAAGGCTGGGTGATCTGTACATCCACCTGCCCCGGGGAAGCTTAAGCCAATAGTGTACCTGATCGGACTGTGGCATCGAGGACCTGCTAAGTAGCCAATATTTTAATCAACCAGTGATGAATGGTTATTGTGGCGTCCATTATGGGGGTGTGAGGCAGCAGTCAGGAGCCCCTCGCCCCAACCCACCTACCCCAGTGATTGTGCAGGTGTGTTGTTGCCTCTGCTGGGTGTGTCAGGCCTTCCTCTCTGCCTCGCTCCTGCCTTACTCCTGCCTCACTTCTGCCTCGTGTCTCACTCTTGCCTCACTTCTGCCTCTTGCATCACTCCTGCCTCTCTTCTGCCTCCTGTCTCGCTCATGCATCATTTTTGCCTCACTTCTGTCTCACTTCGGCCCCACTTCTCACTCCTGCCTCACTCCTTTATCATTTCTGTCTCAATGCTGTGTCACTATTGCCTCTCACTCTTGCTTCATTCCTGTCACATTCCTTCCTCTCACCCTTGCTTCATTCGTGCCACACTCCTTCCTCTCACCCTCGCCCTATTCCTGCCTGATCCCACCTTACTCCTACCGTGCTCCTCACCCTTTCCATGGCTTGAGAAAGAGGCCATGATGGTGATGTTGATGAAGACGATGGAAAACGGTATGCACTAAACTCACGAGATAAGTAAAAACGATATACCTATTGTGTCAGCTGATAAACGTAACACAAACCTTCACCACGCTCAGCACTTCACACACGGCCTTAGAGACTGACCATACGAAAAAGTCTAAAAATCAAGCTCTTTATCAGGCGGATTTGAAACATTTAAGACTTATACGTTAACTTAAATGAAAACTTTGAACTTGTGGTCTCAAAACAAGCCACCTCCAGCTATAAGAAAAACTCGATATTCACTATTGATATCTATTCTTGCTACCTACAGAGGACTGCGTCTCACTTACGGAAGCTCTCGTACTGAAGAGGTTAAACGTAGTCCACCCAGACAGAAGCTGGCTGTAAAAAGTTTAGTGTGTGTGTGTGTGTGTGTGTGTGTGTGTGTGTGTGTATGCGCCCTCGTGTGTGTATGTGCTTGTATACACACATAAATATATCTCCCTGTGTGGGTATATGTATATATGTATGTATGTATATATTTATGCATATATGTATGTAGGTCTCTGTCTGTATCCGTGTGTGTGTGCGTGTGTGTGGCTGTGGGGGCATTGTTACCACTAGTTTTATTGGTGGCTGATGCTCCTTTGTCTAGCCCATCAGATGTAAAACAGGAGCCTCGTCGTCCATTGTCGGAGATACTGACTTATTTACAGTCGGGTTGTATCTTTTTTCCTTACGGTACCGCGGACAATCGCTTTGATTAGCAAGGCGGTTCAGAACGTACAGTAGCGTTTCTAAATGCTTAATACCCCGCTCTTCTTTGTTCTTCGCCTCTCCTTGCGACTTGGCTTTGTCTCTGTGATAATTACGAACTGAACGAAACAGAAGAGAATAATGAAGGCAGGGAACTATTGGCAGTAAATCAACACAAGGGAGGGAGGGACTGACTGCACTATAGAGGTAGACGCGGACACACCAGTTTAAGGGAGTCAGTCTGTTGGTTTTTACTCCTTTTGTGATCTTACAGGATAAAGATTTGCCAGGATGTGCTGGAGAGGCCGTGATATGCTTAAGGCTTGGTTTACCTCCAATAAAACTGAGGTACACAATAAAATAGATAAATAGATAGACAGATAGATAAAACCCTTGCAGTGATGGAGGCATGCTTGGGATTTTTATTTGCTCAAGTCAGACGATTTTATTCAACTGAGAAAATCCTCTCTCAGTAAAAAGACTTGATACTGACTTTACCTCCAGCGGTCTTTATTGACAGGCTTTTATTCCTTTATTTAACCCAGGCGATCACTACAAAACATATACTTCCTTCTGTAACAGTGTAAACCCCTCACCATCCCCACCACTTCAAGCCGCCCTCCCTCATGTGCTCCTCCATCACCCTGAACCTCGACTTGCGTGTGGATGTTATGTTAGGGATGCCGGGGGACTGGTAGGGATGGAGAAAAGATAGAAGAGAAAAAATTGAGGGGGTTGAACTATTTCTATTAAACGCGTACGTATAATTATTTCCTTTGTTAATTAATTCTTGTTACGTCCTAACAAGTTTATTCTTCTTATAGGCCTCCGGTACTGAAGGGGAGAGAGAGAGAGAGAGAGAGAGAGAGAAATTGGGGGAACTGGGGTTTATATGGGTGATGTGTTGATGGGAAAGAGAAAGAGAACCGGTCGTGCTGTGGAAGGGAATGGGAGACGAAGAGAGAAAGGGAAAGAGAAGTTGATGCATATAAACGTGAAGACAGAGCCAGCCAGGTGAGATGCTGTGGGCTGCGGACATAAGGTGCGGGTGATGAGGTGCCAGCTACCTGAAGGAGGCCCCGTCGCAGTTCGCCTTCTCCAACACATCCCCCCGGCTGGTCATGACATTTTTCATTTTTGCCCTATCGCTGACCTGACGTGCCCTTCCCACTGCCTGGCCGGACCCATTATCTCTCTCCCTCTAATCAACACCACGCATTTTGCCCGGTAATTACTTGTCTAAATATCTCTCCTTCTCAACGCCCGAGCACAACCAAATTAAGGGGAAAGGACATCGCTCGCGTTTGGATTTAAAATATAGGTTTTATTTGGACTCTGAACCATTTGACCGGCAGGTATAATTAGGAGAGGGAGGTGAGGAGAGGTGAGGAGGGGGTTGGGTGTATACAGGCGTGTGGTAGAGGTATGCAGGTGTGGAGGTTGGCAGAAATGAGGGTACGGAGCAGAGAGGCAAGGGTGCGGGTATGCGGGAGCGAGAAGGAATGGGTGTAAGCAAAGTTGAGAGTAGGCAGTGATGGGCTATGAGCATATGGGGGTAGACAGGTGAAGCAGGGAGTGAGACAAGGATGGAGGCATGCAATTGCAGGAGTAGGCACGGATGGGTATACGGAAGGGTGAGGAAGGGTAGAGAAATGCAGGGGTGGGGGAAGGCAGTGATTAGGCAGAGAAGTACGGGCATACAGGGGTGGAGATAGGCAGTGCTTAGGCAGGGAAGCAGGAGTATACAGGATATGGGGTAGACAGTGATTAGGCAGGGAAGCAAGGGTATACAGGAGTCGGGATAGGCAGAGATCAGACAAGGAAAGAAGAGTACCGGTATACAGGGTTCAGTCTAGGGGTATGTGTAGGTAGGTAAAGTAGGTGTGTGTGTCAGAGTTGGGATGTGAAGGTAATACAGCCCCCAGACCACATCCTCCCACACAAGATAATGCCAACCCGAATGACACCATTATGAAGTCAGATTTTACGTATGTGTCAACGAGGAGGAAATATTGTAAAGTTAAGAGGGTAATGTCAGTGTGTGAAGTTGTGTGAATACCCGTGTGAGAGTGCTTGAAGTAGGGTGAAGTGTGTGTGTGTGTGTGTGTGTGTGTGTGTGTGTGTGTGTGTGTGTGTGTGTGTGTGAAGGTGTATATGATATAGTATGAAGAACGCGGGGCAGTATGAGGTGTATGGAAGGTGTGAGGGCAGTGTTAATTCTGAGCAAGGGTGTTAGATAGCGTGACTGTATGGGGGGGGAGGGTAGTGTGAGATGGTGTGTGAAAGTGTGTGCGGTTGTATAAGTGTGTGAAGGTGTATGGGGTAGTGTGAAAGTGTATGGAGTAGTGTGAAAAGTAGTGTGAAAGTGTGTAGGGTAGTGTGAAGAGGTGTTAATTCCTCTTGCGTCTGTCAAACACTTGAATTCAGCTTAGTAATGGGTTCTCTCCACGGTGTTTTAAAATAATTCACCCGTTTACTATATCCATTTATGAACCTGACACATTTTAACAGCTGGTTTAGTTTTCATGCCGACAGTGGATGCTTTCCCAACCAAGTACGAACATAAAATCACGGACGTCCTTTAGTTGATGCCACCTCTCACAGGAAGCGGCGTTAGGCAGCAAAATCGTAAAGAAAGACGTGGAAGCATTATCATCTTTTATGTGGAAATAGTGGTTAAGAAAATACAATAATTATTTCGTTTGAATAATTAACGACACTTAAATGAAGGGACATATTCTAGTCGGCTTTAATTATTTCTTAACACCTTTTCCTTAACGATTTTTTCTGGACAGTATACCTTAATATTCTCTGGTATATTAGTTATGCACAGTATGTCGATATTAAAGAGACCTTAGTAACAAACAAGAAACTGCTCAGGTGTATTGTGCAAAATAAATCGCTATGGAAGAGGTGTTACGGTTTCCTATGCCAATCAGAATTCGACCTTAAGAAACAGGGAAGAGGTACAGCAGGAACGACCTCAGGCAACTCGATGATGACTTCAAGTAATAATGATAATAATAATAATAATAATAATAAAAACGTATATGCCCTTTTTTCCTGCCGGCAGTTAAGCTGGTCGTCGCCCCCCTCATCATCATCGTTCGATCCGAAGGTCTGCAAAAAGAGAAAGCTTAACCGTAGGGATCAGAGCGACATTTCCTCAGACATAATGGAGTCTCCGCGCCACAACACACCCTCTCGCCTCCCACTGGCTCTCTACGGGATCAATATGTATGTTAGAGGATCGTATAAAGAATCCCAACCCATATGAAGGATAAAAGAACCTCTACAGCACTCAACTCTACCCTTTTTCCTCTAACTTGGCCTAAGATTGCCACAACTCCATCATGAAGGCTTTGTAGCAATAGATTAGCACTAGAATATGATGTTAGTCACGAAGATGGCAGTGCAAAGATTGTAGAGCCGTAGCATTATCTTTTTCTGTCACTGAGCTACGTGAAATAAGTTACAAATGGACCAAAATCTAGGCCAAGTTAGGGTGAAAAGAGAATAGTAGGACACTCTTTCACATTTATTTTCGCCTCATTAATATTGACTCTTGCTGTACTTTTTTTTTTAACAAGAATAGTATGTATAAACGATCGTGAATCACATGTAAGATAAAGAAGTCTCCATTACAATTAATTGTTCGCATATTCTGCTTTTTTTCGCATTAATGTTCACTGTTACTCCACCTTCTCCTCAAGAGCTAAACAATATGTCTGTGTCAGCCTGATAAAGCATTTAAAAAGAGCCATAACTAAATTTGAGAGATAAACAAGTCTCTATAACTATGATCAAAGAGTGTGTGTGTGTGTGTGTGTGTGTGTGTAATCAGTATCCCTGTGTCAGCTCTGAAACTATAAAAGAATCCTAAGAATTTGCAATATTATCAAGTTTGCAAAACAAGTCTCATAGATCTTTTTGTCTTGGTATCTTTTCCTTTTCTTTTCCTTTCTTTATTTTGTCATCCTTAATATTCACTCATATTTACCTGCAAAGTATTTGGTAATTGCATGAGCGAAGCAAAAGGTAAATACAAGGAGTAGACTGTAGCACCAGTCGAGCAGGGTAGTACTCCCGAGGTGGATGGAAAGCTGATGACAGGGAGTGCTGGAGCTCCCGTTTCATCAGCCCTCAGGACTAGTTCCTGACCATCCCCCTTTGCTGAACTTTTTCAGTGTCTCAGTTACACAGAGAGTCGGCCAGCATGCTCTCCAGTACAAATTTCTCTAATTATCTACACCAAACTACATGCACAGTACACACTACACTTCCTATTCAAAATTCAACTAAAATGGCGTCTCATCACCAAGCTTCGGAGTCCCCAGGGGGGGGGGACCATAAATGCCCCCACCATCCGCCCCTCTCCCGGTGACGACTCGAGGTGCCTGGAACCACTGTCTGACTCTCTTCTTCTTCATTTCTGCAACATTCGCGGCCTTTCCTCTAACTTTCGCTCTGTTGAGCACCACCTCTCCTCCTCTAAACCTCACCTTCTTTTTCTAACTGAGACTCAGCTGTCTGAGGCAACTGACAGCAAACCCTTTTCTGTATCCTCCTACTTTCTCTATACTCATTTCAAAGCCAAATAGGGTTGTTGTGTATATATATGCAACGACTTATCTTGCTCTCGTGTTCCTGAACTCGATTCTTCTGAATTCTCTGCACTCTGGCTTCGGCTTTCCTGTCATTCTCTGACTAAATATATCTGTGCTGTTCACTTATCCCCTAATTCTACTGGCTATCAAAAATTCTTCGACTATCTTATTTCTACGATGGAACACATTCTATCCATTTTTCCTTTCTCTGAAATCTCCATTCTTGGAGATTTCAATGTTCACCACCACCTTTGGCTCTCCTCTCCTTTCACGGATCCACCTGGTGAACAAGCCTACATCTTTTCTATCCTTAATGACCTAGAGCAGCTTGTACAGCACCCTACCTGTATCCCTGACCGCCTTGGAGAGAGCTCCAATATACTTGACCTCTTCCTCACACCTAATCCTTCTGCTCACTCTGTTAATCTTTTCTCTCCGTTGGGCTCCTCCAATCACAACCTTATTACCTTAACCTGTCCTATCACTCCGGTACGGCCTGTGGACCCTCCAGGGAAACGTCGTCTGTGGCATTTTGGAGCCGTGGACTGGGAGGCCCTCAGGCAGTACTTCTTTGATTTTCCCTGGAATGATTATTGCTTCCGTGGCCGTGAGCCATCTGAGTGTGCCTTGCGCATTACGGAGGTTATTCTCTCGGGCATGGAAGCATACATTCCTTTCTCATATCCTTTGACTAACGCAAGAAAGCCTTGGTTTAATCACGCTTGTTCTAATGCTGTCCGCAACAAGGAGAGGGCCTACAAAAGGTACCGGAGCCAACCCACCCCTGAATCACATCATCTTTACGTTTCTGCCCGGAATCGTGCTAAGTCTGTTCTTCGCTCTACTAAAATAATTTCATCCATACTAAATGCTCTCAACTCTCCAACTCGAATTCTTCCCGCTCCTTCTGGCACCTTGCCAAAAATCTTTCTAACAACTTTACCTCATCATCCTTCCCTCCTCTTTCCTACTCTGATGGTTCTGTAGCTATTTCTTCTACTGATAAAGCAGATCTCTTCGCACAGACTTTCTCCTCCAATTCCACCTTAGACGATTCCGGTGCTGTTCCTCCATCACTTCCCCCCTCTGACTTCCTCATGGCTGACATTAAAATGTCTTCAGTTGATGTATTTTCTGCCATCACTGGCCTCAGTACTAACAAGGCATATGGGCCTGATGGGGTCCCTCCTGTTGTTCTCAAGAACTGTGCTTCTGTGCTTACACCCTGCCTAGGTAAACTCTTTCGCCTTTGTCTGTCAACTTGTACCTTTCCTTCTGGCTGGAAGTTTGCTCTCATTCAGCCAATCCCAAAGAAGGGTGACCACTCCCAACCCTCCAACTATCGTCCAATTGCTTTAACGTCCTGTATTTCAAAAGTTTTCGAGTCAATTCTCAATAGAAAAATTTTAAGGCATCTTTCCTATCACAACCTTCTTTCCGATCGTCAGTACGGGTTCCGTCAGGGACGCTCCACTGGCGATCTTCTCACCTACCTTTCAGACTCCTGGTCATCCTCCTTTCGGGACTTTGGCGAAAGCTTTGCCATTGCACTTGACATCTCAAAGGCTTTCGATCGAGTCTGGCATAAATCTTTAATTTTCAAACTGCCCTCCTATGTTTTCTATCCTTCTATCTGTGCCTTCATCGCTAGCTTCCTTTCTGGTCGTTCTATAGCCACTGTTGTAGATGGCCATCGTTCTTCTCTTAGAGCTATCAACAGTGGTGTTCCTCAGGGCTCTGTCCTATCACCAACTCTCTTCCTTTTATTCATCAATGATCTTCTCAGCTGTACATCTAAACCTATCCACTCATACGCTGATGACTCCACCCTTCACCTTTCCATTTGGTTCCCGCAACGCCCATCTCAACAGTTACTTCAACAAACAAGGGATGAGGCTATGGCGCACCTAATGTCTGACTTGGCTCGTATCTCTGACTGGGGTAAAAATAATATGGTTGTTTTTAAATGCATCTAAGGCTCAGTTCTTACACCTATCAACCCGACAAAATCTTCCACAGGTATACCCACTAATGCTTAATAATATTCAGCTTAATCCTGCATCATCCTTGAACATGCTTGGGGTTTCATTTACTCTGGACTTATCTTGGAAAGATCATATTACATCTCTTGTAAAATCTGCTTCCAAGAGATTGGGTGTGCTAAGCCGACTCCGCTCTTTCTTTACTCCTGCACAATTATTAACTCTATACAGGGGTTTTATCCGCCCCTGTGTGGAGTACAACTCTCATGTGTGGGGAGGCTCCCCACATACAGCTCTTCTCAATAGGGTGGAGTCAAAGGCTTTTCGTCTCATTAACTCTCCTCCTCTTACTGACTCCCTTCAACCTCTGTCTCTTCGCCGCACTGTTGCATCTTTATCTCTTTTCTATCGCTACTTTAATGGTCACTGCTCCTCTGAACTGTCTGCTTACATTCCTCCACCTCTACGACGGGCGCGTAGCACCCGTCTGTCAGCAAACTCTCATCCCTTTTCTGTCCAACTCTCTAATGCAAGAGTTAACCGTTACTCCCAGTCTTTCATTTATGCAACAAGTCAGCTCTGGAACTGTCTCCCTCTGTCTGTATTTCCTGCTGTCTATGATCTCCAGTCTTTCAAACGCAGTGTGTCCAAGCATCTCAAAATGATCTGATCTTGATTTTGGCTCTCTATTGTATTTTGTTTTTCTCTTGGAGGGAACTGTTACTGCGGGCTCATGGCCTTTGGTTCCTTCTTCCTCGCATAAAAAAAAAAAAAAAAAGACATACACAGCTCAAGCCCAGGAGAGTTTAAATATATGACCCTTGAAAGTGTTGGAGTGGGGAGAGGAGGCTACGGGAGGGGGGAGGGGAAAGAAGGGGGGAATGAGAGGGGAGGGAAACAACTTGAAAGAAATCCTGATATCCAAACCCCCCCAAAATAACAATGGCCAGTTTTGCGTCGCGGCACAGAGAAGGCAGGGCTCAGTAACCAACAACAGTAATAAGTTTGCCACAGCCTGTTCTTGTCCTCACTTCCATCCAGCTTCGGTCTTGGCTACAAATTTGCCATTCTTCCTGTGAGTAACGCACTGTCCTAGCATCGGCAAGCACTTCAGTAACTCCCCAACACTCCCATGCCGTAATAAACGTAAAACTGTGTGAAAAATAGCGTCAAAAACAATATTTCTTCTGCTCCCAACCCGAAGCCAAGGCCCGGCGTACAAGAACGAATGCACCCGATGTGTCTTCCGGCAATGAATCGACGAAAGAATGGAGAAAGAGTTTGATAGATGAGCATCAAGAAAAATGGTATTCAATTTCCTGACAATCATTTCACAGAGGTTTGGATTCCATGTTTCTCTTCTTCGCTGCCAAACAGGATGGGATCAGAAGCCATTGTAGTCAAAAGAAGGCCATTTTTCTTGCAGTTCGTCGTTACTGTGGAGTCGTGGCGATCCCGAGATACAAAATTTATACATTTTTAGTCCGTCCCTTCGGATAAGAATGGTGATATTTTATGCAAGACCTTTGATCCAGCGATACAGGAAAACGTTGCGTATAAAATAAGTAACTTTTTTTTTTTTTTTACAAGGCAGTGCGTGGGAATGGAGACTCATACATAGAAGGAAGAATAACACGACTGAGCCGCACTTCCGATCTCTATATGTCAATGAGAGAAAAAAGGAAGGATTGTGGGGGTCGACTTCTCTCTGGCAGGGTTTTTCTGTGCTATAAATCTGTGGCCTGGGCTGGTGGCGGAACCTAGGGGTCTGGGCAGACCAAGGCCCCTGTCAGCCTGCGGCCACATCACTCTTGTCCCAGCCCTGTCTCTGCCAAGGTGGGCTTCGGCTTCTCCATAACAGCTCTATAACGTCAGTATCGATAGTACAGTATGGTTTATATCTCCTGCTAACTTTGTACACTCTAAACTGCACTCTGGAGGGCTCATGATCACTCTATGTACAGTATTCTTCTTCTCCCACTACTACTCTGTGCCGTACGTCTTACAAATTACAGTACATATACTCAAGGTCTACTGTATGTGTAATAAATCTATCTCCTGCTAACTTTACATACTTAACTCTGCACTGTATAGGCTATCTCACATTCACTCTTTGTATTCTTTAATCTTTCTATCACCCTGTAACATACGCCTTACAAATAATAGTACATTCATTTTAGGCCTATGTCCAATAAGCTCTGTATCCCACGTTCACCCTATTACCAACCATGAGTAACTTCTGCCAACACTCCTTTGCCAACAGCATGTCCTATCGTCCCTGTTTCTCATTCCCCCCATATGACAGAGAGTATCTTTCCTTCTCACACTGTTGTACGCTTCTTATTGCTCCCACATATATATAGTTCGTGTAATATCTTCCTTTGCCACAGACTCTTAAGAAATATCGAGGGAACTTTGATCATAACTGTTCCCTTTACGCTCTATTTTTCGTGTCTTCGCAATATAAAGCATCTTCCATGAATCTCACGTTCACTCTGCGTAAAGTATGGTGTGTGTGTGTGTGTGTGTGTGTGTGTGTGTGTGTGTGTGTGTGTGTGTGTGTGTGTGTGTGTGTGTGTGTGTGTGTGTGTGTGTGTGTGTGTGTGTGTGTGTGTGTGTGTGTGTGTGTGTGTGTGTGTGTGTGTGTGTGTGTGTGTGTGTGTGTGTGTGTGTGTGTGTGTGTGTGTGTGTGTGCTGGCAGGGATAGGGTAGGGCAGGGCAGGCAAGGATAATGTAGGGTAGAGCAGGGCCTGGATAGGGAAGTACGGGGCTGGCAGGATAACAGGACATAAGCAAGGTAAAGTTAAGGCAAAGACGAAATAGGAGCAGGGCAGAGAATAGGGTAAGGAGTAAGACAGGACAAGTGACAGGACAGGAAGGACAACTGGGTGGCAGGACAAGAGGAAGTGCTGGGGAAAGAGTGGGGGGCAGGAGAAGGGGAAGTGCGAGGGGCAGTGTAGGGGGCAGGACAAGGGGAAACTTGGGGGGGCAGCAAGGGCCAGGACAGGAATCACGGCGAGGAGCAGGGTAGGTGGTGGCAGGGCAGAAATGAAGGCAGGACAGAGGAGCAGGACAAGAGTAAGGACGGGGGACAATAAAGAGGGCAGGACAAGGAACCAACCGGAGGACTGGGCAAGTGGCAGGGATGGAGGGTAGGATGGAGAGCATAGCGGGGGGCAAGGGGGCAGAAGGAGCACACACACACACACACACACACACACACACACACACACACACACACACACACACACACAGTCATCAATCATGTGGACTCACTAACAACTGCTCTCATGTTGTGGCGGAGGAGGGAAGAAGGGGGGAACGGTCTGTAACGCAAAATAACAAGCGCATTTTAAAGCATTTTACTCGTTTGTGGAGTACATATTCTCAGGTATATCATAACGTTAGCACATTAATCTTTTCTTAACGAGAAGTCCTTTCGAAGCCTCATATTATATCGCCTGAGGGAGAGGGAGGCAGGAAAACAAAATTATGCCATCGTATTCGTGAGGTTGTTGAATTCTGCCTAACCCTCTGATAACAGTGGGTTCCTCAAGTTCCCCCTAAATATATAAACAAACGGATAGATAGATTTCTTAGAATATCAGAAATAAAGAAGAGTATCGGCACTGTAGCAAGGGGATCATCTAGGTTCTTCATAAGCTGCAAAAATAATTCGACAAAAAGAAATATCATCGCAGCTTTGAAGATGTTAATGGATGCAGTTTATAATGCATACTCTTTTAACCCATTCATTACTAACTAGAGGTCTCACATAAGCCGTAAAAAATCGCCTGGGGGTGGCAGGGAAAAAAAAAATCGTGCTGAAAGGGTTAGAGAGGCTAAGTGGGCGTATGAACCTGGTGGGTGAGAGAATAAACAGTGATGAATCAAGAAAGAAGTGGTGTTACGTGAGGGTAGGAGTCATTAGCCACCGATACGAAGGAGCAATACATGCCTTTAGAGGACCACTGATTGCAGCCACCCTGTACAGGACGCTATCAAGCACCTCAAATCAGGTACCACTAAGCTCTATAGTAGGGGAGAGTGACGAAAGCAAAAATAGATTCTGTAAGTGTGAGAGAATGACGAAAGCAAGTACATGGTAAATTCTCTATGTGTGGGAGAAAGACCAAAGCAGACACAAGTACCAGATAAGTTAAGTTCTGTATGTATGGCAGAGTTAGGAGAGCTAGCACAGGGAAGTTCAGTTCCGTCAGTGTAGGAGAATAATGAACACAGGTACGAGTGAATCCTTTAAATTTTCTTTAATTGTGGGAGAATGATAAAAGGAGGCACGAGTATGTTCTCAGAAAGTGGGAAAATGATGAAAACAAGTACAAAATTATTCTGTAAGGAGAATGATGTAAACAGACGCGAGGAAGAGCTGTATGTGTGAGAGAATTGTGGCAGCAGACACAACGTAACTTCTATGTGTAAGGGAGAATAGAAAGAGTGCAAGAATAAGTTAAGCTTTAGTAGTGTGGAAGAACGATGAGAGCAAACACAAGTAGGTTTCGTAAAAGCCTGAGAATGACGGAGACAAACACTACTCGATTATGTTCCGTAAGAAATGAGAGAATGTGAAAATGAACGTAAAGCGAATATGTTCCGTAGGTAAAGGAAGACTGTGAAAATGAACTTAAATATGTTCCGTACGTAAAGGAAGAATGTGAAAATGAACGTAAGTCGAATATGTTCCGTAAGTAATGGGAGAATGTGAAAATGAACGTAAATCGAATATGTTCCGTAAGTTCTGGAACAATGCAGTAACACGCCATAGCCTCATCTCTCCCTCACCCTTCCTGCTCAGACAAAAGCCCTCAATCTTCTCAGGTTAGGAGGCTTTGTAACGCCTCTTCCTCGGCGATTTATTTTGCTGTTACAACCCAATATTCTCTGTACTTTGTTTATTTCTTTTTTAACATCGACTTATATCACATCAATAATATAAAGGAAAATCTAAAATTTTGATGTGTAGGAATTAATCTCAAGACAGGGGTTCAACTTCGATTCCTTGACTGTCGAGAATACAAATTAAAAAAAAAAAGAAAAAAAAACATCCTCTTGTCAACTCACAACGTCCTTAACACCCTTTCCTAAGCAGTTTATTTCTCTGTGCCACATGTTGATTTTTTTCTTGTGCCTTATTTATGCAGACTGTCGATATTAACCCAATCAGTAAGATAATGTCATTGCACAAAATGTAATGATAACGCTGGATACCTCAGTTCCCTTTTCATTAAAAAACAAAGGAATGACAGTCAGTTAAAGAGGACACTGAAGATGAAAAATAAGTTCGAATAATGTCTGCTCTTATGATAGATACAGAACTTTCAATGTGTAGGAAATAACCATCGTATTGTCAAGTATAAGTGGTCATTCGAAGAGCTGTGATGGTAACGTTGACAGCCTGGCCTGTGAGTGCGATGTGAGCCTGTCAACACAACTTGGCATCAGAGCGGTATCAGACAGGTGCGGCCAGACCTTCCTCACCCAAGCGGTCGCCAGGTGTCACTCTCTCGCCCCCGCCACCCATCGCCCACCCTCTGTCCAGCCTTCCATTTCTCCCTCCGGCCCTTCCTACCTGCCACAACCCCCTTCTTTGCCGATGACGTCCCCTGCCACCCGTCTCGCCCACACAACTTCCTCACTTTACCTGTCACACTCTGTCGCCCTCCCCTTACCACCTGTCTTTGTTACCTGTCTTCCCTGGCACCCGTTTCACTTAACCACCTGCTTTCCCGTGCCACCTGCCCCACTCTACCATCTGCCAACCTCTCTCAGAAGCCTCCTTCCCTGCCTCAGACATTCCTAACAGAACTGATGATGTACTGTTATTCATAGGACAGTGGGAGAGGAGTACTCAGAGAATGAAACTATTAAGATAATTGTGATAAGTGATAAAAAAGCTTTTTGGTTTTAAAACTCAAAGTATTTGCCATAACAATGAAGTATTGTCAGTAGGAGGGAATTCATTGTCATACGGAACAAAATGTCACAGAGACGAGAGAATGGTTTACTCTCAAACTAATTTTGGCCGAAACTCCCAATGGAGTTGGTTCATTGTTGGCATGTGCGCCACCGTTGTTTACTTTCGCACACACCGAATGCACTCCCGCAGATTACCCTTGAACATCGTTCACACATTCTTACACAAATGAAAGCTTTCGAATGGCTAAAGCAAGCGCAGCACCCGCAAGATTTCTGAAGTATATTTTGATTCTTTAAAGGTGCCTAATGGGCATAGTAGATTCCCATATATGCTAAGCACATTAGTGCAAGTAAAACTACGTTTCCAGGAGGCCGCAGAGTAGAGAAACATATCAAAACCGGGAGAAACAGGCGAGGGGATCCCGTGAACAATTCCACATAGTCCATTTGTCCCGAGGTCCGCCAGGAATACATTTCATTGACCTAAAACAAAGGGCCACACTCCCAGCCCGACCACACGCATTGTGCCCACCCGGAGGCGCTCAGAATAAGGGATTGTGATCGTCTCTGATTGCTTTTCGCGGCACAAATGACATGGTGGAAGTTATTAAGAGGAAAATATTGGCAGGGTGAAGTTTGGGAGCGGGAACCATGTGTGGGTGTTGTGTGGGGTGAGACTCTAGGGTAGCGCTGTTGGGGGTGGTGGTGCTGGTGGCTGTGGCGTGGGTGAAGGTAGAAGTAATGATAGTAATGGTAGTTGTGGTTGTGAGGAACGGTGATGATGGTGCTGGTAGTGGTAGTTGAGATAGGGGTCGCGGTGGAGGTAATAGTTGTGGCGGTAGTGGTGGTTGGTATGGTGTTGATGTCAGTAATAGTAATTGTGATAGTAGTCGCATTGCTAATTATGATGGTGTTCGTGGTAATTGTGGTGGTGAATACTTGTGACAGTCTAACTGAGGTGGTCACGTTAGTTCTTTAGAAAGTGACGTCGAAGGGGGAGCCATTTTGATGTGTCCTCTTCTGGGGATGTGACTGCAGAGTACTGTATATGTATGCATGTTGACAAAATAAGAATGTTGGAAACGATTTAGATTTTTTAAAATGACTGAGGTGCTGGTGGTCCTGCTGTTTTGGTCGTGGTTTTATGTTTTTAATTTTGTGTTGATTCTGTTACTGTTGTGGTGATGATGGTGGCCACGCTGCCGTTGTGTGTGTGTGTGTGTGTGTGTGTGTGTGTGTGTGTGTGTGTGTGTGCCTGTTATTTTGGTGGTGTTCTTGCTGTTTTAGTGACGTTTTATATTATCCTTTCGTTATTGATTTGGTGATAGTGGTCTTGTCTTTGTGGGGTGTTGGTGATCCTGTTGTTATAGTGGTTGTGGGTTTGGTCCAATTGTTTTCCTGATTGTTTTGGTGGTCCTTTTGTGGTGCGCTGGTCAAGTTGTGGTGATGCTGATGGTCTTCTGAGGTGGTCTTTATGTGAAAAATCTCAGAAGTTAAACCCGGACCTTTCAAGTGATCAGTGACATAAGGGACTTTTGTAACATCACTCATAATCCACTGTTACAACGCTGTGTCGTCAGTGTGAAAAGAATGTGTTAATACTGTTCCACGCTACATCATCGTCTGTGGCACAAGATATTATTTGTCTTCCGTGGCTCTTATCTGTGGTTACTAGAGTTCATTATATTCATTACTGTCGTTTTCTAGAGGTAGTAAAAATTATGCAGCCCTGATATACGATGCTCCGAGTCATGTTCCTCTTTGCCACGTCCATCACATTTATTCTGAGGGACGATGAGCAGTATTTCGAAGGTCTTGGTTCTGCGTATTCCTGTGATCGTTGTTGTGGTGGCCGGGGTGTTTTCTGCATGTGTCGTGGTAGGTGTTGAGGCGGAGGGGGTCCTGCTGTGTGGGGATGGTGGTGTTGCTGGGGGAGTGTTGAGCGTCTTAATGGCATGGTGGTGTTGCTGGGGGAGTGTTGAGCGTCTTAATGGCATGGTGGTGTTGCTGGGAGAGTGTTGAGCGTCTTAATGGCATGGTGGTGTTGCTGGGAGAGTGTTGAGCGTCTTAATGGGATGGTAATTACAGACCCTGCGTGACCCTCAGGGACTCCACCCTCACCGCACGCTGATTACTGATGAACGAGTCAAAATGATGGTAATGGCATAATCTTCACGTGACAATGGTTTCAAATTAGATGCCTGACAGCTGGCAAACAGATGCAGGGATTGGATCTGTGGTATGAGTTTTCCTTCCAAAATCTGCGTATGACCTTTTAATCTGTAATAGGCGTGATATTTCTCTTTCAAAATGTACTATCGTTTATTCGCATTAACCGGACTCAGATTTTATATCCTTTGCGTCTTATTTCACGTAGCTCAGAGGCAGAAAAAGACGATACTGTGGCTCTACATATATTCTACAGCACCTCCTCGTGACTAGCATCATATTCTAGTGTTAATCTATTGTCATAACTCAGCATTTGAGATGGAGGGGTGGCAATATTGGGTCAAGGTAAAGTGAACGGAGTATAGAATATTATACAGTAATCTCCTCCGAGCCAAATGCACGACTCTCACTAGACACTGTCATCTGTAACTCACCTCTTTGTCCCATATCCGTCTCGGTCAAGGGCAGTGTTACCAGAATACTGCACAAGCGAGGATGGCTGAGTCGTAATTTACAGTGTGAGATGCCGGCAGTTTGATCCCAGGATTTGGAAGCAGTTTAATTATTTGACTTTAAGAGAGAAGTTCTACTAATCTTCCACAACACCCACTGACATCCCATAAAAGCACCCTAGTTAATACCAGTACACCAGCCCTGAATGAGACAGACCTCACATGGAGACGATACGAACTGTTGGTATTTGCGCTGGAATGGTGACAGCGACATGTAGAAGGACTGCTTGGTCTTGAGGAATGTATTATCAAGTCTATGCCCTGAACTGGACACATAGTAAAAGTAGCAGTGAGTGTGATGGAGAAGCTAGAACTGTTAAATAGAGTGAAGCATAGTGTATTATATATAGTCTGTCTCCACTATTTCCATCTAAACTCTTTTACTCCTTCCATGATTCCCCTACACTTCTCTCCTTATACTACACGTCTCGTACACACACACACACACACACACACACACACACAACCTGACCCCAATCACAATTCATCCACCCGACACATAAACACACCCAAACATACCGTGAAACCTTGCAGGCAACTACGGTATAACAACAACCCCAACAATAACACTACCCTCCCTCAGACTACACCAACGTGCTTAACGCTGCCGATATTAAGTTATTAAGTGTTCCCCTCCCCTCCCCTCCCCCTGCGTCCTCTCATCCTCCCCTCTTTCCCCCTCACACTCCCCTCGTGAGAGAGTATCAGGCCCGCCTTTGTCAGAGCATAATGGGGTGTATACATTAATCCATGTCAGACGCTCCTCAAGGTGAGACGCCCCAAATATTCCACCAGATATTGTCGTGTTCCAGAATGTAGGTGAGGGTAGATAGAGGGTGTGGGTGTGGGGGTGTGGGTGGGGGTGGGTGGGGATGTGAGAAGGTGTGGGCGTAGGTATGGATAGGTGTATACGCATATGCTGGGGGTGGGGGAAGGGTGTGAATGTGTGCATGTGTGGTTAAATGTGTTGTAAGAATGTGGGAAGATGTGTGTAGATTAGAGTGTGTGTGTGTGTGTGTGTGTGTGTGTGTGTGTGTGTGTGTGTGTGTGTGTGTGTGTGTGTGTGTGTGTGCGTGTGCGTGCGCATGTGCGTGCGTGCGTGCGCGCGCGAGCGCGCGGGCGGGCGGGCAGGCTGGCGGGTGGGCGCACGAAAAAAAGAAAGATCGTGAGTTCGTGTAGGAGAATCCAATCATATCACCTCCAGACGCTTTTACTCAGCTCAGCATTACCTCGTGTGGAAGTGGTTAATCATTGTGCCAGATTAGCTGGAAGTAGTATCAATACCCCGTCAGCTCCTCATGATAATGGTAAGTGGAAGGCTGTGGCTCGTATCAATAAAATTAAGTCAGCAAAGGTTCAGACAATACATTTATTTAGTGGGGATCAGGTAGCACATCAGGTTGCTGAAAAGAACGCCTTCATCTGGTGGCACTGACGTATCCAAGCCTCTCTATTGCCTGATCTTAAGTCTCTGAGGAACTTCCCTAGCCTACAAGAAGGAAGGTGGGGTGCAGGAGAAGTGCAGATGAGCCTGAGGATTGAGAAATATAACAACATAACATATTTGAGGATAAGAAATGGTTAGATTGCATTAGACTCTACCTAGCACCATCAACAACGAGGTAAGGAGGCCAACCTTTTTATTAATTCCGTCATGAGTGACCCTAGAAAACGTTTTTGCTCCTCCTTCTTGGTGATTTATCTGTGTACTGAACCCTAATATTTTTTTGTATGATGTGTATATTTGTAATCCAAAATTGTTTGCATAAATAAAATACAAGAGAATATGAAGGATCAGTTTTCAATTATAACTACATTCTGTTTACTCTAACTTGGCCTAAAACTGCCATCTCTCCATCATGAATGCTGAGTTACAAGAAGTCTGACGCTAGATTATGATGCTAGTCACAAGGAAGTGCTATGGAAAGAATGTAGCGCTGTAGAGTTTTTTTTTCATCTGCCACTGGGCTACGTGAAATAAGCTGCAAAATGACAAAAATCTGGGCCAAGTTAGAGTAAAAACAGTATAGTAAAGGTGAAGTACTGGGGCGCCTCCTAAGCTGACGGGAAGAAGGGGTCTGTCAGCAACACAAGGGCTGCCCTCTACACTCGAACACAGTGCCAAGAAGTAAAAGTTTATCGTAGACTGGGGCAACCTTTCCATAAGATGCTCCCTGGTGTCCCCCTCCACCCCAACCCACACCCACTTACCTCCACACACTCACACACACACACACACACACACACACACACACACACACACACACACACACACACACACACACACCAGCCCCCTATCTTTGCTCCCCACCTTACTTCTTCTTTTACCCTATGACCACCCATTCTTCCCCCCACTCCTTATCACCCATCCATTGCCCTCCTACTTCCCTTCCTCTCAGTTCCCTATTCTTCTCCTCCCCATCATCCATCCCCCTCTTCTTCGTCCAGTCACCCATCCTTTCCCCTCGCCTTGTCACCCACCCATTTTCTTCTCCCCTCCGTCCCCCTCAACCCCATTTTTTCCTCCCTCTCACCATTTTTTCTTCTTACCCCCATTTTTTTTCTCCCAAAGCCCCTATTTTTGCTCCCCAATCCCCTCTCACCCTCCTTCCCCTCAACTCTTTCCTTCCCTCCCTCTCTTTCTCTCCACGTCCCTACCCCTAAGCCCCGATTATTCCTCCCGCACCCCCTTCTTCTCCCCCTATTTTTACCTATAACTCATCTCCCTTTACCAGTCCCACCATCACCTGTCCCTTCCCCAGTCTTTGTCACCCAGTCATTCCCCCCCACCTACCCTTCCTCCCCAACTCCCTTTCCCGTTTTTCACCCAACCCTCCTCCATTCCGTCATCCATCCATCCCCCCGCCTCCTCTCTTCCATTCTTCTATTCCTCAGTCAGCCACTCCACTATCCAGCCTCGCACCCCACAATACCTTTCGCCACAATCCATCCCCTTTCTTCTCATCCCTTAAGTCTTCCTCGTCCCTCTTATTCAGTCACTCGAACCTCCTACCTCCCTTTCCCCCATCTCCCCTGCCAAACACCCCTTTCCCCATCCCTGACACCCTCTCCCTATCCCCCCTACCTGCCTCCCACTCCTCCTCATGCCTCTTACCTCCCCTTTACTCTCTCCCCCATTCCCACAAACTCCCTATGACCCTCCCCTTATCCCATTCCATCCAACTCTTTCCCCCTTTCCCCAATCCCTTTAAATCCTTATCATCTTCCCATTCTATAATTTTTTTTCACCCTCTCCCCTGCTTCCCCGTCACCCTCTCCCTGTCCCATCCCATCCCTCTCTTTCACCCTCCCCGCCTTCTCCCTGCTCCCCTCTCCAACTCTCCCCATCCCATCCCATCCTTCCCTTTCACCCTCCCCGTCTTCTCCCCCGCCTCCCTCTCCAACTCTCCCCAGCCCATCCTTCTTCCTCAGGCTCATCAAACCCGCACCCCTTCCCTCCCCTCACCCCGCCCACACGCCGCCCATTGTCCCAGCCGCTCACACCTGCATTGGTTCACATCTACCGTTGGCTTCGGAGAAAAATACAGCCGCGAGCCGACGATCAATTATTCCGTCCAGCATTTTTTCTTTCCGCGGCGAGCACAAGAGAGTTAATCCCTGGCACCCGCGGGGGGGTTGAGCTCCATCACCACACGCCACAGAGGTCAATTTTGTTGGTGTGCTGATCCAGGAAAGGGGAGAGGGTAGGGGAAAGCTGGGGGAGAGGGGGGGAGGGGAAAGCTGGGGGAGAGGGGGGGGAGGGGAAAGCTGGGGGAGAGGGTGGAGGATCAAGGGGAAAACCGCAGGGGTATTTTAAGTAATGATTTTTGAGCGGGGAGTGAAAGGTGTGCTGACCAGGCATTTGCGAGGCGAGGTGAGGGATGTCTTATTCTCCCCAACTCGCCTCGTAGCACCTCTTCCATAGCGATTTATTTTGCATATTACGCCTTACACCTCTTCCATAGCGATTTATTTTGCATATTACACCTTACACCTCTTCCTTAGCGATTTATTTTGCCTATTACACCTTACACCTCTTCCTTAGCGATTTATTTTGCCTATTACACCTTACACCTCTTCCTTAGCGATTTATTTTGCGTATTACACCTTACACCTCTTCCTTAGCGATTTATTTTGCACATATTACACCTTACACCTCTTCCATAGCTGTTTATTTTGCACATTACACCTCACACCTCTTCCTTAGCGATTTATATTGCACATTAATCTTTACATTGCTTCCTTAGCGATCTATTTTGCACATTACTCTTAACACTCCTTCCTTCGCGATTTATTTTGCATATTAAAAGTCTCTCATTTTACCCGTATCGTTTTAATATCCACATAGCCTAAATCAACTACATAAGGGAGGATACTGAGGTGTAATGTGCAAAATAAATCGCTAAGGAAGAGGTGTTGGGGAATCTCCACTCCCGAATGCAACCCCCAGCCCTCCTTGCGGTTCTCGGGCCGGTCAGACTGTATGACACATTAGTTTCGTAAATTAGGGGAAAAAGGAAGACACAGAATAACGTAGGTAATGAAGACAGAAATGAAGGTGTCTCGTATATGTGGACTGCTAAAAAGGAGTGTTGGCTTAGGAATGGTGAAATTGTGACAGGTGGTGAAAGGATGTCGGCAGGTGAGAAAGGAGCAGGTAAGTGGGATGTGTTATTCTGTGTTATATAAATCCTTCCAATATCGCCTCTGCATAAATAACATACGAGAGAATTTTAACCAGCCATATCCAGACATAAATCGCTAAGGAAAAGGTGCTAGGGAGCCACAGCCATTACGAAGCTATAACTGCCGGTTATCTTATGGGTTAATTATGAGGGAGGCCATTATCGCCCTAATGGTCATCAATAATTATATCTTTGGAGCTTTGCAGAATTGAACTTAATCTGATAGAGCTTTTTATTTTTTAACTCAAATTCCATGGCCCGTATTCTTGTAGGTGAAGAAAGTTCCCTAACACCTCTTCCTAAGCGATTTTTTTTTTTTTGCTTACTGTTTCTTACTGTCCTCTTCTGTGTCATTAAAAACCATTCAAATACCGCCATACTCAAAATAAATAACATACAAATTGATATCAACTAGTCGTATAATAAATTGCTAAGGAAGAGGTGTTAGGGAGCTTCCTTGACCAACGAGAAGACGAACCCTAGACCCTCCTCCTGCAGTTAGGCATCACTTCCCTGTATTCTGATGTATATAATCTTTGCAAGTTCATTATAAAAAGGGGATGGACAAATGATAGCGAAGGAGGGTTGGGGTGAAGGCAGAGGCGTGTGGAACTCAAGAGGGGACGAGCTGAGAAATGCGAAGAGGCGTTGGTGGAATATTCTGTAGAGGCTGGAGGGTAAGGCGATAATATACTGCATAAGAACCACGGAGATTGCAGCGGGAATGAGCAGAGGGGACTGGAGAAAGTGAAAGAAGGCATGAGATGAGCGAGAAGTGGGGACTGGGCAAGATGACAAGGACAGGTGGGAACTAAGGGGCAAAGGGCAGGAAGTGAATAAGGGCAGGCGCGGACTGAAATTGGCAAAGGGCAGGATGTAAATAAGGGCAAGAAGGAACTGAAGAAGAAAGTGAGAAAAGACAAGGGAAGACTAAAGCCGGAAGGGGACTGTAAAAGGTGGAGAGTGAGGACGCGAGGAAAATAGAGAAGGTGGAAAAGGGCAAGGTAAAGGTTATGAAGGGCAAGAGGGAACTTGAGATGGTGACAGGGGGCAAGAAGGACTGGAAAAGGTGGCAGAGGGCAAGAAGGACTGGAAAAGGTGGCAGAGGGAAGGAGAGGACCGGAGATGGTGGCAGAGGGTAGAAGGGCGCCATCTGTCACCTCGCTCTCCAGCTGTTGTGTCGTGGTATTGATTGCTTTATCCTGAGCCGTGTCACCTCACACACACACACACACACACACACACACACACACACACACACACACACACACACACACACACACGCACGCACGCACGCACGCACGCACGCACGCACGCACGCACGCACGCACGCACGCACGCACGCACGCACGCACGCACGCACGCACGCACGCACGCACGCACACACACACACACACACACACACACACACACACACACACACACACACACACACACACACACACACACACACACACACACACACACACACACACACACACACACTTCAACACAATGACACACTTATTTCATTCTTGTCTTTGTGATAAATCATTTTCTTCAGACTACCGACAGACTAATTCATTCCGATTCTGTGAGACCCATTGTAGTGAGGAAGTTAATATAATTTTCTGGGGATAGCAGGAATAAAGACTTCATTTTGACTGGGTGGAGAGAGAGAGAGAGAGAGAGAGAGAGTATTATTCCTTTTGCCACGAGAACTATTCCCTACTCAAAATAAACACTTCTTAGGGGAAGAAAACATACAAAGAAATAATACGTCATCGTACTGAACGGGTTAATGTTCTTGCTCGTAGTGAAGGGGTTAAAAAGTATCAGTGAATGACACCCTTTGCTAAAAAATAAAAATACAAATAAACTAAGGACCGTGATCTCATCTGCTTGGGAGGTTCTCTGGTTCCTTTTTCTTGCCGTTTTTCTCCCTATGACATACAGATATTCATTTATTGGTAATTATTCTGTGTGTGTTGATAATGAAACTATACAAATAACATTAAAGTGAATATCTACCCTCTCACAGTCGTGTATTCTCTTGTATTTTATTTCACCTAACAGCAAACGTTTCATTTTCAACTTGGATCGAGTCATAGAAGGTGAGAGTATGTTATCGTCACCATCAACCATATCTTAGCCAAAACAACTCTAGTATTCTTATCCCACTAACTCCAGACGATTTTATTAAACTGAGAAGGAGTCCTAGGAGCCTGAAAGTATTGAGGTGTTCTGAGCAAAGTATACCTTCATGGAAAAGGCATCAGAAAGCCAACGAGAATGCAGCGCCAAGCATATAATCAACATAAGTCACAGTATCTTGTAACAAGCGATTGGGTACTGTGATTCTATGGGCGGTATACTCGTGTGGCTAGGAAGCTTACTAACACCTCTTCCTCACCGCGGTTTATTTCTGATTCTGCTCCGTTACTATATTGTTGTGTGTTATTCATTCTATGTCGATATTAAGAAGATATAAGAAGCAAAAAAAGAGGATGTTAATGGTTAGTTTGGAAAATAAATCGTTCAGAAAGAGGTGCTAGCGAGCCTTCTTACCTGACAAGAATACGGGCCTATGTCTCTGGCTTGTCATTAAGTGCTTACTGTAAAATTGCATTCCATCATTTTCCTGACATTAAATATACTTGATATGTCTATAGGATTATTATTTAAGTATTAACATTCGTGTATGTGTCGTTCTTCCGTCCATCCATCATTCACTCCTGTAATGCCCCGTCGAAGTGCCAAGAAAAAGTAATGTTCCCTTGATTAATTTGCTTAAAACAAGATCTACAAACTTGGCGTCTCTCCTTTCCGTTCTACCAGTGCCTCCTCCCACGGAGTGAGGAAAGAGAGTCGAGCCGCGGCGTCCTCCTTGCATTTAGGCATTTCACAATAAAACCTCTGGGGACCGAGGGCACACAAAAGCTCGCCTTGAAAGCTGTCTACCATCTTTGTTTCGCGACGGAGTTAAGGAGGAAGTGAGGGAGGCAGCTGACCCAGACACACTCCTCGCCAACGCTGGACGGAGAGGGGCACAACAACGCCAGGGGGTAGGAATCACAAACAAACCTTTAAGAAAATTTCCCCCTTGTAACTCGGATTTTGTTTTTGTGGGAGTAACATGAGGCAGGAAGATGTTGCTCTCTACTTTCCTTGTCTTTCTGACAAAACAAATATTAGTTACACAATAATTTTCCTCCAAGATTTTAGATACACGATCGTTTTCCTACAACATTTACACGATAATTATCCTGCAATATTTTTTTTTCTGAATGACCAAGTACTGATGAACACTGAATCTTTCCACCACCTCTGTTCTTCCCCCCCCAAAAAAAAAAAAATAAATAAATAAATAAATAAAAATCTTCGTTACGATAGAGAAGTGATCGTACTTTTGCATGCTACGATCTTACTTATATATCTTGACTACCATTTTGCAAGTGCTGGAAAGGAATGCAATCAGTGTTCCCAGGTAGGAGAATTCCGCCATACCCACCATTTTTGCAGTAAGCGCTAAGTTGATTTTGCCGAGATAATCATTCTTTCATTTTTCCCTTAATTTTTTACTCTAATCTAGCTTAACTTTTCCTAACCTAACCTAAGAGATAACCTTAACTAACAAACTAACCTAATCTGATACCACTAAGATATCAAACCTTAGCACGATGTCTTTCAATTTAGGGACAACGTTTCGAATCGGAGGGGTCTGGTATCACCTTCCTCAACCCGTTCACTATCAAATATCCTTCCTAAATTGAATAAAGATCCTCTGGTGACAGCTACTGGGTGAAATAAAACAATACGACATCAATAACTCATCATAGCGAAGGCCTGATATCCACTAACCAAGTAATTATTGCATTCATCGCATATGGTACTGAAGGCAAGACGCTGTGATGAAGCCACTATTCCTGTACTTGCCACATTATTTCCTGGGTCATGATCATTATAGCTCGGTGATGACTTGGCCAACTTGTGTGACGTGCCTCTCTCACCGTCGGCGTCAGTGTGTGTAGAGCCGGGGACAAAAGTTTGATTAATATTCCACTGCATCTGCTTCTCACTTTAGGCATGTCCGTCGCTGTCCTCCCTGACGCATCATATCAAAGAGAATCATCTATGGGCAGAGGAATATACGAAGCCCCGCTCAGCATAGGTATAATGGCCAGAGGAGGGAGGCGAGACGTAATAGAGGTGAAATATATAGAGAACTTTCGTCCCCAACTGTACTTCTGTGTGCCCCAACTCGCCTCCTCCCCCAACACCTGTCTGCCTAACTATTGCCGATGTCGCGACTCTCTATCGGTCCAGAGGTGGAGAGTTCGTGAGGGAAGACGGGGCATGATTTGTCAGGAGGGTGTTCTCGCCAAGGCGCTGTCACCGCCCTCATTACGGTGATAGGCGGAACATGAGGCAAGAAGGCCATGGATCGTATGCAGAGAGGATCTTAGCCAATTTCTATCATAAACGAGTCTCCTTTGCAGGCCACTGTCATCAGCAATCACTCTGTTTTTGTCGCATTTTTCTCATTAACATTCACTGTGGTTTGGCTGTGAAGTGTTTGATATCTGAGTGAAGATAATAGTAAAAATAAGGAGTCTGATGTCCAACTTAGGCTCGAGAAAGTTTAAGCATAGACTCCTCCAGTTTGAGTGATGGAGGCGCGTCTCACCTGTGCTCCCTTGGCCGCTATCTCCCCCCCAGGTGGTGTGAGGGGAGGGACCGTGCACCCCACACACCCAACTTGCACCACGTCATCTCCCCACCAGTATTGTCGCGCCCTGACGTGTGACGAGCACCGGGAATCATACCTATAGAGCAACGGTCTTATTATCAAAGCCGAGGACGCGAAGGTGTGGAAAAGCCCCCAGTTTTCCACGTCATCTCCTCACCCTTATTTGGCACCTTGAAGCTTGATGAGAAAGGGGAGTCTCACCTATCCAACAACGGCAGTATTGTTAAAACTAGGGACGCAAAGGTGTGAATAAGCTCCCACATTTGGACGATAATTTCTGAAACGGGGTGAGAAAATACATCTAACCTTTCTGTATTTTTGGTGATTAATGTAAGATGCCGACTGATTACAATTAACAGTTACAAGTGTTACATAAGAGATCGCCAGTAATCAGGGGTTTGCTTACATCTCTCTGCTCTCAAATTTAATAATGATCGCTAGTCCTTGTTATGAGTTTGTTATGTACTTAAGAATATCACAAATTGTCCCATTCACCTGTACTGTTAATTAAACGAAGGTGGCAAATGAACTTTATAGGCAGCAATGGAACTTTATGAAGCATTTTTTTCCGTCAGTAATAGTGTACTTTATATATAAAAAATAAAATATCGAAATAGGCAGCATATAAAGGGAATTTTTCACCCACTTTCTCTCGACACCCCCCCCCCCCGTCCCAAATCTCTCACAGCCACGAGATAGATAAAAAAACAAATACGATGGATTCCCTGTCGTAACTAGAATTTATTTATCTGTTTTATTTATTTTACTCATTTTTTTGCAGTAAAGACATAGAATCCTCCTCAGCGCCTTGATCTTCTAGTAAAACGAATTCCAGTTAAGGGAGGAAAATCATGAGGATCTGTCAGAAGTAATTTCTCTCTCTCTCTCTCTCTCTCTCTCTCTCTCTCTCTCTCTCTCTCTCTCTCTCTCTCTCTCTCTCTCTCCTTCGTTTTCTTTCTTCCCTTCTTTTTTTGTAAGGAAGACAAGATAAGTAGGGCGCAGAATCATCCTCTCTCTCTCTTTCTCCCTTCAAGATCACAAACCAAATTCACTACAGGGAGTGAGTGGATGGTAAGCGTGTCTGTGCATCCCTCCCCCTGGCCGCCCACCCAGCAAGGCAGTCCTCACGCTACCCAAATGACCCGAGGTGAAAGTGTGCATTGAGGGGCGTGAAGGCCAAGGCAGGGGGGAAGGAGGGAGGGGAAAGGGAGGGGGAGAGGAGAAAAGGAAGAGGGAAAGGTAGAGATTAGGGAAGGAGGGGGATGGAGGAGGAAGTAGAGCGAGAATAGGTGAGAGGGAAAGTTGGTTACGCTTTCATCATTAATGGGAAGGTCATTATTAACCCCGTCAGTATGATTACATTTTTTACGTCTCATTCTTAAAACTCCACACAGCTCCATTTGGCAAGGGGAGGAAGCTTTTCGAACTGAGGAGCTTAGATAGAGCCTTCATTAACCCATCGTTATTAATCTTCTAAAATGAATAAAAATCATCTATCAGTAACAAGAATATAAACCAGATGACGTCCATGGGCTAAAAGAGTTAACACTTGGGCTCCTATGATTACCTATCTCCTATTTAATTCGTCTGGCGTTGGATGGAATATAATACTTGATTTTTCCAGACAATTACATATTATTGGTGGCAGTATCATCTCTCTCAGGAGGATGTGGTGGGCGCGGGAGAGCCTTCTCCTTTGCTCTAATACTAATGTTAACTGTGATGCGATGCCGTCATAACACACACACACACACACACACACACACACACACACACACACATCGTATAAGTAGATAGTTAGATAGATAGATATTTACGTGTTATCTACCACAACAGGAAATCCATCTATTCTTTTGCAGATAATATGAATGAGTAAAGGAAAGTAATGTATGGCGGTGTCCAAACTTTTCTGTTCATTGCGTTTCGTCCTTTATTTTCAAGTCTTATTTTCATTCAAGACTCGTAAACTGTGGCTTCATGTGTACGCTGTAAATGCCCACCCGTGCCAGGCGTGTACAGGCCCATCGCTATATTACATACATACATACATATATACGTTCATACGGTCTTTGTTTCCTTCTTCCTTGCATAACATACATACGTACATACACACATATGTACAACCATCCATACATACATACGTACATACAGTCTTTGGTTCCTCTACCTTGCATTAAAAACATAACATACATAAACTATCATCATCATCATCATCATCAGCTTCATCCATCCATACATACACACATATATCCATCCATCCATCCATACATACAGTCTTTCGTTCCTCTACCTTGCATTAAAAACGAAACATACATAAATTATCATCATCATCATCATCATCATCATCATCATCATCATCGTCATCATCATCATCCACACCTCATTTTCTAAACCAAGGATGGGACACATAAATATTCCATCAGTAGAAAAAGAAAGGCAGTTAAAAATCCGCTCAGCAGGAGGTGGCCGGACACACTGCCCCTGATGGAGTGTGTAGGATGCAGGGCTGACGCTGGGGGAGAGGGGTGTTGGGGTGAAGGGTAGGGGCGTGACCGTATAGGCCTACTGGTGTTACGGCCACCGTGACGCCATCAGTGACGCCCCCATCACCTTCATACACCTCTGGACCCGCATTTATAACCTTTCTTAAACTGAATTT